>NC_048444.1:25206903-25809290 GCF_004353265.1 Vitis riparia
ACAAAGGGCTAAATTATAAAACAAACCTCATGCACATCAACATGCATGAATATGGCAATAACAATAATTTTGAGGTAAAAAGGGGAAAAGAGATTAATTATAGATTATCAAAAACCAAAATTAACTAAATAATGAATGTCGTCACGTAGATATAATGAAAGTTTCTAAGTAGCTTACCTTTGAAAGGCTCGTTGTCGGTTATAAAACTATACCTAAAACCTATTATCTCATGAATTTTGAAATAGTCAAAGACCAAAAAAAAAAGTACGAGTCTGTTTGGTCATGTAATTTAAAAATATTTTTTTGTTTTTTAAATTCTTTTTAAAATTTTTTAATAATGTTTCATTGTTCCTTCTCGAAAATGATTTTTAAAATAAAATGAAATAGAAAACAATCTTTAAAGAACAAGTAGGAGTTCTTTTCACTAGTTTTTAAAAACAAAAGAAAAATATAAATCCATCTGGCCATATTTTTCAAATCTTATTTTTAAAAACAGTTTTTTTTTTTTTTAATTTTTAGCTTAAAAATAGTTTTTAAAAACAAGTTTAAAAAAATATGGCCAAACGAGCACTAAGATTGGTTATATATAAATGTCCTTAATTGTGGGGGGTTTCCCTCCACATGACTGTCCCCAAATAAAAAAACCCTTAGTCCGTCCAAGGTAAGCAGATCATTCGTCTAGAATCATCCATTTGTACCAAAACAAACTCCATTTGTCACAAGAGGAAAGACATTTCCTTCTTTCTAAGAGTCGGACGGAATGGACAAACCATGTCAACTAAGATCTTCAGACGGATTAACCAACACAGTTGAAGATTCCAGGCATTGAGCAGACGGATAATCACATCTAGTGCCTAAGCAACGGCCTAGACGACATTTATGCCTAAAAGTTAATGTCTATTAATTGCTACGCGCAATTTGCGACTTTGACAAACGTAAATGCATAGTCAACTACATGGTCTGAGACTCTTACTCAATGGCCAACAAATGACACCAATCAGCGGATTTTGTTTGGTATGATTGCCTAATCCGCGCAGAGATGATGACGTTGACTTTCTTGCTAAGGCTTGATTTTCACCCTGATAGCAACCACCATCATAGAAAAGGTATGAAGGCACCATCAGCGCTATGATAACGGTGTCATCCACTCTATAAAAGCCCATGAGAAGCATGAAAAAGGTATGCGCGTATAGAGCCATTCGAAAGAATTAGATCCGTCCTATTTCTTTTCTAACTTAAACTTCGGAGAGGCATGCCTAGACCACCTGTTCGAACATCCTTTTGTACAGGGAAAAAGCTCGTCTGACTCCAGAGAAGGTAGATGGACTCAATTTGGTTGACATTGCACCAACATTAATGTTGATAAAATAACCCTCGTTTGGCCATGTTTTTTAATACCTATTTTTTTAAAAATTGTTTTAAAATTTAAAAACAATAAAAAATTATTTTTTAATATTTTTTTTAACTAAGGGTGTTTGAAAAATAAAAATAAAAAACACTTTTTAGAAATAAAAAATAAAAACTTGTTTAATTGGATAAGTTGATTTTAAAATTTCATTTTGATTTTGTTAAAAATTATAAACTCAATTTATATAATATTAATCAAATTTATTTTCATTAAAAATAAAAAAATTTTGAGTAAAATATTAATAGTAAGATTATAATAAATCATAATAAATGTTTTTGAAAAAAAAATATGATAAAAAAAATTGTTTTTTAATAAGAATGTTTAAAAAATGATTTTTGAAAATCATGTAAAAATAAAACCTATGTCTATGTTTGGTTTTGGAAAGTATTAGGGAAAGAAAAAAAATGTTAAAAAAATTACTTTCTTATATTTTGTTTTGTTATGGAAAATGCGAAAGAAAGTTAAAATTATTAAGAAATTTGTATATTTTTACATTATTTAACTTTTTATAAATGAAAATTTTTTTGAAGTAATAAATAAAAATAATTTATCGATTTTAAATGTAATATTTATTTTCCTTCGTTTTTTCTATTTTTCCTCTCCATTTTTTTTTTTTTTTGTATTTTCGTTTAAACTTTCCGGGAACCAAACATAGTCTAAAAGTTTGTTTGGCCAAGTAATTTATAAATAATTTTCTATTTTTAAAACTAGAAAACAATTTTTCTAATTCTTTTTTTTTTTCATGTTTAACAAATGTTTTTAAGTTATAGTTTTTAAAAACAAGATTAAAAAAATTAATTTTTAAAGAACAACCCCAAGCTGTTTTGTATTATTTTTAAAAATAATAGAAAATTAAAAATATGTATATATAGAGAAAAAACTACGCTCCATTTTATAATCCATGATGTTCTTGGAAGGTGATCATGTAGGTATAGTCGCCTTGATTGATTTTATAAAGCTGGTGTTGATGCTATTGCTCCCATCATGATGTCAATGATAAGGGAGTTGCTTAGAAATGTAGTGGACTACATATGGTGATGCTAGGGATGAGGAAAGGTTGAGGGTGGTGATTGCGGTGGCGCCAACGAGGGAATAAGTCGAGAACCTTGTGAAGAAGAATGAAAATGTACTTGTATGGCTTTGAGGTCTTGCAGAATTCAACTATGAGGTTGGAATGGGAGATGATTTTCACGTAGGCTACTCTCTGATTGATGAGCTCAATCGACAGGTACAAGGCTTAAAGGAAGCGAGGTTGTATTAAAAAAAGGAAGGTCTTTGTTGTTGGTGTCGAGCCAACTAGAGTCAGGTCCGTCTAGCTTCACTGGAGTCAGGCGAACTTCTTCCCTTGTTCGTGCTTCTTGAGGAGTCCGTCCAACTTCACTAAAGTCAGACATACTTTTTTCCTGCATATAAGGATGTTCGGACGGGTAGTCCTAGCACACCCCTCTGAAGCTTAAGTTAGATGAGGATAACTCAAACTATTTTTTAGGAGAGAATGAGGGTATGCGTGAGTACCTTGTTCGTGCTTTTTGGGAGGTTTATATAGAGTTCATGGCACCGTCCTTTATCTTGTAATGATGATTGCGTGGATTGTCAACGTCGTTATTGCGGTGTGGATTGGGCAATCACATCAAGTAAGAGCGGCTAACTGGTGCCATTTGCTGACTGTCGTGCCAAAATCTCGGACCGTGTAGCTGACTGTCCATTTAACTTGCCAATGTTTGGGAATGTGTGTAACAATTAATTAACATTGACTTTTGGGTGTAAATGGTGTCTAGTCTGACGCTCAGACATTAAGAGGCTAGGCCGACACTCAAACATCAAGCAGCTAAGCCGACACTCAGACATCGGGGCTAGGTTGTTGCTCAAACATCAGTCGTCTAGTCCGACGCTCAAACATCAGATGTCTAGACCGACGCTCAGACATCATGCGTGGTAGACCACGCATGCCAGAAATCCTGAGGACCTGACTGGATGGATTTACCAGTTTGATAGGTCTAGCCGACTCGACCTGCCCATTCCGTCTGGCATTGTAGGCCCGTCTGAAAGGTTAACTAGCTTGATTTGTCCATTTCGTCTGGCATTGTGGAAGAAGGAAAACTTCTCACTTCTGGTGTTAGAAGGAGCTCATCTTGATCCAAACGGAGTGATTCCAGATGAGTTATATGTTTGCTCTGGACGGACAAAGGGTCTTAAGTTTGGGAAGGACACGTGAAGGGAAGCCCCCCACACTTGTGAGATTCAAAAAACCATAAAGAAAATGAGAAAAAAAGTTTTTAAGTTTTATTATTATAACCATTCAATGAATACACATAACACAAAATATGCTTTAAATAAGATTATGATCAAAGAAATAAAAGACTAATTTACTCCTATGTTTAAAAAAATAATAATGCTAACTTTATAAATAAATAACTCTAATAAAAAATAAATCTAATATCCCTCATAAACTCATCGATGCAACTTTAAGAAGTATCAAAAGTTTGTCAACCAAAAACCAAAAATAAGGAAGTGAGTGTGACTTGATAAACAAGTTTACAATATACAAGGAAGAATGAACAAAAGGCAAAGTAAGAGTAGCATGTTGAAGGTGATGATGAGTGAGGTAGCAATCAATCTCAACATGCTTGGTCTTTTCATGAAAAACGAAGTTATGTGCAATCTAAACAACACTCTTACACACTTATGAACCTAAAATTCAAATATCTCAAAACAAATGCGCCACCATAAAATAGGTGTTAGGATTAAACTAAAGTAAGGCATGATGTAATAAAGTCAAACTTGACTATCCTCTTATTGTCCCTTTTATGCATTGACACTGATTTAAACATTTGATTCATATATCTTACATTGTACATAATTTAAGTGCATTAGGAGTTACATAGAGAATACAAGTCATAGGTTTCTTGTAAGTAAACGATTTGTCCATAATTGGTTCATGGATTTAGGCACTTCAATAGAAACTATAGTGCATTACCTTCTAATTTGAGGGATGATTTGTCTTGGTTGTTGGAATAGGTTTCCCATAGTGAGTGTACTAGTGTATGTAATGCACACTAAATAGGATCTATGGTGAATCATGACGTAAGGTTATTAATTGTCATGATTCATTAAGCTATTATACTGCATGAACTCTTAATCTTGAGAGGATATTGAGTTCATGTTGAAATTAACAGGAGACTTTAACCTATGAGTAAGACCCTAAAATGATCATATATCTCTAAGAATTAGATCACTATTGATGAGGGTTGGTAGCAACATGTATTCTCAACAAAAACACCATAACATCTCATGAGTTTGAGATAACGTGTCCCCTTGGGTGATCCAAAAGACATGTAATCATGAAATTTGTAGTCGTAGTAATTTCTTTAGTGTAATTCGACATATGCTCTTTGGAGTTAGATTATGTCGGTTGATCACATAATAAGTAAGATTTGTAATTCAAGAATTGTAAAAGTAATCTTAATAGGTGATAATACTACCTTGTTATATTATAGACATCAGTTTATGGAGAGTCTACATTTAGTGGATATCAAGTCACAAACCTAAACTCAATCTCATTGTTATTTACATAGAGAATTGAAGTATAATTGATTCTCTTTAATGGAATGTTGAATCAACTTCAAAATTACATTTTGAATGAGTCAATATTCCTATGAGTTCCAATGGTTCCTACTCTGAGCCCATATACCATGATGACATGATTTATAAGGGTGGATCGACTCTAGGTTCACTCTTGTGTATAAGAGTGTTTTGGTAATTACGCAAAATTGCACAAGAGATAGTAAACAAGGTCTCTGAATTTGGTTAATTAATTAATTAGACAACCTTGTTGGGTTAATTAATCAATTAGTGCTCGGTTTAGGCTGGATTTAGTGACCTAAGCCCATATAGGCTTAAGTCACTTAAGTCCAATAAGGGAACCTTATAAATACCCCCTTAGAGGGTTAAGGTTTTAGGTTAGTAGGCTTCCACCTCTAGAGGGAGAGAGAATCAAAGTTCCCTTCCTTCCAAAAGCTACCATTTTGAGTGTCAAGGTCATGGACACAGTCAATGGGGGGAAGACTTTGGATGTACGAGACCTCCACAAACTGCAGACTTCTTTTTCATAGGCTTAGATTCAATTTGGGAACATCTAGATCGAATATATGAGTTTCAAATCTTTAGATCTTTATTCTAAAACAGTTTTTGAAGCCATTGTTTTTTATTGTGCTAATCTATAGATTCCTAGGGATAAATGCATGCACCTTACGAGATTCAAGGCCTTTGAATGGAGTAATCTAGAGTTCCCAACAATAGGTATTTAAGTGAAGACCACTAAGCTCACAGGAAAATACTGGCTCCCTCATAATCCAATTCTAAAGTTGATTCAACACTCTACTAAAGATAATCGATTGCACTTCAGTATCCTATGAAATTATAACGAGACGAAGATCAAATTTGTGACCTACTATTTACTGCATACAGACCTTTCATAAATTGGTGTCTGTAATATAATATGATAGTATTATCTCTTATCAAGATTACATTTCCAATCCTTGAGTTATAGATCCACTTATTATATGATCAATCAGCGTACTCTAGCTGTAAGAAGCATATATAAAATTTTCACTAGAGGAAATGCTATGGTCATAACCTTCTAAATCACATGTCCTTTGGATCAACTAAAATGACACATTGTTTCAATCCTTTGAGATGTCATGGTATCTCTATTGAGAATATCTATTGTTACTAAATTTTATTAATAGTGACCTAATCCTTATATATATGTATATAACTTTAGAGTTTTACCCATAAGTCAAACTTCATGATGACTTTAACACAAACTCAATATTCTCCCAAGGTTGAGAGTTCATGCAGTATAGTAGTTTTGTGAATCATGACAATTGATAGTCTTGCATCATGATTTATTGTAAGTTCAATTCAATGTGTAACCATATAATTAGTACACTTATTATGGGTAAATCATCTTGATGGCTAAAACAAGTCATCGTTCCAATTATAAGGTGATGCACTATAATTTCTATTGGATTGCTTAAATATATGAATCGACTACAAACAACTTATCATCTTATAAGGAACTCATGACTTGTATCCTCTGTGTGACTCTTAATGCACCTAAGTTATATACAATGTAAGAGATATGAACGCAATATGCTCAAATAACCAATTAATGCAAATGAGATAGTAAAGTAAATAAGAAACATAAATAAATAAATTTATTAATGAATCCTTCTTGACATTACTTAAAAAAAATGTTGACTAACAAACAAGGATTTCATGCACTCAACCCTCAGAAGTGCAAATATCCTAGAAGTTATATATTTGATAAAGAAGAATCATGAGTAGTAATATAAGATAAAACAAAATAAAAAATAAACAAATTCTTGAGAAGTTTGACATGTTGAAAATTGGGATAATATGAGAAATAAATCCTCTAAAATAATTCGACCATATGCACTAAATGCCAACCAAATGCACTAGTAACAAGAAATTACTAGGGTTAAATAAAAAGAGGAATGTTACAAAGTATGGTACGATTTTTTTTTTCCTTTTTAAATTTTATTGGTCACCAATCATCCCATTCAAAAAATTTACATGAAAAAGGTGGAAAAAAACAACATATTTCCTTTTATTAGTATCTTTATCTCCTAAATTGAATGTGAAGCCAAAAGGAGAAAAAAAAAATGGAAAAGGCCAAGAACAACATAAGTCCATGAAAGTACTCCAACTTTGCCCCAAAGAAAAAAACCTTAAAAAGACACAAATCATCTCATACAAGGCATCTTTAAGGCAAAACCATTATATCCTCATTCATCATTGGAAAAAACAACAAAACCTTATTCTCTATAAAACTCATACTCTACCATTCATGGACATCACCACTCCAAATGCCCACACCCTTCAAACTACCTCAATATTCATATATTGTGTTTGTTCCTAGAGATAAAAAAAAGTGTCCACTTAGATTTATCATAATTGAAAAGTTAAAAATAATACTAAAAGGAAGATTAGTTTTCTATAGTTAGGCATCCATGTGAACGAGTCTACTAGTCAATTGATATTTTATTGACATAGCAAATAAAAGAAACATTCAGGAAGTAATTATCTTACTCATAAAAAAGTATGTGTATCTTAAAATATTTTTTAAATGAATGGAGATAAATTTGATTTACAAAGTTTAGGGTTATTTTTTCCTTTATTTATCAAATTATTGAGTCAAAACCCTTCTTCCATTTTTTGTTCTTTTCTCAAAAAAATTCAAAAATAACTTTAATGTAATGTAAACACAGTGAAAGTTATCTCCATTAATACTTCACAAATTACCACTCAATCATCAGCCTGAACTGGCTAAACAGCACAACCCTTGTGTGAAGGTGAAAATGGAAACCTGAAGTTCCAACTTGCAGATATATAAACAAACACAAATAACATAAATAATTAGAAGTAGATTTCTATTGTTCAATCATCAATGTGATATTACCTGAACATGTTCCTATAGGAATTATACATCTGCTTAACACTTTAGGAAGCACATGATTTCTTTTAGTAGAAGCACTCCTACTTGTTATTTTCAATTACATACAGAAAGCTCCCATAAACTCCATATCAACATGGTGTGGGAAGGCTGAGAGGGTGTTTGGTCATCCTCTGGAAAAGTGGAAATTCCATCATTCTCTCTTGTTTTCCATGGAATTCAGAACCATTCCATCTTGATTTTCATGTCACTCTGTATCATGGTTTTTATGGTTCAAGGATGGACTGCTGCTTCCAAATTCCATGCAAAACAAATCAGAATTAATGGTTTCATCTCCATTAATCTTCCTAATGCACCCTGAAACTCCAGAACTACAGCTACTGTTATTTGAATATTCTTGCACCACATTTAGGAACCAAGAACAGGTTACTGATCTTCTCCAAGACGTTCATCCAGACACTTGGTTGAGTTGTATTCTGCTGCATCCAAGATTTCATTGGAGTATGTTCTTTTGGGCATGTGGTTTTGAGATTCTTGTGCACCGTCTGGCTTGTATTCATCACCTCTGAGCAGCACAACCACCTGCATATAACAACAGAAAAACAAATTTGACTGCTACCCAATGTTTGCTTGCCTATGGGGCTTGTTTTCTTTTTCAACCTTTTTTTCCCTTCTACTTTAAGCATATATCCTTGAAAGGGGTTCTAAGGGCAACTTTTCAAAGAAGAAAAGCCTAAGACAAGACCTTAATAAAGCCTGGTTCTATGTTGTCTCCTGTAAGAAGGAAGGCACTATTGGTTGGTAGTGATTGCTTCTTGCTTTAGAGAAAACAAAGTAAATTTTGCTTTAAAAAGCAAGAAAAGTACCTCCAGAGTGAAACCAATCATGGTAGTTTTAGTTTTCAAGAGCACAAAAACGTATATAACATTTATTTAGTGTTTCACAATGTGGGATAGGAGGGCATGATCATCATTAAACTTAAACATTTGAATTATTAAAACAAACTTCTTATCGAAGTGATGTATTATTTTGCTCAATTGTTGTTTACAGCATGGGCCGACTCGGCCAAATCAGTATGGTCAGAGTCATTCACCAGAAAGGAGAAGCAGGTCATGTTACTAGAATGCTCTCCCTTTATTAGAGGCATGATGATGGACATGACCCATGAATGGAAGGAAACAGTGGTAAGGTCAGGATGACTCTGAACAAACCATATGGAGGGGGTATCATGCACCTTCCTAAAGTTGGTACTTGCCTGATTCATTCGAGGTCGTAGAACTGGAGACTGCTCAATGCACAGAGAGGCAGTCAGGAGCATGCGATCCATCTCTTCTTCGTCATACTCATCAAGAGCAGGATCAACAAGTTCTGCAACAGAATTTTTGTACAGCAAAGGTTTTGCCTGCCAAAAAAAGAAGTTGAAACAGTCAGCAAAGGCTTTAATTTATGACAGCATGTGATGGTATGTTCAAATTCTGCAAAAGAAAACACACCCAAACCACAAGGCTTTGCTTCATATGGTCCACAGCTCGGCGTCCTGTAATGAGCTCCAAAAGTAGCACCCCAAAAGAAAATATATCCGTTTTTTCATCCACTATGCCATGCATGAAGTATTCGGGCGCAAAATAGCTGCCATACAAGTAAGGAAAGCATAGAGTTAGCAGAACTTCATTAGCCTTCAATTCATAAGCCTCTTAGGCTTACCCACCCAAATGTGCCTTCAAACTTTGTTACGTTGAAGTGCGTCCACTGCTTTGGTAGCCACTTTGCAAGACCAAAATCACAAATCTGGATTAAGATGGACTGAATTAGACATTGAATGATAAATACAAAGAAAATTACAGCATAGATTTTCCATAATAGGATAATTGACATTATAAGAGAGGAATCTAGGATTAATAGAGTTAAAATATATACAATAAAATTGCAAATTCTGTCCAATTTTCTATAATGAAGTCATCATCAATTCTGGAAACTCCTTGCTGCATGAATGAATGCATTGAAGCAATGGCGGAAAAAAAATCAGTACCTTTCATAATTCATGAAAGTAAAGCTAAAAAAAATGTGACTGACAGAATAATCCAACAGAAAGAGCAACTATACTGGTTTCCCAACTTGGAAATTGCAACAAAGTAAAAGAAAAAGAACAAAAATCCTGATCTTTTGATAAAAAATTGATAAGGAAAAGCCTTGGTTAGGCTTAATGGCTACATGGAACAAGATATAAATTCCTTAAGAACTAAACCTTGTTTGGCTTACACCTTAATTGTCTTCTGGATGTGAGGAATATGCAAAACACCTGAAGAAGTGCTGCTCGAGCCCCTGAATTGTAGGTATCAAAGTTTGAGGCTTCTATGTGGCACGTCCCTGGTAAGGCTAGCCTTACCATGTACACTAACTAAAATAGGTTTCTAACTAAATCAACAATATATTTTCTCATGATCTATTTGCAATATTTTTTAATTGAATCTAAAATTGAATAAATTGGAAAAACATCAATTTCTTTTATGTCCATGATCATAGAGACAATTTCTGTATACATCATGATTTTTCACCTTTCAAATTAATGTTTGATGATGATTGAATAGCCCCTAAGGTGTGCTAATCTTAAATTTCAAATAATTGAGTCATGCATAAAGAATGGTTATGATAATTAAAGGGGTTATTCTTGTGATGAAAATAGACTTTTTTTGGGTCAGCTAATTTTCTCTTCCAATCAGTTGACTATTAAGTCAAAAAAAAAAAAAAAAATCAGCTTGAATTATTAATCATGACTATTTGTTATTGACTCAAGAATGTTTGTAGACAGGCTCAAACTCTATTGTGTAATTACAAATTGCAATGGCCTCAGCTAATAGGCCCTGAAATTTGAGTAACAATTGTATTTGTTGAACTTATTTAAAAGTCTCGTTTCAATAGAGTTTGGATAACCTGTTCGTAATGTAGCGTAAAAGCTTTGTTCAACTTTATAAGGTAAGAGCTCTGGTTTTCTTCCTTTATGATTTTCTTTCTGGGAATTACATGTATGCAAAAGTGCAAAAGCTAGAGTTTCTTCCCCCATCCCTTTCTCTATATGATTTTTTCTTAAAAATGATTCATTGCATTACTTCATTCTTGAGGACAACACTTTAAGGACAATAATGAGATAACATATTTTCGTTGCTTAAACTTATGAGAATTCTCTCATTATATCTAAATGATTTGTGATTACCAATCTTCTATTTCAGTTCTTTAGTTTATGCAATTTCTCTACGCTCCAATAGATTCTCAATGTAGTGTTTCTTTTGAACAAGCTCTAGGTTATTCTAGGTTTTGTTAAATTATAGCCTTCCAAAACCTTCAGAGACTAGGTTTTTCCATGGTCTGCCAAAATCACCACATGAAATACTTTTCTCGACAATTTTCAACAACCATCAACAAAACATTCCTTTTTTGGTTTTTCTTCACCTCCAAGATAAGATTCTCTTGATGGTTTTAAAAAATTGTCAAGAAATTTTACCTTTTATTTACATTGACATTTATGATGATTTTCAAGGGGATAAAAAAAATCAAGGCCCTCCTCTATAGTTTTTCACACTCAAGAAAATCTTTTTCCTTTTATAATAATGTCTCCTTTCATATTGTCTAACTAAAAACAAAAACCTTTCATTCTCCTCTACTTCCTGCAATCTTATCTTAAAACTAACTATAACCTTTATTTTCTTTGGATGAAGATACGCATTCATCAAACTTCATGTGGTTAAAGATGTTGAGTGTAAGAAACTACTCCTCTCCTCAAGTATTGTTGAGGAGTAGGTTTTTCACATGGGAAACAACTTGGGGTAGGTTTTATTTTGGACCAGCTCAAAAAGAAGGGTTGGAGGATCCCAAATAGATGCTATATGTCTTAAAAAAATGAAGAAATGGCTGACCTTATCCTCCTTTAGTGCTCGAAAGCAACTATTTTGTGGTAGCTAATCTATGCCTTTTTTGGAGTTTAGTGAGAGATGCATTCTTCGGTGAGAGGTGCCCCTTTTGAGTTGGCATGCATTTTTCATCGAAAAGAAGAGGAAAAAGGCTTGAAAAACTACTCTTTTATACTTATTTTGGACATTATGAAGGGAGAGAAATAGAAGAGCGTTCAAAAATATTAAGGCAACCAAGCTATTAAATAATCATTCATGTACTTCTTGTTGGAATAGGTCAAGGTGCCAATAGGAGATCGCTCCTTGTCCATGTTGGACTTTGTGGAGTAGTTAGGCTCTAAGTAAGACATGGTTTTTGTTTTTTGTGTTCCCCTCACCTTGTCTTTTAGCCTTTTTAGCGTCTTTGTATATATCATTATAATTTTATGTGCCCCTTTAGGTGTTGTTAATACAATCAATAATTTACTTTTTAAAAAAAAACACTACTGTTCTATAAGAGATTATTCCAAATAATGCTTAAGTCACAAGCTTGTATGCTGATCAAATGATATATTGTAAACACAGTACATATCCCATAGGTAAAAGGTTGATTGGAAATTTAGGTCTTGTGACATTTCTAGATAGGGTATGAAAGGACACACTCATAATTTCACTAGAATATCATTATCGTAATAGGTGAAATATCAAAATGACACAACTTTGGTGAAATGAATTCTAATATCCTGGTTGTAGAATGTTCCTCGACAAAAAAAAAAAAAGAAGAAGAAAATGAAGAATAGACATTTATAATCTGAAAAAGTTTCCAAGTAAACTCACTTAAATCTTTGTCCTTTCTAGTTGATATTAGTGATTGAGCAATCAAAAAGATAAATTCCTGTAGAAGCCGCCAAATAAACGATATATTGACACATTTTATCTTATCAGAAACTATAAGTAAACTAGAGATGTTATCTAAGCTTTGCTCCATGTGAAAAATACTTATATAGAGTCCTCTCTTGCTTCAACAAAAGAAATGAATGCCATGTACTCTTATCTTTTCTCCCAATCTTGCTTCATGCCTTGTCAACTTAAAGCTTTATTAAATTTAAAGAGTAAGTTGTTTCATTTTCATCTAGCTAATTTCTATAAGACTAACTCAATTATGTTATTGCTTAGAAATTTAGAATATAGATTTGAAAAGTGCAAGAATACATAACTCAAGGCTTGCACTAGAGTGAAATGAGTTGCAATTAACTCAATATATCTGTTATTGCATAGGATATAGTTTTGAAATGTGCAAGCCACATTTACGGCATAAAGATTTCTTAAAGTCTAGGTGCAAGATGCAATTGAAGGTGTGCACTTGAGTGAAGTAAGACATAACCTAGGGTGCATGTGCAATTTTGTAAAATATTGTAAACTTGAATATGCAAAAATATGTTTCAAATATATTTAATTTGTAGAAAGAACTAAGAATGACGGGGCACCCTTAGGAACTTAAGAAAAGGAAAGGAAAAAAAGACGGTTGTGCCTCTTTAATAAGACATTCTCCCTGGCTGGTACCATTCTAACAACTATGATCAAGAAAAGAACATGACTGTTCTATCACTCAAGTAAGATACGTTTAGGTTTGGAAGGGAGGTGAAGATTTTTTTCTCAAGGACAAACTACTCAATAGGAAATGATCAAAGGATAATCTTTTAGCATATTATTTGGTGTGAAAGTAGACCATTAAAAGATTGTTTCCCTAGGATATATAGCATAGTATCTTCGGTTAGAGGTTAAGCTTGTGTGGAATTTAACTAGGAATGGCTTTTTCTCTAATGGATCCTACTATAATTTTATGACAATGAGGGAATCTTTTTTGTTTCTAACAAAAGTAGTTTGGAATTCCAAGATGCCATGTAAGGTTAGTTTCTTCATTTCATAGGCCAGCATGGAAGAAAATTATCATGATTGATCAACCTATGCAGAGAGGATCTTTTTTTTAATTGTTGTTGCCTTTGCAAGCATGGAGTTGAGTGAGCAAACAACATTTTGATCCATTGTAAGTTGGTTTATAGCCATTGGTCTTTGGTTTTCTCATTATATGGGGTGGCTTTGGTGTTGTCATAATCAATTAAGGAGATTTTGCAAAGTTGGCAAAGAGCTTTTGTGGGATCCGACCACAAAATAGTTTGGAAATTAATCTCTATTTGTTTTGGAGTGTTTAAAAATCTTAGCACTTTTTTGACAATGTTTTTGAAAAAAGTTATCAAAAAACAGTTTTTTAGAACAATTCTTAAAAATTATTCTTAATTATTTTAAGGAACATCTATTTGGAAACTCAAATATGACAAACAATATTCTCAACTTATTTTCCATGAAGCTATACACTTATGATAATTCAAAATTTCTCAAAGTTTTCTTCATTTTTTAAATTATCTCTTACAATATTCTAAAAGAACACCTAAAAATACCTCAAATTTGTTCTAAAAAGCAACCTATTTTCATACTAGATTCTCAAAAAATGGTTTTAGTTAAAAATTTGTCAAATGAGTTTTTTGAGTTAAAAAACTGTTTGATGTTCTAAAGAAAAAAAAATGTTCTTAAAAACCGTTCCCAGCTAAGCTCTTAGTATCTTTGAAGGATCTAATAAGTCGATAATGGCAACAAAGAATGCTTTACTTAAAGCCTTGTTTCTTTGGAATAATGAAGAAGTAGGATTCGTAAACCTTTTCTTTTTGTGTAGATAGATTGGGAGTGGGTTAGCTTGTTAGATGTTGTGTCTTTGAGGAGTATCTTGTATACATCGTGTCTACTTGGTTTCCAACCTTTTAGTTAGTGCTTTTAATTTATTACGTTTTTGTTTTGTCTATAAAAAATAAATAAATAAATAAAAGGAAAGATACGTTTAGATTTAATGTTTATGTTCATGCTCTGAAATATTCCATTGTTTGGAAAGGTCGTGAATATTGGCAGAACCTTCCATACTTTGATGCTTTAATTGATGGTGGATTTAGTTCATCAAAGCGGCTTATGCAGAAATAAAGACATGCCAAGCCAAATGCCACTGCAAAAACTGTCATAAAGACTCATAAACCCTGTACATGACCGCAAGGCATCCGTTAGAGAGCACTCACACTTCTATGATTCCATGTTTGCCACACTAAACCAATGACTAGCTAATTGGTGTGCCAAATCCTAATAAAAATACCTAGACCACAAAAATTAAATAATTTGACTCCAAATCTTTACAAATATATAGAAATCGCTGGGATCTTTTGCTTGATCTATGTATGGGTTTCGTGGCTCTTTATAACAGAATGAAATCTTACGGCAGTGCTTCCTATATCTGGAGAAATTGTTTTATGCTAAAATTGACTTAGATATGCACAACAGAAGTGAAGCTATAGATATACATAACCAATAACATCAGGCATTTAAAAGGTGTAGGTAAAACAAAATGCATGGCAATAGCATTATTGGAAGGAGAAAACTCTGTACAAGAAACAAAAAGGGATTAATAAATGTAACCAGCCATTAGTGTTTTGAACCGTATGGATAGGCATATTTATAGCTTCAATTAACAGTTTGTTTGGATAATGCTGGTGAGTCTTAATCCTTCAGTATTGAGTTTATATCACACACATCTACCAGAACTGACTTGTTGCTGAAATTGTTTTCAAGGAGAAAACACTGCATAAACCTGAATGTAAGTGAAATGAAGCATTAACAATTAGTTGTGCTTAGGTTTGAGAGGTACCTGAGGCTCAAAATCCTCTGTGAGCAAAATGTTATCAGCTTTTATATCTCTATGAATGATTCGCCTTTGACAATGCTCGTGAAGGTACCGTAGGCCATCAGCTGTTCCTAAAGCAATTTTATACCTACTACTCCACTCTAGTTTACTCTTTGTAACTGGAAACCATAAGGGAACATATAATAAACTGAACTAAAAATGAGTAATAATCCAGAAGCAAGAGTGTGAGAATTATGAACAAACCATGAAGTAGAGATCCTAAACTCCCGAGGGGCGATAACTGCAGAACAAGGTGCAGTCCTCCTTGAACGCCATACCCTATCAACTTAGCAGTATTGGGATGGTTTACATGAGCTATGATGCCAAGCTCATGTAAAAAGCTCATTACCCTCTCTTCTGGTGTTCCTTGAGTCAGCCGCTTAATGGCAATGAACTGCCCATCTTTTAAACGACCCTTATAAACTTCAGCATAACCACCCTTTCCAATCAAATTTTCTGCAATAGAAAGGAACCATTAATCATATAGTTGAAGCATTGATCAAGATTTTGTATTGATTTTCAACAAAAGTTAAAACTTTATTTTTTGAGTGGGAGATAAACTTTATTTTCAGGGGGTAATCTAGAAACTGAGAATATAGTAAGTACACCATCAGGTAAAAAGGAAAGAAATTGCAATTCAAGTTGAACAAAAAAAAAAAAAGGATTGTCGGTTTCAAATCAGGAACAAACAACAGACCGTGGTGAAAATTCTTTGTTGCATTCTGGAGTTCAACTAAGCTGAAATTCTTCCATGAACTGTTGAAAGTATTTACAGCAAGCACATTCTCTCTTGCACTTTGACTTTTTCCTCTTGATCTCTTTGACATGACAGGAGTTAAGGATGGGAAACGAATAACTGAATTCTTTGTGAACCGATTGAGAAATGAACGCCAGTGTGAACGTGCTCTTGACCTTTTGGATTCTGAGCTACCAAGACAGGAAGTTTGCATTTCAGGTACAAAGCTTTCAGCACAGAATTCTAGAATTCCTTTAGGAGTGTGTTCATCTTTTCCCTTCTTCATATCCAACAATCTCAAGTCTACAAGAGAAAATTTAATGCAGAAGGGAAGAGAAAATTGAAACACACATGCAGGTAATTCAATTTATATAGGGTCATAAGAAATGCAGATATTACCTTGGGCAGAAACAGAGGAAGGAAACCGAGAACCTGATATTTTATCTCTAGCAGAAACAGCCTCATCTTTTGGGGTCTTTTCCAATAATTTTCTGACATTCTTAGCCATTTTCCTGCAAAAATAAGCATACTGTCAATGAAGAATCCATGACAGCCAAACCAAGGAAGAGAAAGATCAAATTGTACTAGAAGGAAGAGATAGAAATCACCAAAAAGGAGATAAATAACTTCATTGAAATCATCTCTAACAGAATGGAAGAGATTAAAAAAATAGCATTGCGTAAGTAAGATTGCGCAAGAGACGAAAGCTTAAAATCATCTGCAAAATTTACTAGGCTGTTAATCAATAACCCAAAACCTACCAAAATCAATCAATGAAACAAACAAACAAAATGAGCTCAAATTTACTCTTGTTTCCTACAAAAAAACAGAATTCTCAAAACACATAAGCAAAAACCAAGAAAGGTAGTAAAAAAAAAAAAAATTAAGCTGAAAACTTTCATATACACATTACGAAAATCTTTAGAACACAAAAACATAATATTCTCCAAACACATAAGGTAAAGGTCAATATTTTTTTAAAGAAAATGTTGGATACATATGAAAGCAAACCAAAAACATAATCCAAAATTGCACCAAATATGAATTCTTAGCCTCAAAAACTACTAGAAAGAAGAATCGTATATAAATCCTATAAGCTAAATCTAAATTCTATTCTCATGGCATAAAAGATGCAAAATTCAAATAACTAAATCTTAAAAATTGTTATCAAAAGGAAAAAGAAAAAAAATCGTTGGATAGATAACAATTTTAAAATAGAAAAACCCCCAAATCGAAAAGCTAAATTTGAAATAAAAATTAAAATAAAAATAAAAATTATCAAATATTAAAAAAATAAAAAATAAAAAATAAAGCATAACAGTTGATGGTAAAATCTCTAAGTCTGCCATATGATCATGTAAGAACATAGAATCCACAGAACCCATTATCTTAAACTCAAAGAAAAAGGGAAAACAACAATTCAAAAACACACAAGAAATGCAGAACACATCGCATCAGAAGATCTAAATTTCCTCGTCACCACACAGAATCACTAAAAGCCCAGAAGCCAAAACTCAAAACCCAGTGCAGAAATTGAGGTAAGACCAAGACCAACACGTACCATGATGAAGAAGCCTTAGAATCTCCAGCAACCTCCATGGCAAAAGCTTGTAACACCAGACCCCAACAAAGAAAAGGAAACAAAAGAAGAGAGGTCAAAAGAAAAACGCAATGCAGTGGCCAACATTTTCCTACACGCTCAGGATGAAGCCTTTGATCGTTCATACATATTTTTTTTGCTACAAAATCGGGTGTATTACCATGTGAAAGCTAAAAATGGAAAAAATAAAATAAAAATGTATCAATCGCTCTGTCAGCAAAAGGGAAGAGTGGGGTTGGTTTTACAGATATATTGTCTGTTGTTTATGAATTGGAGAGAGGAGAGCGTAGGAAGCAGTGTTGCAATGGGGGTTGACACGTGGGAGAAGCTGTGGAGCGACTTCTGCTCCCAACCTTGAACCCTTTACAAACAGATTCAGAGTTAAACGTTGTGTTAGAGAAGACTCAGAACACAATAGAATATTTCCCCATGTTCAGTTTTGGCCTTATGTTCTTCATATTCCCTCTATTCCCAATGTGGGACTTTGGGTTCTCATTTTTACCCTTGTTTGATTTTTATTTTTATTTTTACATTCAATTAATAGAGTCTTAATTTGAATAGCCAGAGTTTGAGACTAAGGGTATAAATAAATCGATAAAAATATATGAATTAGTAATATTTTTCTTTAATTTGATTGATAAATTATTTTTTTGTTTTTATTCTGGTTTCATAAAAATTCTATTATAGGCTATAGTGAATTTATATAATCATTTTTTTTTAAATTGACAGGTAATCATTTTCATTAGTTTAGTGAATTTAAATAAAGATGTTTAATTATTTTATGGAAAAAAAATGTGGGTTCTCTTTTAAATTTCTATTTAACTACAATTTTCCCAATAAATTATAAATGCCTTTTTAAATTAATTTATTTTCATGTCTCGAAATCTTTAAATAAGCTTCTTCTTCTTCTTCTTTTTCAAATGAATTATTTGATAGAAAATAATAAATTTTCTAATTTCTATGAAATGAGATAATTATTTTAAGGCTATATTTGGTTCCTGGAAAATACGGGAGAAAGAAAATTGGGAGGAAAAATAGAAGGAAAGAAAAAGCTAAGAAAATGAATATAAATTTTTTCGCTTCCATGGAAAATTTAAGGGGAAAAAAAAAAAGAATTCATTTTCTTTTGTTTGGTTAACCACGAAAAAAAGTTAAGGAAAATAGAAGGAAAACAAAATCAACAATTTATTTTAAATGGTTATCAATTTATTCGATAATAAAATAAATTAATCCAATAAAAAAAACTATTGAAAAGAGTGAATTTTTCGACATGAAACATTGAATATACGAGTAATAACTATTTTTTATTTTCAAGTGAACAGTTACAACTAATAAAAAGCTCTTAAAAAAATTCAAAAGGATTTTCGAAATCAAAATTTAGAAATAAAATATGTTCATATAATGTAAAAATAAAAAGCTACTATATAAAATATAAAATTCAAAATTAAAAAGGATTTTCTAAATCTAAATTTAAAAATTAAATTTGTAAAAATAAAAAGATACAATATAAAATATTTTTTATTTGTAAAAATAAAAAATAGTAACTTTTTAGGGAATCTTTTTGAATTTTAAATTTTATATTTTATGTAGTAGCTTTTTATTTTTAGGGTATATGGAAATATTTTATTTCTAAATTAAGATTTAGAAAATCTTTTTGAATATTGCTTTTTATCGATATAAAACAACAATCAAGCCATCAAGAAACATTCATTGAAGTCGACTTCAATTATGGCAAACACAAGGTGAAAAATAGAGCATGTCTTCATCAAATACAAATATGGTGAAAAAACAGAGCAAGGGAAGACAGAAGATAGAAATAAAAAAAAAATCGAGAAGAAAAGGTCCTTGGAGGTCACCTTCTCCAAGCGTCAAACAAACAGAGCATGGGTAGACAGAAGATAGAAATAAAAAAAAATCGAGAAGAAAAGGTCCTTGGAGGTCACCTTCTCCAAGCGTCGAACATGTTTGTAAAAATATGGATACAATGGAGAAAAAAAACACTCTCAAACACTCACTTTGATACAATAAAACTCTCAAAGTTACAAAATAAGAACAAGAAGAAAAAGAACACAAGAAATGCTCAAACAAGTCCTTGGAACTTTGTCCAAAGACTCTATTTCCTCCCTCTTCTAGAAATCTTTTGGGAACTAATGGAAATAGTCTTGGGATTGATCAAGCTTTTTCACTTTTCTGCATAAGATTTCAAAAAGAAGAAAAGTCATATAAAGCACTCTTGGGGTTGAAAAATGGTTACAAGGATGAGAAAAAACCCATTGTCTTCCTCAATCTCTTCATCTTTGTAACATTCAAAAAAATTAAATTATATGTTTAATTCACACATTAAACATGATTTAATCTCAAATGTGTAACTCTCTTACACTTAACCTCTTAAGTTTTATAAAGTTACAAAGATGAGAAGACTCATTGTCTTCCTTAACCTCTCAAGTTTTGTAACATTTCAAAATGTAATCATATGTGTAAATACCTCTTAAGTTTTGTAACATTCCAAAACTTAATCATGTGTTTAATTCACACATTAAAAGTGTAACTCTTCTTACACTTCATTTTTAACCAAAAATATATATATATATATATATATATTTATATAAATATAACAATCCCCCACTTGGTTAAAAATAAACATCAACCCTTATAACCTCAACAGTGAAAATGCATAAAATAAAATATCTTTCGATTTGAATTTTACCTTAGTTTAATTGTCACAAAGCTCCGTTAAAATCCCAAGTTGCTTGTAGCATTGAACCAGTTATTCCTTGTAACGAAACCGGTAACAACACACACACTTCCACTAACCACACGAGTACCCATTAATTTCTTGCTTAGCACTTTTATGGCCATGTGCTCAATCCATTCACGAACTTTCTTGAAAGAAACTCCAACTCTCATGAGAGGTGGCACCACCCCTAAGTTCACATAAGTGAAATTCTTCCAGCATCCTTGTTACCTTTAAGATGCTTGTCACACATAGACTGAATTTCATTAAAAGCTTTAAGCTTAACCCTCCAACGGTAACAACCAGCATTAATTATCACAGATGGAACTTACATGTTCTAATGCTGTCACAACCCACTTATCAATGACTTGTTTTTACCTATTGAACTTAAGACTGGTCATTTCTTAGTATTAAGTTGGGTTATTATCATTGGTGAATTTTATTTAAGGAGTTTTAGTCCCATCCCTCTAGATGTTATCCTTACTAAATCTCTTGTAAGAGGTTTAGTAAAAGGATCCGCCAAGTTTCCACTTGACCGCACAAATGAGATTGAGATGATTCCATTTTGAATCAATTGTCTCACATACTCATGTCTAATGCTTATATGTCTAGACTTCCCATTGTACACTCCACTGTACGCACGAGCTAGAGTGGCTTGACTGTCACAATGTATCGACACTGTTGACACATTATTTGCAGTAAAAGGGATGTCCATCATGAGATCCCTAAGCCACTCAGCTTCTTTTCCAGTTGCAGCTAGAGCTATAAACTCTGCCTCCATGGTTGAGTGTGATATACAAGTCTGTTTCTTAGATCCCCAAGAGACAGCC
The DNA here is from genome assembly GCF_004353265.1 of Vitis riparia. Taxonomy (NCBI): domain Eukaryota; kingdom Viridiplantae; phylum Streptophyta; class Magnoliopsida; order Vitales; family Vitaceae; genus Vitis; species Vitis riparia. The sequence continues at coordinate 25,228,355 of NC_048444.1, forward strand.
CCACCACCAAGTGTAAACACCCAACCTGTGGTAGATAAATTATCTCCCACACTCGATATCCAGCTTGCATCTGAATACCCTTCAAGCATAGCAGGAAACTTTGAATATTAGAGGCTTAGTTCTTTGGTATTCTTTAGGTAACCAAGAACTCTACCAATAGCTTTCCAATGTTCCACGCTTGGATTGCTAATAAACCTACTTAGTTTACTAACTGCAAATGAAATGTCAGTCCTAGTACACTGAGCAACATACATAAGACTTCCAATTGCACTTGCATACTCAAGTTGAGCCACCAATCTACCATCATTCTTTTCAAGTTTTATACTTGAATCAAATGGAGTATTAGCATCTTTAATCTTGAGATGACTAAATTTGCTAACTACTTTCTCAATATAGTGGGTTTGGTTCAAAGCATAACCCCCACTATTTCTTTTCACTTTGATACCCAATATAGTATTAACTTCTCCAAGATCTTTCATCTTGAAGGTTGAGGATAGAAACCTTTTCGTTTCTATTATTCCTTTCATGTCATCACTCAAGATTAACATGTCATCCACAAATAGACACACTATAACCACATAGTCATCATAAGTCTTAGAATATAAGTACTTGTCCACATTGTTGTGTTTAAATCCATCCGAAAGAATAGCATGATCAAATTTTCCGTGCCATTGTTTGGGAGCTTGTTTTAAACCATATAATGATTTGAAAAGCTTACACACTTTGTTTTCATTCCCCAGTAGAACAAAACCTTCCGGTTGTTCCATGTAGACCTCCTCATTGAGATCCCCATTCAAGAATGTCGTTTTGGCATCCATTTGATGAACAAATAGATTATGAATTGATGCCAAAGCAAACAATATCCTAATCGATGGTGTTCTAGCCACCGGCGCATAGGTATCAAAATAATCAATACCTTCTCTTTGTTTAAACCCCTTAGCTACTAATCTAGCCTTAAAGGTTTGAATCATGCCATCGGTGTGATATTTCCTTCGAAATACCCACTTGCACCCTATTGGTTTAGATCCTGGTGGAAGGTCTACCAATTCCCATGTTTGGTTGGACATAATTGAATCCATTTCATCATTGATAGCCTCTTTCCAAAAAGCAACATCTCTAGAAGTCATAGCTTCTTTGTATGTTTTGGGATCCTCCTCTATTTGAAGTACTATAGGAATTTTTCTTATAATATCTTCTCTATTTCCTTCTACTAAGTAAAAGGAAATTCTTTGAGAGTCAATCTCATCCGATCCCAACACTTTCTTTTTTCTAGCTCTTTGGCTTTTCCGAGGCACAATGGGTTGCTCAACAACCTTTGAAGATGTCTCCTCTTGAGACTCTCCAACACTAGTAGGTACTTGAGAATTGCTATCACTCAACAAATTCTCAAAGAACTCTACCTCTCTTGATTCAATTATCACATTAGACTCCAAGTCTAATAGCCTATAAGCTTTGCTATTTGAGGCATAACCTACAAATGCACACTTAATGGCTCTTGGACCCAATTTTGTTTTATTTGGATCCATTTTCTTGCAATAAGCAAGACACCCCCACACTTTGAAGTAACCTATATTAGGCTTCCTTCCTTTCCATAACTCATATGGAGATATCTCATTTTTTCATAGGAATTCTATTCAAAATATGGCAAGCAGTCAACAAAGCTTCACCCCACAAATTGAAATTCAATTTAGCATGCAATAACATAGCATTCACCATTTCCAAGAATGTTCTATTCTTTCTCTCCGCTATGCCATTGTGTTGAGGTGTATAGGGTGCGGTGCACTCATGTATTATGCCATATTCTTCACAAAAGAATTGAATTCACTAGAGAAATATTCACCACCTCTATCACTTCTAAGCACCTTAATATTTTTTCCTAGTTGATTTTCAACTTCGGCTTTGTAAACTTTAAAGGCATTGAAAGTTTCACTTTTGTTTTTCAACAAAAACACATAGGTAAATCTAGAACAATCATCTATGAATGTAAGAAAATGCCTATTTCCACCTCTTGTTAACATGCCATTAAGTTCACAAAGATCACTATGTATTAAATCAAGCAAATTAGATGATCTCTCAACACTATGAAAAGGCTTTTTAATCATCTTTGATTTAACACATATTTCACACTTTTCAAATTTCTTGGTATCACAAGCAATCAAACCACATTTCACAATCCTTTTAATAGTGCTTAAACCAACATGTGCAAGCCTATTAAGCCACAAAAATAAAGAATTTGAATCACACATATAAGCGGAAGTAGAAGCCATTTTATTGATATTGTCATTGGTACAAAGTTTGATCATCCCATCACAAGAATACCCTTTTCCCACAAAGTTCCCCGATTTGGATAAAATTAGCTTACCGGATTCAAACACCGCTTTGATACCCGGTTTGCCAAGCAAATCCCCACTAACCAAATTTTTATTCATATCGGGACATACAATACATTTATAAGGGTAACCTTTTTGCCGGAGGTAAAAACAACTTCAATAGTGCCCTTGCCAAGCACCTTGGATCTTCCTTCATTGCCCATTTGAACCTCTTGATCTCCCTTTGCATCTTCAAAGGTCTCGAAAAGAGATTTGTCATAGGTAACATGAACTGTGGCACAAGTATCATACCACCATCCTTGCACCTTTCCTTGGACAACGCACACATCGCTTTGTGTTGCAATGATCTCCTCATCAATTGCATTCACCACAACCCCTTTTTGGTCCTTTCGGTACCTACACTCCCTAGCATAATGCCCGGGTTTTCCACACACAAAACAAGGACCTTTCTTGCCCTTAAATTGCTCTTGATTTTTCTTAGGGCTCATATAATTTCCGGAATTCTTTTTGTCGTTGTTATTTTTTCCTCTAGGATGATTGGCCTTTGAAACCGCATTGGCTTTGTTAGTCCCACCATTGGACTCTTCCACCATTTTGTCTCTTGATCTGGATTCTTCCTCAATGCGAAGATGTTTTTGAATCTCTTCCAAGGAGTAATCTTCACTCTTGTGGAGAATCCTCTTCCGGTAACTTTTCCAACTTGATGGTAATTTAGTCAAAATAGCACCAACTTGGAAGGCCTTCGGAAGTTCAATTTTGAGAACTTTCAACTTATTCACAATTACTCGCAACTCATGAATTTGTGGTAAGAGAGGTTTTTCATCAAAAAATTTGAAATCTATGTATTGAGAAATAAGAAACTTTTTGGTACCTTTTTCCTCGGCTTTGTACTTGTTTTCAAGAGCCTCCCAAATCTCCCTCGCGGAATTGGTGTTGGTGTAGAGATCATATAGCCTATTGGATAAGGCGTTCAAAATATGACCCCTACATATGAGCTTATCCTCCTCCCTCTTCTTCCTTGCCGGCACCACTTGAGGTGTGTCATTTTCCTTTGGTTCTGGTAACGATGCCAAGGTAGGATCAAGGATGTAAAAAATCCTGAGTGCTGTGAGAAAGAATCTCACCTTGTCTTGCCACCTAGTGAAATTGGAACCATCAAAACGATCCAACCTCACAAGGTCTTGGTTCATAATCTTGATAGTCTCTCCTTCCATTGAAAATAGAGTCTTTGATTGTTAGGAAAATATGGATACAATGGAGAAAAGAAACACTCTTAAACACTCACTTTGATACAATAAAACTCTCAAAGTTACAAAATAAGAACAAGAAGAAAAAGAACACAAGAAAAGCTTAAACAAGTTCTTGGAACTTTGTCCAAAGACTCTATTTCCTCTCTCTTCTAGAAATCTTTTGGGAACTAATGGAAATAATCTTGGGATTGATCAAGCCTTTTCACTTTTTTGCATAAGATTTCAAAAAGAAAAAAAGTCATATAAAACACTCTTGGGGTTGAAAAATGGTTACAAGGATGAGAAAAAACTCATTGTCTTCCTCAATCTCTTCATCTTTGTAACATTCAAAAAAATTAAATCATATGTTTAATTCACACATTAAACATGATTTAATCTCAAATGTGTAACTCTCTTACACTTAACCTCTTAAGTTTTGTAACATTCCAAAACTTAATCATGTGTTTAATTCACACATTAAAAGTGTAACTCTTCTTACACTTTATTTTTAACGAACAATATATATATATATATATATATATATATATATATATATATATATATATATATATATATTTATTTATATAACTATAACAGAACAGGACTCTTCAAGAAGGCTAGCGAGCTCTGCTTTTTGTGTTGTGTTGAGGTCGCCGTCATCGTCTTCTCTCCGGGCAGAGAGCTTTCGTCTTCAGCCACCCCTCCGCGGACGCTGTCATTGATCGCTTCCTGTATCGCGAGACCAACTCTCGTGCGTTGCGCTGGTTCCGGTAAATACAAGAGCAGCCCGATAAAATTTTCTCCATCTTTTGCCTTATCTTTTTTCTCTTATTTTCCTCATTATTTTTTAAGGAAAATAATAGATAAAATATTATGATATTTTCTTTAATGTTTTTCTTTATATTTTTTTCCATCATATTTTCCATGTCACTCAAACTAAAGAAAATAATTTTTCACATGATTTTTTTTTCTTTTCTTAGCATTTTCCAAAAACCAAACATAACCTAAGGGTTTGTAAAGAAAATATATATAAAAAAATGTTATAATTCAATTTTAAGATCTACTTAATGATTGGTCGGCAAAAAAGTAGTTCAAACACAAAATTTAATTTCTCATTCATTAATTATTAAAAAGAAAAAGAAAAAGAATACATTAATATTTTTTTATTATTGAATTAATGGATGGCAAGGCCATTATGGATCTATTTTTTTAAGGAAAATTATTGGATAGATGTTAAAAAGATGCTTATTTATTAAATTCCTGAATGACTCAAATTTTAAGATGTCAATTTTACCCTTTGTTGAACTTTTTTTTTTTTTTTTTTTTTTATTACTCCTTAAAAAAAATTGGAAAGGTGAATAATGAGATTACAACTTCACCCTTTCCTTTATCTTTTCGGTCCTTGGAGGTCACTTTTTCCAAGCGTCGAACAAGACTTTTCAAGAAGGACAGCGAGCTCTGCTTTTTGTTCAGTGTTGAGGCCGCCAACATCGTCTTCTCTCCTGGCAGAGGGCCTTCATCTTTGGCCACCCCTTCGCGAACGTTGTCATCGATCACTTCCTGCATCGCGAGACCAACTCTCGTGCATTGCACTAGTTTTGGTAAAGACGAAAACAGTCCGATAAAATTTTCTCCACATTTTCTCTTTTCTTTTTTCTCTTATTTTTCTCATTATTTTTTAAAGAAAATAGTAGGAAAATATTATGATATTTTCTTTAATATTTTCCTTTATATTTTTTTTTCATCATATTTTCCATGTCACCCAAACTAAATAAAATAATTTTTCACATGATTTTTTTTCTTTTTCTTAGCATTTTTAGGGAATCAAACATAGCCTAAGGGTTTGTAAGGAAAAAAGATATAAAAAAATATTACAATTCAATTTTAAGATCTACTTAATGATTGATTGGTGAAAAAGTAGTTCAAACACAAAATTTAATTTCTCATTCATTAATTATTAAAAAGAAAAAGAAAAAAATGCATTAATATTTTTTTATTATTGAATTAATGGATGACAAGGCCATTATGGATCTTTTTTTTTTTATGGAAAATTATTGGATAGAAGTCAAAAAGACGTTTATTTATTAAATTCCTGAATGACTCAAATTTTAAGATTTCAACTTTACCCTTTGTTGAATTTTTTTTTTTTTTATTACTCCTTAAAAAAAATTGGAAAGGTGAATAATGAGATTACAACTTCACCCTTTCCTTTATCTTTTCTCCATTATTCCTTTGCCTACTTGGAATTGCAAAAATAAGAATTTTTTTTTCTCATCATTCATTTGCTTACGTGGAATATCAATTGAATAACATACAAATATTAACTTGTTAGTATAACATAAGAAAAAAAATTAATTTTATTTGTATTGTAAGTGTAGTGTATTTATTTTGTACCTATTTTTTTTATGACAAAATTAGGTGATGTTTTTTTTTTTACTTAATTTTAAATAGAATTTAAAATAAAATAATACTTATTAGTGTTAAGTATTAAGTTATTTATTTTTTTAATATTATATTTCAATGAAGTATTAAGAAATAAATAAAAACCATTAAGATACTTTTAGCATTCAAGAAAAGCTAAGGTGGTGTTTGTTTTTTTGGTTTTTTGCTGAAAGCAATTTGTTTTTAAAATTTAGTTTGTTTGTTTTTCTACTTTTTCATGACTTATTATAAACTTTTTACTAAATATAAAAAACCAAAATATGTAACTTTTTCTAAATAAAAAATAATAATATATTGGTTTTCATTTACTTTTTAATACTTAATATAAATAAAATACTACAAAAACAAACAACTTAATATTTAACACTATTAAGTATTAAGGTTCTATTTAAAATTAAGTATAAAACAAACACCACCTATATATTATACTTTTTTTTATACCTCATGACATCCAAAATATCATAAGAGTGTATTAACATCATCGATGTATTGAAAGAAAAAAAAAATGTAAAAATTAGGATAAAAACACCATACAAAGAAAAACAAGGAGAAAAAAAAAACTAAAATTATATAATTTTAAAAATTATTTAATTATGAAAAAACTAAAGATGATCAACCACTCTGCATCATTTTCTAAATATGATGTTTCCAATCCCGATGAATAAAATTAATTTCAAAACCTTTTAAATGAAGTCAAAAGACTAGGAAGACCATATAGAATATAAGAAGAATTTTCAGTGAAATTGAGTCAATCTTTCTCTTAACGATAAGTGTATTTTCTCTTACATATTTATTAGATCTTTAAAGGTGAGAAATATGGAGTGCTGAATAGTCTGAATCCATTGTGCACAATGGAACTATATTGCATGAAACTACATTGGATAATTTCCTTGATGATATTGTATCCTAGGAGTCATACCAAAAGGGTGGAATTTGAATATAGGTATAATCGATCAAATTATATTAAAATATGTCATGTATTTTTGTATGTGGATTATCTTATTTTTTGTTTTGAAATAAAATAGTTAAGGGTTGAATGCAAAACATTACAGGCAGATAAGGGTTGAAAAGGTCTAAGGAAACGAATGAGGACCCATTTGAAAGAAAGCTAAAAGATAATGGTGAGAGCGAAGGAAGAGTGTTGTTTTGTCTCCAAGGAAAAGAGAGAATAGTCGATCTAAACATGCCAAAACATGGAATCATCAAATTTTATATTGTTGTTTCCTCACTTAGCCCTAATTTAATATTTTGAATTGTATTAACTATTAAGACCTTAGGCAAATTAGAGAACATAGAAGCAACACACAAGCACCTTTGAGGGAAACTAACTATTGATATACTCATGCTCTCTCAAGAATATGTACAACACTCAAGGCCTTATTTGATAGTTATTTTTAAAAACAATTTTGAAAAATAATTTTTGACAACAATTTTGAAAAAATGTTTTATAATATTTTGTAAAATAAAAGTTTGTTCAAGAATTTTTAAATATGTTTTAAAAATAATTTTTATATTTAGGACTTTGTTTTTAATCATTTTACTATATGCTTGTGTAATTATTTTTAAAACAATCTTTAAAAAATAAACTAAAATAAGTTAAAATAATTATGTTTTTATTTTCTTTTTAAACATGTTTTCTTATTTCTTTGCTCTACATAATAGAAAACTGTTATCGAAAGTAGATACCAAATTGGTCTTGTGCCTTTTTTTTTTCATTTAGGAAAAATGTTTTTCCTATGACTCATTTGAAAACCTTCTCTTTCTTTTTATTTAGGAAAAATGTGTTTCCATACTATCATTAAAAAAACCCATAAAAAAACTTAAAATAATTCAAATTTCATGTTGTCACAAAAAATATAGTACATGAATTATTAAATGTAATATTTATATTATTAGAATGTAGCATCTAAATGATTCAAAGTAGTAATTTTGATCAAAAGTATACAAAATCCAAATTATTTTTAGATAGACGGATGAAGTTTGGATTTTATAAACTTGGTTAAGATGTTGTCACTTTTTTTTAAATTATCTAAATCATTGTCTTATTTATTTGTAGGTAGCTTTCTTTTCTTTTTTTTTAAATATATCTTTATTTCATAATTTAAAAAACTTAGATGAAGTCTCTATGATATACATTTGGAATAGAAATCTGAAGTCTGAACCAACTCATACCTAATCAATATGTGATGTTCAACATATTGATTATTTACCTACGTATTCACATATTGATTATTTACCTACGTATTTTAAAAGAAAATATTATTTTTGTAAGAAAAAGGTAAAAGTATTTTTATCAAAAACAGATAATTTTTAGGGTTAAAAAAAGTGAAGGTTAGATTTAGGATGATTTGGATAAGGAAAAAAGTTCATGATGCATTACTGTAACCAGTCTTTGAAGCATGGTTCGCCGTGCAGGTCATGTAGAGATCGTTTGTCACGTTTGGAAGAGGCCTACTTTCTCGGTCCTGACATTGGAAATGTCTCGGACTGTACTGGGTATCCCTTTATCTATGCTGCTGCTTTGGTCAATCCGTTCGGGCCTACTGACTTACGGACCACAAAGTGTTTATTCTTGCTCGATTTCAGTTCAGGCCCAAAGGCCACTAAGAGACACAAAAATGTGGTTTTTGGGGTTGTGATGGCCTGATGGGCAGTTTTGTTGGGTTATTGGTGACGGTTGTTGGTTTGGGTATTGTGGAGGCGGCACAGCAGAAGGCAGAGGAGGAGCAACCAATTTACAGGTCCAGTTTCAGTGCTGGTGATGACTAACCATGGAAGTATCAGTTCAGTCATCTTCACACTTGAGGAGATGAAAGAGGCGACCATGAACTTTTCCTGGCAGAACAATATAGGGAATGGACTATACGGGAATGTTTACAATGGGATATTGCCAGATGGGTCTGAAGTTGCATTGAAAAGGTTCAAAAACTGCACTGCTGCTGGGGATGCAACATTCACACATGAAGTAGAGGTGATTGCAAGTGTTAGGCATGTGAATCTTGTTGCTTTGAGAGGCTACTGTACTGCAACACATCCTTGGGAAGGTCATCAGAGGATAATTGTGCGTAATTTGATGCCAAAGGGAAGCCTCCATGACCATCTTTTTTGTTCTGGCATGGAGAAGCTTAGTTGGCCTATTCGTAGAAACATTGCCATTGGAACAGCGTGTGGATTAGCCTCCTTACACCATGGAGTGTAGCCTGCAATCATTCATAGAGATGTTAAATCTAGTAATATACTTTTGGATGAAACATTTGAACCAAAGCTAGCTGATTTTGGCCTTGCAAAGTTTCATCCAGAAGGACTAACTCATATGAGCACCAAGGTTGCTGGTACTCTTGGCTATGTTGCCCCAGAGTATGGTTTATATGGGCAATTGGCAGACAGAAGCGATGTTTGTAGCTTTGGGGTTTGTGCTTCTTGGGCCTCTGAGTGGGAATAGAGCACTTATTTCTGATGAAATACTGGAACTTCATCCCTTTTGACATTTGATGGTAGAGCATTTGATGTAGTCGAATATAACATGCCCATGTCAGGCCCGCCTGAAGAGCATTTGCCGTTCTTGCCTTGCATCCTCAACTACATGCTAGGCCAGCAATGGACCAGATTGTGAAGATACTGGAAAAGCACCTGCCACTTCCTTCTATCCCGGATCGTCCAGCTTCCCTCTTTTTTCCTATTATCTAATATCATATTTTATGGTTGCATAGAAGATCAATTTGCTACAAGGAGCTGATTGTTATGAATCATAGAGAAACATAACTTGAAGGGTACATGCTTTTCTCCAAAGTAGGCTAGCTGTTCTTCATGCTGTCCAGAAATCACAATACTTGTATGCATTAATTAGCCATAAAATCTTTTCTGATATTCCATTACTTCAATTTTTAAATGAAGTCTTCTCATCAACTAAAGATGTTTTTATTTACATAATTGCATCTGTAGTCTTTAGTTTTGAAGAACTAGAGAATTTCTTGGAGATATAGTAAGAGTGTGGAAGAGTGCAAGGGTGTCTTGGAGGTGGCCATGGCCTGTGCCAGCAGAGATTCATATTGGTTGGAGAAGACTGGTGGAGTAAGCTTGTTTTAACTCCACCAGTTCAGTACCAATCCAAGAGTTGAATGATATGGTTGGAGACGATATGCAATGATTTTGAAGGATAGATAGAAGCATGTAGAAGTAGTTTGTGATATGTTGTATAGATTTTCTTCTCTTTTGTTCTCAGTTTCCCCAGAGTTGGGGGCACCCCTATTCAACTCATAAATTAAGGTCCTTCAACCCCTTAATTTTCTTATAAGATTCTATGCTACAATCTTCTATGCTAAACATCACAAGATACAAAATTGAAAACATACTTTAATTAGTTTGTCTGCCATTGTACACTAGTAAATTTGCCCAGAACCTGTCTTTGTTTATGGTCAAAGTTCCAAGTACTCTCACCTTTCTCCTCTTTTATGCATTCTGCTAGTCTTTTTCCTTGCTTACAGATTTTCCCCCCTTTTTTCCAACACAGACCGGATTAAAATCAGACATTTTATGATGATAATTGTTGTGCTTACATAAGATAAAAGGAATATGAAACTTTTCAGAGGACTAGCACCATTGCAGCTGAGGAGGCATTTTCACAGGCACAATTTGTATGCTGTTTCTGGTGTCCACACCCATTTACTCATGCACTGATGATGAGACTGAGTTCCACAGCCAAAAAGACAAGTCAATGACACAGCTAAACCTGGATCCCGTGACTGGTAACATAGTCAACAATGCTCAGCTTTATTATATGGATGTTGCTTTGTCTTCAATCATTGTGAAAATTTTATATAATGTCTATTTGATGTCCAAATTTCACGGCATATAATTCAATAATACGCGTTGGTCTTAAGATTATTTACAAATATCCTCAAACTCTTGGTTCGCTATAAATCAGATTCCTGTGCAGATTGCATCAATGTTTTCCTCTTTGTTCTTTTGTTTTTGGCTGCACTACTTGCCTCACGGGTCTGAAGAGGCCTGCTAGCTTAACTGGTCAATGCAGCATACTCTGTTTCGAGGAACATGATGCTGCACACAGTCGATAGAATTTGGAATAAATCCTTTTCTCAGGTAGTTATATCGATAACTTGTACGTACTTTCCACGACAACCATTGTAACACGGTAAAGCAATCAAAGAGAGCATCTCAATTTTTTGACTTGGCACTTCTTGCCAATAATAAGATATTGAGGAAGGCAATTGATTAGGCATTTTCTCCAACATCAACCTCAATAAAGAATCCAACAAATTGTGCTTGAGAATCTCCAACAATGACTATAGAGACATTTTCATTTGCTTCTTAGTTTGACCCAGTGTAAGCAGCCTAAAAACCATACATGCACTTTCTGCACATGTACTCTATTCAGACTTCAGTCATTTTGAAGTAAAATTATCACATGGGATGGACATATCTTGGAAGAACAAAAAAAAAAAAATCATTTTTTACCACTTTTCATAATCCTAAACTAGGTGGGATTGAATTTTCGACCTTCTAAATTGTATACCTACCAAAGTAGGGGATTGAATCATTATTTGATGAGGTAAGTCTTCTTTCAGGGTCCATTTCATGTCAGGTCAATTAGATATTGAAGACAAGACATACATTTCCATGTACAAGCTGGACATTCCTTTGTCTTCTTGTAGTGAACCCCTTCTGCATGGTGTTTCCACAGGTGGCATATGTTTGGAGTCATAGCACCAACCAAAGAATGCCTAATCTGAAAGAGATCTGAAGTTGATCGGTGAGTGAACCATTTAACTCAAAGACCCCATGTGAAATTTCTCAGAAAATTCTCTCAATATCCGTAAACCAAATCATATCTGATAGCGTCATGTCTATAGAATATAGAATATACAGCAATGTGTACTAATATTAAAGAGTTTTCCCCTGTTTAAAAGTCAGTTATGACCCTTTCCAACATTAGCTGCCGCCCATTCTTCACTAACTACCAGAACTAGCACTTCAAAATCAGTTATGGCACCTTCCCATGGAACCTAGCTTCCCAATGTCTTCCTTCCTATCCATTGTCTTTGCATTAGGGCTAATCTTAGGGTTTTCCCGGGTTAGTTTCGCCCTCGAAAATGGCTACAAAATTTCACATAGAAAACTAGTTGAACCCGGTCCCTCTTGTCCTCTGAACTTTGATGTTTTCAGGAAAATGGTGTTGGAAGGCATTCCCAGGCCTTCTTTTCGTGATGTCCCAACACAGTGCAATTATGTTCTTGAAGGCATCCGCGTAATTCGATCTGAATACCTCCGAACCGATGGGTACTTTCTTCCTCCTTCAAGTGCTACCAAGGTTTGTTGGGAGTCCTACCGGCTCTTGGTAAGCGACTTGGTGAGTGGTTTTGACATAGAATTGGCTTGTGGCTATCATCCTGAATGGGTTTCAGAGAGTTGTATGAATATTTCATCTGGGTCAGAGTTTGAAAGCTTGATTCCAGAGTCCAAGTTGCAGGAAGTTAGGTGTTACTGTAACCAGTCTCTGGGCAATAGTACTTCTTGTGCATTGTGTAAAGAGAATTTGGCGAGTCTCCAGGCATCTTACCTTGGTGGCTCAGGGATTGGAAATGCCTCTGACTGTGCTGGATATTCATTTATGTATGCAGCTGGTTGGGTTAATCCATATGGCCCAACAGATGTTGCCACTGCGAAGTGTCTGTTCTCACTTGACTTCTCCCCACATCATATAAGAAATAAGAGATATAAGATTCTGATTTCTGGGGCTGTGTTAGGTTGTGTTATTGGGTTCTTTGGGGCTTTTGCAGCAGCTTGGTTTCTCTGGACAAGACACAGAAAATTGGAGAGGGAGATGGAAGTTTGTGCTAAAATGGAGACTAGTTTGGACTCAGGTTTTGGCTCTATGACTGGGAGTGACACACTGGTGAAGTTCAAGTTTGAGGAAATCAAAAGGGCTACCATGAATTTCTCAAGGGAGAATATAATTGGGCAGGGAGGATATGGGAATGTCTACAAGGGGATACTACCAGATGGGTCTGAAGTTGCCTTCAAAAGGTTCAAGAACTGCTCTGCAGCTGGGGATGCAGTTTTTACGCATGAAGTAGAGGTCTTAGCTAGCGTTAGGCACATGAATCTTGTTTTTTGAGAGGCTATTGTACTGCGACGGTTCCCATGGAAGGCCACCAGAGAATAATTGTGTGCGACTTGATGCCTAATGGAAGCCTCCATGACCATCTTTTTGGATCAGTGGGGAAGAAACTCAGCTGGCCAATTCGCCAGAACATTGCCCTTGGAACAGCGAGGGGGCTGGCTTATTTGCACTATGGGGCACAGCCAGCTATCTTCCATAGAGATATCAAAGCAAGTAACATACTTTTGGATGAAACTTTTGAGGCAAAAGTGGCAGATTTCGGCCTTGCAAAGGTCAATCCAGAGGGGATAACACACTTGAGCACCAGAGTGGCTGGGACTCTTGGCTATGTTGCACCAGAGTATGCTTTGTTCGGGAAGTTAACTGAGAGAAGCGATGTTTACAGCTTTGGGGTTGTGCTTTTGGAGCTTCTGAGTGGGAAGAAAGCATTCATGGCAGCCAATGGACCACAGGCTTTGCTTTTGACAGAATGGGCTTGGTCATTAGTGAAGGAAGGAAGACCAATCGATGTTGTGGATGAAGAAATGCCTGAATTGGGGTTGACAGAAGTAATGGAGCGGCACGTTCTTATTGCTGTTCTTTGTTGCCATCCAGTGTTAGAATCTAGGCCAACAATGGATAAGATTGTGAAGATGTTGGAAACCAACCTTCCAATTCCATCCATTCTTATAGCATCTGCTGCATTGTGAACAGAAGTAACCACATAATGGTGAGTTGTATTGTGATTGGGAAGCAGTAGTCTGACACTGTGATTGGTTCTACCCCAGGTTCTAGGACATACCTGGCTCCATCCATTTTCTGCTTCACAAGTGTATATCTTTATATCCATTTTGTACAGAGAATCAATGAAAGATACTGGTTAAATTGTGCTTATGCTATTGAAATCTTTTCCTGGACTTCGAAGTTTAATGACTTCCATATGCATTAGCAAAGATTAGAGCACAAACCATAGAGGCCCCCATATATAAGCCCAAACAATGTTAGTAATCAATCACTCACTCACGCCAACACTCCCACTCAATTTTGCTAGAGCGCCCACGTCAATGAGCAGGGTGAACCTCTCTCTAGTAGTAAATAACACCATATTAAGTCCTAAGTAATATTAGTAATCAATCGATGTGGGACATTAGAGTTCTTTCCTTTCTATGTCATACTTGATTTTGCTCACTCTCCTAAGAATGCTTCAAGAATCAGTTTATAGAGATCCAACTTTAGGTGCATTGAAATCTAGGCCTAATAAACATATAAGTATTGTGGATTAGGACATTATTTACCACCTTATCCATCAATCAATTTATCAAGTACAAACAAAAACTTACTCTCTCTATATATATATATAGAGAGAGAGAGAGAGAAGTTATTCCTAGTCTTAATCAAAGAATATTCTGCTTTTCTTGCTTTTTTATAATGGAGTAGTATGATGAGAATACACCTGCAATTTCTAGGAAAATGGTTTCTTTCTCCAAGCTTGTGAACCAATTATTATCTGTCAAACTTCCATTTATATACTAAGTTGATCCTGACTTGAATAGAATGGAATGGATCAGAAGTATATTTTTATTGAATAGAATGGATTAAGATTAGAATGAAATCGTCTTTCTTAATACAAAGTGCAACCCTCTTTTTGAGAAACAAACAAAGTGGATTTAATTATAGAGTTGAAAGTTCAAAATAAAATTCTCTTGGGCTCCACTTTTATTATCATTTTTTAAATTTTGTACCTAACCCGATACAAATTTTTCCACAAAAAAAAAAAAAACAAAAAATTTAAAGTATTGAAGAGACGGACACGAAATCCTTTATTGGAATTATTAAAAGTGTACAGTAAAATTTTGACAATTGGATATGAATACAAACAATAAGATTAAATTATAAAAAAATATATATCAGGTCTAATCAATGGGATTAATGTATAAAATAATAAAATAATATTTATGATAGTAGGATCAAATAAAATGAACAGCCAAATTTAGAGAGTAGTGTCGTTTTGATGGGCAAATTTTCAAAACGACGTCGTTTGAGGACGCGGTGAAAATCAAAGCAAACGGAAAAATCCGAGCGGTTTCGTTTTGAATTGAACCTTCCTCAACCTCAAGAATGGGCGTGTGAACTGCGTTTTGCAGTACCCATCAGAAGCAAAGCCCCAAACCCTCTCTCCTATCAATTGCAGGACTTGGATGAAGAAGAAGAAGCTTGCGCTCTGTTCCACGCCAGAAAATGGCTGCATTTATTTATTCTTTTTCAAACCTTAAAATCCTAAAAAGCCCACAGTTTTTTTGGTCTGGTTCTTCTTTTGGTATGTATTGCTTATACCCATGAGAGGATAAAGAACCTTTTTCATTTTTTATTTTCCTGCTAATATATATTCAATGCACCTCAATTCTGGCACTGGCTTTCTTTTTTGCGCACAATGATAAATGGGGTTGCCAATAACCTGATCAATCAGTGCCATTATGAAAATTTCATTTCTTGTGGTATGGGTTTGAGATTATCTTTTCTCTAGGTAAAATTATGATTTTGCATTCATATGACCATTTTAATCTACTGAATGAGTGATTGAGTGATTGATCCCATTTATGGTGATGTGCTCTTGAATCTCAAGAAGCTGATCAAGTGAAAGTTTCTATCTTTGCATTGTGTGATTAATGCATAGCATCTACTTTTTCTTGTTTACAATGGACTATTACTTTTGGGCTTTGCAGATTGGGATTTTCTAGGAAATACTTTGGATGGGAATTAGCCTTGTGATTTCTATTACAAGGTTACTACAATCTTGTGGATTTAACAAATTATGGCAATTTGAGATACCCCTTGGATTGGAGGTGAGTTTATCATACATGTATTTTACTTGGGGATTTTTTTTTTCCTGCTTTCCATGGAAAAGCAATAAATATTTCCTCAAATATTCATCAAACGTAAAATCTACATATTTGTTTATCTTTCTTTTATGTCAAAGTTGGTCTATAAGTTAAAGAAAGACAAGGCTTAAGGTGAGATAGTTTTAATGGTTGGATTAGTTCTATGGCAATTTGATATAATTGAGTTGGATGGTTTAAGATGACCTTATATTATCTTAAGTAACTAGCTTTCATAGCACAAATGACTCATGATAAATGTGCAACTACATTTTTTTTTGGTATTTGATTAGTTTTTTGTGTGGTTAATGTGTGATAAACTTGAATCAGAAGGTTTATTTTGAACTTTTATAGCATGTTTATTGTAAAATACCAATTCTAGCTCCGAATAAATGCATAGCTTAAAATGGAAGGTTTCATCGAAATCTATGTGCTGTCATGATGTGCTTGAATAACATCCATGTTAATGTTATGCATGCATTGTGTATGCGCAACAGCTAGTTGACAGAATGCATGGATTGTGTGTGCGCGACAGCTAGTTGAGAGAATGCCAGGTAAGAGCTAGAAGGACTTCTGGGAGTTCTGCATTTACAGTGCCCTGTCTATTTTGTATTACAATCTTTTTGGCTGATTTTATACAGAGTTAGTTGGTTTTAGATGGACAATGTCAAATGGCTCATTATTCCCAAGTTGTAAATACTAACGAATAAAACATGTTTCTGGAAATATGAAAATATCACAATACATGGTGCGATAATGTTTACGTAAGTTCAAAATCTGGAAAAAAAAAAAATGATCTTTCTAACACAATTTAAACTTAAGATAAAAGGCATTTTTCCAGGGGAAGGTGTGATGGCCACAAAATGAAAGTAAATAAGAGTAAATTTAGAAGCAATGTAATACCCTTTGTTCTATACTCACTTGATGGTGTTATTAATGCTGATGACTCTGATTAGATGAAATGAAAATAATGACAATCCCAGTGACTTGGCTTTTCAATGTTTTCCTTTACCCTCTCAGGTAATCTGATTCATGCTTGGCATTTCGGTTGCACTTTTTCAGTATAAATATATGCTTCTCAGAAAATGCATCATTAGGTTGAAGACTCTGGAAGAGCTTTAGGTTGGTAGTCTATTTCACTTATTAGGATGAGCTTTATGGACTCGACTTGTTTCAGAGATTTGGTCATGTGGGCCATATTCATGGCTAAGCATATGATTCTTTGAATTCTTCCTGATCGTTTTCCTTCTTGTTCTTCTGCATAAACTCCTTTGTCTGTTCTGTTCTTCCTTTCCTATTTCATGTAGTGTAGGTAGGAAAAAATGGCAACCAGACAAGATGTTGAGAAGGGTAATGACACTACAACAAAGCCACTTATTGGGCAAAA
The DNA here is from genome assembly GCF_004353265.1 of Vitis riparia. Taxonomy (NCBI): domain Eukaryota; kingdom Viridiplantae; phylum Streptophyta; class Magnoliopsida; order Vitales; family Vitaceae; genus Vitis; species Vitis riparia. Next base: position 25,245,739 of record NC_048444.1, read on the forward strand.
AAAAGAAGTACAAATCCAGAGCAACAATGGTGGACTATGGGTGGTTCTTCTTAGTACATTGGTTGCTGTCTGTGGCTCTTTCGAGTTTGGGTCATGTGTAAGTATTGAGATCTCTTCTAATGGTGTGTTTACCTCATTTTGGCTTGAACATGATTTTCGGAGTTGATGAACTTGGAAAGAAATGGAAACAAATTCTACTAGCCATATCTACAAATCAATTAGCCACAACATTACTTGATTTGATAGGATTTTAAATGGATTGTTGTTGCAGTTGATCTTGTTGTAGACTGTTTTCTGTGCTAGGAAAATGCATATCCCAGAAATAATTCTAGAGGCTTGTCAGTGATATGGTGCTTGCAGCACAATGAAGCATTATATTCTTGTCAAAAGATACTATTCTCCAAAATCGCATTCTTTGCCTTTATATCCACTATTTTATTTTTTGGTTGTTGTGTTCTGGGAAATAGGTCATCTCATAGTGGACAAATACTTTTAAATGAATATTCATGTGAACAACAAAATCATGATGTTACTATCTTGTCTTTCTTTCCTTCTACCTTTTTTTTTTTTTTGTTGTGAACTTATTGTGGTACCTGCCTCATATGGAAAAACACTAGATCTGTTTATGTACATTTTTTTTATTGATTTTATTTTCCACTGGCAAAGGTAGGGCTTGTTATCTAACTTATAATCTATTGGCTATGCAGGTAGGATACTCTGCACCTGCCGAGTATGGTATAATGGATGACCTTGGGATATCTTACTCAGAGGTCCATTTGTAACTTTATATTGATCATACCTTCATAATTGAATGTTTATAACATTTTGGCTCATTGTTATATACCTGATAGATCCATACAAAATTTATACATGATATCATAGTGCATTGGCAACTTATTCTGCAATAGACAAAAAGCTAGTGTTACTGATTAAGTTCTTACAATTTGAATATCAAGTTTGATGGAAACTTATGTAACATGCAGTACTCATTTTTTGGGTCCATATTGACCATTGGTGCGATGATTGGTGCTATCACGAGTGGGCAGATTGCTGATTTTATTGGTCGAAAAGGGGTAAGATGGAGGATACTCTGTCAAGATTGTTCATATTTGAGCATTTTTCCTGCACAAACCTTCTCTCACAACTTGCTTTCTTTGTGGGTGGAATCAGGCCATGGGGATGTCGTCCATGATCTGTATAGCAGGATGGTTCACAGTCTACTTATCTTTTGTAGGATATCTCCAATTTTCAATTATAATTTTGATATATTTGTATATGCTTTTCTTCATGTTTTACCCTCTGGATGTTTCAATGTAGGGATCTTTTTCCCTTTATTCTGGGAGATTTTTACTAGGATATGGAATTGGTGTTCTTTCTTATGTGGTATGCTTTTATGTGGAGCTTCTCTTCTTGGATATGAAATTCCGATAAATATGCAACTTAAGAAGCATTAAACATCTCTCTCTTCCTCTGGATGAACAGGTACCAGTCTTCATTGCTGAAATAACACCTAAGAATCTTCGAGGAGCACTAGCAACAGCAAATCAGGTAGAAGTTTTTATTTTATTTTATTTTATTGTTTGCATTGTTTTCAGAAGCAATTTTGTTGAAGAATAATTTGAATAATTTATAATGGAATGATTTCAATGTGATTTATTAGTAGATCCAGTTAGTCTAAAAATTAAGTAATTGGACATGTAAACTGAGAAGAATTCTTTTCGAATTTGAAATGGTCACCTGATTCAAAAACTTCTAAAAGGATTCAAGTAGAAGCATTATTCCTCAAAGTTGCTTCCAGAAACAATCTTGTTCTGAACAGCTTATAGTGGGCATTTGGCTTTTGTTTTCATCACCATTGTTAAGCCTTTTACGGGCAATCTACTTGCTTCGCAGCTCTTTATTGTCACTGGCCTGTTCATTGCCTATGTTATAGGTGCAATCGTAACATGGAGGATATTGGCTTTAACAGGTATCTTCAAATGCTCTACAATTATTCTTGTTAAAGAAAAACACTTCAACTATTTAATTTCATCTATGACTATACCTGCTGAATGCTAAGCATGAACTCTTCAAATTATTGATGTTCATATAGGATTATCCATTAGCAGTTGAGATAATGAGAATGAATATAAGTTCTTGAACATAAGATTTACTCGCATTTGGATTAATATGCAGGAATTGTCCCATGCATGGTTCTTCTCGTGGGTCTCTTTTTCATTCCAGAGTCCCCTAGATGGCTGGTAATATCAAGTTGTGAATTCCAACTGAGCTGCAAAATTTTTATCTGATTTTGATTGAATTTTTGTAAACCTTCTGAATTTGTTCAACATTTTCTATTAAAAATCTCCATGAATTTGAAAATCTTTCAAATAATCCGCATTATTATAGGATTCCTTCCAAATATTGACAAGGGCTAAAAATGGTTTCTAAACCAAATCTTAATACTTTGGGTACTTGAACAAAGTCATTGATATATGTGTTTGTGGGGAGCAATATAGATTTTGGTGCATCTCTGGGTACAAGCTGAATTTTGTGCTGCAGGCAAAAGTTGGCAATGAGAAAGAATTTAAACTTTCACTACAAAAGCTTCGGGGTGCAGATGCTGATATTTCTGAAGAAGTGGCTGAAATCCAAGTAATCCTGGAGTCTCTTTAGCACTTGAATATAATTCTTTCTTACTGTGTCCTTTTTCTGGTTTTGTTTCTCCTGTTTATTTCAGTTCCTCATAACCATAGTGCTTAGGGACAAAGAAAATTTGACATATGGTATAAACGAGATTGCAATTCTCTTTGTCATTTGACAGGAATATATAGTGACTAATGAGCTCCTCCCTAAAGTCACAATAATGGATTTGCTTGGTAAACAAAACATCCGCTCAGTCGTTGTAAGCATTGGTCTAATGTTGACATAATTTGTGTGTCCTTTTAATTCTCATGTTCTTATGCTCTCTTTCTGTCTCATTCCAAAAACAGGTTGGAGTTGGTTTGATGGTTTTTCAGCAGTTTGGAGGAATTAATGGAATTGTATTCTATGCTGGTCAAATCTTTGTATCTGCAGGTGAACTCCTAGATTGCTTAAGATTCTTCTTATTTGAGCTGTGTTTTCAAAATAAAATTATGCTTACTATCAGTTGATCTACAATCTCAGGAGTCCCTCCCAATGTTGGAGGCATTCTTTATGCTTGTCTACAGGTCTTTCTCTCTCTCTCTCTCTCTCTCTCTCTCTCTCTCTCGTTTTGCACTTGTTACTATTTTAATATTCTTCCTCAGGTCATTGTTACTGCATTTGGAGGAAGCTTAATTGACAGACTTGGGAGAAGACCCCTTTTGATAGTAGGCACTATTGAGACCACACTTTTTTTAAGATTAATTTTTTGAGACCCCACATGAATCAAGAGAAAGAAGATTAAATTGAATCTTGTTTTTCATATTAGGTTTCTGCATATGGTATGCTTCTTGGCTGTCTATTAACTGGAACTTCCTTCCTTTTAAAGGTAGATATCAAGCTTACACATATTCCATCTTTATATCAAGTTCCTTCAACTTCTAACAGATTGAGATTGTTAACCAGGCCCATCAGCTGGCAACCAATTTGGTTCCAATCCTTGCAGTGACTGGCATTTTGGTAACTATATAACATATACTAAAACTGAAACTCTGGAATGGCTCATTTCCCCCTGCATTAATATTGATAGGCTCTTGAGTAGTGATATTGAGGTTTCAGTTTTTTTACAAATATTTTCTCCTAGGCTGCATTCTGTAAACCTGGGAGTTTGTTACACAGACCGTGCACTGCCCCCATACTACAAAGAAGATTAATCATTTTATTGTAAAATTCAAATCTCAGCATGAAGGAAAATGACTTCCTTACTAATACATTCCTCCCTGTTCAACTGTATGGTTCTCTGTTTTTTTCCATATTTTATTTATCGTGAAAATTTTCATTACCTTGATGTATATATTTTTATGTGGATTCAGGTTTATATAGGCTTCTATTCAGTAGGATCAGGAGCAATTCCTTGGGTTATAATGTCTGAGGTAACCATGAATCTGTGAAGACCATCACTAATCATTGAAAATGAAATTACTAAGGAAATTCATGCCTAATTTAAGCTGCTTCTGATGCAGATCTTCCCACTACACATAAAGGGAACTGCTGGAAGCCTAGTGACATTAGTGAATTGGTGTGGTTCTTGGGCTGTATCCTACACTTTTAACTTTCTCATGAATTGGAGCTCACACGGTATGTTCTGCATTTTTTTCCCATATAGCTGTCAAGTCTAAAATGTTATGCACTCCAAGAAAATTTACATTTAGGACAAAATCTTTCAAGCAAATTTTGGAATTATGCCATTACCTCTTTCAGCATTTTTCCTATGTAGTGTTTTTACTCTTCCAAAAAGAAGGTAAAAATTTTCAGGCCTTGGAACCGAATTTTAGAATTCTTGGTGTTCGATAGAATTTTGTTAAACTAATGATGTCCACTAAACGATATGGTCTTTCAGGTACATTTTTTGGATATGCATTTGTTTGTGCAGCAGCCGTAGTATTCATAGTCATGCTGGTACCTGAAACAAAAGGCCGAACTCTTGAAGAAATTCAAGCTTCCATGAACTGATTGATTTCATATAGAAACAATACAGTTACAAATAACTGGTGCATCTTTCAATGGAGCCATTTAGAAAGGAGGATCATTTGATCTTTTCCAAAATAAAATTCAACCCCTTGATTCTGTTGCATTGTTCTATGGCTTTTGTCATCACTATTACTACCCTGGTTCTGTATTTCCAATGATCTACTAAGGTCTTTTTCTTGATTTGCTTCTTCAATAGGCTCAATGAGATATCATATGGTTTGTCCCAAATCAAACAAATTCAAAGTAGTAGATTGAAGAACCTTTTTGAGTGTAAAGCATCACTTACACCTTGTGCCTTCATCAATGTTAAGCTATTTATCAATTATCATGGCCAAGTAGTATTTTCGTTTGTTCTTTTTCCTTTTTTTGCTAATTTCGAATTAAATACTTTTAGGGGGTGTTTGGTACACGGGAATAGGGAGTGGGAATAGACATCTCATTCCTTTTCTCCCTTATTCCTATGTTTGGATAAATGTTAAGAAGGCGGAAATGAAATAAAAAATTATTCCGGCAGAAATCAAATCCAACTTATGAGTCGGATTTGCATTCATTAAAAGTAGGTGGTATTCTGATTCATTAAACCTATTTGATAATATAAAATAACCTAAATTACTATTTTACCCTCTTATCTTGTTCTTCAAACCCGATGTTTATCTTCTTTGTAAAGGTAGAGATTCATTCATCATCCACTTCTTATCTTCTTTGCAAAGTTAGAGACCCACTCATCATCCAATTCTCTGCAACAAGTGATTCTTCCAAATTGAATCAATTAAACCTTCCACGATATTTAAAAAAAAAAATCAATTTCTAATTTATAGGGCTTTGGATGTTCATTTTGATTGTTGGATCTAGGATTCGTCATTGTTTGCTGCAACTAGGTTCTGAAAACTCTCTTCTACATCTTCGATCAGGTTTACCTTATTTTCTCTTTCTTCTTCTACTTCTTTATATGTGTTTCTTCTTCTCTATAAATCGATTAATTTTTTTTTTATTAATTTATGTTTGGAATCTAAATTTGAATTATTTAAAATTTTGATAAAAAAAACCAATATTTAAAATTTTTTAAGGTTATGATTTTATCGGATATGATACTTGTTGAAAATTAGAATAAATTTGAATTCTTTTATTTCCTCTTTTGAAAATAGGAAAAACATTTGCTAGCTTTGAGAATTTAAATATTATAATAAATAATTTTTTTTTGAAAAATATAATTTTATAACTACTTAAGCATGACAAATTATTCAAATTTTTAATAAAAATAATAATTGAATATTTGTGCATTAGGGTTATACGATTTTTTATGGTTAATTTTTTATTTATTGAGTATATATATATTTTTTAGCCTTATTATTTAATAACAAAAAACCTCTCAAATTTTATTTTTTTAAAATAAAAGTAAAAATAAAAAATATTTTAAATTATATGTAAGGATATTATTGTAAATTTATTTCTTTTTCATTTCCATTCCTATTATTATCAAACATTGGAATGGAAACAAATAATCATTCCAATCTTGCATTCCTAAGTTCATCCGAATGCTAGAAATGGAATCATCAAATTCATTCCATTCCACTAAGAAATAGGAAAGGAAACAAAATATTATTTCAATTCCCTATTCCGACGTACCAAACACCCCCTTAGTGGGTTGATAAACTTGATTAGAACATAATGTATTAGATCATTAGTCATTTAACCAAATTGATGGGCTACTGAGAGTGACCCATGATGACCCATGATGACCCATGATGTTATTGTTATCAACTTTCTGGATTTTGGATGGAAGCATGGAAAATCAGGGACAAAAGGAGACAATTGAATTGAATTCAACATGACCATTAGGCATTTTGAAGATGGAGACCACAATAATGAAAAAATATTAAAAGAAAAATGCACAAAAGAAGATCTCTTTTGATTTTGACTGTGAAAGAAGCGTTGGAGCTATTGGCAAAGTTTGATACGATTTGCAAACACAATATGTACCCAATAAGCTTTTCGCGAGTTCGGATCGAATATAAATGAGTTTGGGTCAAATTTATGTCGACCCCACACAACACATTTAATAAATAGGTAATTGTTGGGTCAATCCATATAACATGAATTTAACCCGAATTGACTCATATAATAATCTCACTATTAACTTTATTATATTTTTAAACTATTTAACTCATATTTGACTCATTCTAAATTTGTTTTTAAATAAATAATTCAATTGTGTCAGGTCTAGCTTGAGGTATGTAATAAAATACTTAGGTTTTTACATGACACAAACATGATCCATCAACATGAATAGCTACCTCATATAAAATTATTTTGGAATAAGGGATTGACCTATGTGACCTAAATCAAAATGAACTCAACATTGGTGTAGACCCCGCATTTCCGCTCATGCGTTTCCCACTCGATGGCGAAACTCGCTTTTAATTTGAAAATGAATATTTTATTGATTAAGAAAGTGACTTGGAGTCGCCACTTATTTTTGTTTTATTTTAAAAAGGGTAAACAAAATAAGAAAGAAAAACCCTAAGGGGGTGTTTGGTACGTCGGAATAGGGAATGAAAATAATATTTTGTTTCCTTTCCTATTTCTTAGTGGAATGGAATGAATTTGATGATTCCATTTCTAGCATTTGGATGAACTTAGGAATGCAAGATTGGAATGATTATTTGTTTCCATTCCAATGTTTGATAATAATAGGAATGGAAATGAAAAAGAAATAAATTTACAATAATATCCTTACATATAATTTAAAATATTTTTTTATTTTAAATTTTATTTTAAAAAAAATAAAATTTGAGAGGCTTTTTGTTATTAAATAATAAGACTAAAAAATATATATATACTCAATAAATAAAAAATTAACCATAAAAAATCGTATAACCCTAATGCACAAATATTCAATTATTATTTTTATTAAAAATTTGAATAATTTGTCATGCTTAAGTAGTTATAAAATTATATTTTTCAAAAAAAAATTATTTATTATAATATTTAAATTCTCAAAGCTAGCAAATGTTTTTCCTATTTTCAAAAGAGGAAATAAAAGAATTCAAATTTATTCTAATTTTCAACAAGTATCATATCCGATAAAATCCATAACCTTAAAAAAATTTAAATATTCGTTTTTTTTTATCAAAATTTTAAATAATTTGTCATGCAAAAAAAGCTATAGAATTATATTTTACTAAGAAAAAAAAGAGAAAAAAAAATATAAGAACATATAAATTGTCAAAGCTACCAAATACTTATTTCTTATTTGCAAAAAAGGAAATAAAAAAACACAAACTTCATTCTAGTTCTCAATATAAGTACCATATCTACTAAAATCTACAACTAGTATATCCTCCAAAATTAAGCCATCAAATCAATAAAAAAGTTCATAGGAAATTGATGAAACAAAATCCAACCTAAAATTTCTATCAATCCAACCTAAAGACAATAAATCAACAAGGATGCAACATGGAGATTTATGGGGTTTGAAGAAGTTGTTTCGCCCATTCAACCTTGAGATCTTCATCTAAATTGAACAAAAGTTTGACTTTCATTGGGTCACTCATAATAATTTGACTTAACTTCAATATGTCCAATCTATTAAGATTAGGAAGTTTCTCCAACTCACCAACCACTCTATTTTCCTTTTCCGTCTGTTGGTTGAAGTTACCAACAAGGCTCTCTAATGCATTGCATGTTCTTGTCATCACATTAATTAAAGTTGTGTCATCATTCCTTGCTCTTTTCCTACGAGATTGTAATGAACATTCCATTCTACTTGGAGTGGATGCAACTGTATTAGTATGAGAGGCATCAACTTCGGCTTCTAAGTCATCAACTCCAATGTCATTGCTTGCTTCAACTTGATCTAACTCTTCCAAAATATCAGCAGTTGACATTGCTCCTTTTCCATTAGCACGATCTTTACCAAAAACAAGACTTAGATCATCAAAATGTGGAAATGGCTTGAGTCTCAAACCATTAGCATCTTTATGCCCCTATAAAATATACAAAAAATAATTAGCATCTTTAAAATAAAAGTTACTAACTTAAAGAAATATTAATCTCATGCCACATTGGTTTGAAGACAAGATAAATGATTAAGAATATATATCATGTCTTTCCTTTGATGAAATGAATTATAGAATAGGGTCTATTTGAATTTTTATGATCACTTCCAACTATAACTCCTAATTATTTTCCTAAAAGCATCAATGGTAGATACTAAAAAAGAAAGAATATATCATGCATTAAAATGTAATTCATATAAAATACATAATATATTGAAAGCAAAAGAATATACCAATGTATCAAATTAAATTAACAAGATGTTGTGGAATAAAAATACAAGATAGGAAGTATTGTAAATATATTTACCTTTACCCAACCTTCAAATACATCTTGATCACATAAAACCATTTTCTTTTCACTGTCCCAAGAAAACCCGCTACCATAGGTTAACATATCCATTATGGCATTGAATTGTTTTTTTAAAGTCTTCACACGCGATTCAATATGTGGACTTGCTTTAAGTCCACTATTTGGAAGCTTTTCCTCTAACATCTTCTCCACTTGTAAAAATGCTCCTGGTTTAAACCCATTGTCACATTTTACCTTCCCTGAAACACACAACTCAACAAGACACTCAACCAATTTTTCATTCTCACCGGGAGTCCACACTCGTTTGTTTCTTCCACGCCCCCTTATTTGACCACTTGATGTAGAATCCATCCTATGTTTCAAAAATATCAAATTATATAACTATATTTTAAGAACAAATATAATATGAAGACAATTTTAATAAACACATGTCTAATTATATCTCAAATTCAACAATAGAAAAACATTATCAAATTCAATTCAAACTAGTTCATCATATAATAATCCATACAAACCATTCAAAATTTGCAAATGATAAGTCTAAAACATCAAACATAATTTTTCTCCTAAAATAAACAACATACTATAATGTCCTCCATTCATTAAACATTTGAATTGCTAAATTTCTTCGCCAAGCGCTCCATTGATCAGATGGTTCAATTATAGTTATTGGTTCACCTACAACTTGGTGGTCTTGCACATCCAACTCTTGTTCCAATGGATCCACAGACATCTCACTTTTAATGAGATTATGAATAAGACAACAAGCAAGAATGATTTTGCATTGTGTCTTTATTGGATAGAAACAAGGGCTCCTAAGTATAGCCCAACGTAGTTTAAGCAAACCAAAACATCTCTCGATAACATTTCTTGCTGCAGAATGCTTCATGTTGAAAAACTCTTCATGGGTTCTTGGCATGTGTCCCTCTCTCCAATCATTGAGATGATATCTTTGCCCTCTATATGGGGCAAGAAACCCTTTTCCATTTGTATAGCCAGCATCAACAAGATAGTAATAACCTAAAATGAATATTCCAAAACATATTTTAAAAAATATATCATATATTAAAAAGAAATCAATTGTTTATAAAAACCATATATTTACCATGTGGAACTGTTAGTCCATTTCTTCTACTAACTGCATCTCGAAGCACTCGAGAATCAAAGGTCGATCCCTCCCAACCTGGCAATACATAAATAAACTGCATGTCTTGAGAACAAACTCCTAAGACATTTGTTGCAATTTCATTCTTCCTTGTTCGATATCTAGGTTTGTCTCCCTCACATACATTCACTCTAATGTAAGTTCCATCTAAAGCTCCTAGACAATTCTATTTAAATAAAAGCATTAGTATTGCTATAATATGAAATAATTAAACCTATATAAACTTAATTTATAATTTATGTACCTTAAACCATTTCCATCTCTCATCTATGGAGTTCTCAGAGACTGGTTCCGGTTTTTTGAGTAATACTCCTTGTAGGCGAATGACTGCATTCAATACTGCATTGAAATGTCTACTAATAGTTTCTCTAGACCTTAAGAATCGAAATTTTATAACTCGATTCTTTACATGATGTGCAAGAATATGCAAGAATAATGCAACCATTTCTTCTACATCAACATATTTTGAATCCTTTAGTTTACCAATAGTACGAAGCATAGAACATAACATGGTAAAAGTATGCCTATCCATCCTAAGTTGCTCCATACATGCTACATCACTCCCATAAATCAATCGATTAAGATTTTCAACTCGCAAAAATTCTCTATTTGCAGGTCTTTCCATCAATGTTCGCTTCTAATAACGTTTCCTTGTAGTCGTGCAAAGTGCAGTAAGCATATTAAGTATGTTCACTAAAATATATAGAATCATGATAAGTTGTTCTCTTCTTTCCATCTCAATGAGGTCCATGGCTGTGCAAGAGTCCTAATCATAAAGGAGGAAAAAAAAAAAACATTCTGTGTTTTTAATAGGAACAAAAAAATATTAAATATTCCATGTTTGACTCATTATTAATTTTCTATAAGCAAAGAAAAATTTATATATGTAAATTCATTTGTACCAAACTAATACTAATTTTCATACCTTTTAAGAAAGTTAGTAGCTTAACAGAATAAAAAAATAGGCAAGTGGGGCACATACAAATAAGCAAAATTTATCATTACAATACTCTTGCTTGGGAAATCTAGCAAAAATTAAATTAATCTATTTAACATAACCATATGTTCTGTTGACATTTTTGTATATGGTCAGAATCATGGTAGTCCTCACAATCATGGTAGGCATTACTTCTAAATTTATTGTTACTTGAATCATTAATCCCAAATTTTGGTCCGTTTATTCTGGCTACTGTTTCAATGTAGGCAAATATGCCTTAAACAACTAATAAATATTAAAAAGATTAAATATTCTATGTTTGACCTCACAATCATGGGTTTTTTAATCATTAAATTTATTGGTTGTTTAAATAATGTCCATAATTTGCCTTAATCAGATGCCCACAACAGAATGCCTGGGAAGATCAGTAGTGACAATGGTACAGAGCTCATCTTGACTTTTTCTTGAAGTTGCAGATTTTAATTTAACCCCACCTAAATATTTTATTACACTGTTGCTTGAATCTTTCTATGTGCCATCGGTCGATCATTCTGGTAATCTAATTTATTCGATTTGGAAAGGTATGAAAATCATGTTTTATTGGCATTGGTGTTGTGATGTGATGTGGCTTAGGTCGGGAGATTTGCATCATGCAAACCTCCTTGGGCTGTCTACATCAAACTTAAAGTTGGGCCGATATAGATCAATAGTAGTTGGAATAAAAAAATTAATCAATGTTGGTTTCTCGGTGCTTAATGGTTTGTTTACTGTTAAATAGCAATGATATGAAGAGATCTTCACTGTGGCCCATGCTAAAGTTCCAAAATGAGCCGAAAACGCAGCAGATTTTCTGCGAGACGGCAGAATCCATAGCTTTAACTAGGAAAGGAAGACGCCGATAATAATAAACAAAGGGGAAAAAAAACCAAAAGTTTTGTTTTTGTTTGTTTTTTTCTTTTTATTTTTTTCCTAACCATTAAAAATTTTCAATATTGTAAACACGTGAAATCGAAAAATCTTTTTCCAACCATTTCAATTTTTCTCTCCAGTTTCCATTAATACAAGATAAAGAAACATAAAAGATTCCAAACATAAATTAATAAAAAAAAAATCATTTGATTTATAGAGAAGAAGAAACACATATAAAGAAGTAGAAGAAGAAAGAGAAAATAAGGTAAACCTGATCGAAGATGTAGAAGGGAGTTTTCAGAACCTAGTTGCAGCAAACAATGACGAATCCTAGATCCAACAATCAAAATGAACATCCAAAACCCTATAAATTAGAAATTGATTTTTTTTTTTTTAAATATCGTGGAAGGTTTAATTGATTTAATTTGGAAGAATTACTTGTTGCAGAGAATTGGATGATGAGTGGGTCTCTAGCTTTGCAAAGAAGATAAGAAGTGGATGATGAATGAATCTCTACCTTTACAAAGAAAATAAACATCGGGTTTGAAGAACAAGATAAGAGGGTAAAATAGTAATTTAGGTTATTTTATATTATCAAATAGGTTTAATGAATCAGAATACCACCTACTTTTAATGAATGCAAATCCGACTCATAAGTTGGATTTGATTTCTGCCGGAATAATTTTTTATTTCATTTCCGCCTTCTTAACATTTATCCAAACATAGGAATAAGGGAGAAAAGGAATGAGATGTCTATTCCCACTTCCTATTCCCGTGTACCAAACACCCCCTAAGTGTGACTCCTTATTTGGAAAAGGTGGTCTACGAAAAAATCGGATCGGGTTCGGGGGTCAGATTACTTATCGGGAAGGTACGGTAAGGACCGTAGCACTCTTCTAAGTCCCTAAAGTTGGGTCTCTACTAATAAAATGAAGCAATCATGGCAATTGATGAGGGAATCAATGAATACTCATAGTGATCATGCACATGTGAGAATCTAAACATGCATACAGAAAATGACCCGAGCGGATATGGAAGTGTACCTGGGTAGTGATCCATAAAGCGCTATCAAGAAGTGAGGTTAGCGCACAATTAAGGAATAATTTCGAGCATGTCATAGAGCAGAATAAAATCAATCATGCATGGCAATTAAATCAAACAAACAATCAATCAATCATAAGGAAATCACATATGTTGGGCCCCCACCAAAGCCCGATTTATATTGCATGAATTAATCCCATAAATTCCATTATTCAGAATTACGGAAAATTCGTTCCTGCTTATTAAAGTCAAGAGGAGCAGAAGATTGTTTGAAAGCCAGAGCGGAATTAAAACTATTCGGGAGAAAATTAGATTTTTGAAATTTAATTGAAAAATTGGAATCTCGAAGATCACTAGAAAATTGGAGTTTTAGAGTTTATTTGGAGATTAGACTTCTAGAGATTGAATGTGAGAATGCGAATTTTTAGAAACTGAATTTGAAAGAGGTTGGAATTTTGAAAACGATTTGAGGGTTCGGGATTTTAAAGAAAGATTAAGTTGCAAAAATTGAGACTTTGGGAGTTGAATTTTGAAAGAGATCAGAATCGTAAGTTATTTGAGAAGTAGAAATTATGAAAGTTGATTTATGGAAATTGGAAATCTCAAAAATCATCTGAATGAGGACTTTTTAGGAATGAACAAATAAAATGGTAATAAAAATAATGATGATAACAAATGAGTAACTGGGTAAATACGGTAATCGGAACATTAGGAACTGAAAATTAAGTTCGGAGATAGGACATTTGGAATTTTAGATAACTAAATTTAGAAATCAGAATTTTGAAGAATTAGACTTTAATGATTGAGATTTTTAAGAGAAATAAATGGCCAAATATGGAATGATGTTATTAATTAATCAAAACGATATTTGGACGGATGAATAGTGAATAGGGATTTTGAAAATTAAGTTTGAAAGTCGGATCTTTGAATAATTGGACTCTAATTATTGGAATTTTTAGAAGAAAGAAATAAGTAAATGTGGAATTTATAACAATGATAACAAAGATGATATTTGAATGAATAAAAGTGAATGGTGGAATTTTTGAGTCTCAAGGTTAAATTTGGAAATCCGGTTTTGAAGAATTGAATTTTAATGATTGAAATAAATAAATAAATAAGTATGGAATAATGATACTAATTAGCAAAAATAATGTTTAAACGAATAAAAAAAAAGAATAGTGGAGTTTTTCTAATTGAGAATTTGAATTAGGGCGTTGGGTTTTAAAGGATATGACTTTGAATAAATAGGTAGGTATGAGATTATAATACTAATTAATGAGAATAATATTTAGGCGAATAAAGATGGATAGTAGTATTTTTGGGATTGAAGGTTTAATTCAGAAATTGGATTTTTGAAGAAATGGACCTTATATAAATAAATAGGTATGGAACAAGAATCCTAATTAACAAAAATGACATTTAGACGAATACTGGAATTTTTTGGGATTGAAAATTGAATTAAGACATGGGGTTTTCGGAAAATTGGACTTGGAATAGATATGGAATAATGATTCTAATTGATGAGGACAAAATTTAAACGAATTGTAGAATTTTTAGGATTGAAAAATTGAATTAAGACGAGATTTTTGAAGAACTAGGTTTTAAATAAATAGATGAATATGAGATAATAATCCTGATTGATAAAAATAAGATTTAAACGAATTACTGAAAAACTAAATTAAGACAGAGGATTTTCGAAAGATTGGACTTTGAATAACTAAATAAACATGGGATAATAATTCTAATTGATGAAGATAAAATTTAGACGAATTGTAGAATTTTTAGGATTGAAAAATTGAATTAAGACAAGAGATTTTTGAAGAACTGGGTTTTAAATAAATAGGTGAATATGAGATAATAATCCTGATTGATAAAAATAAGATTTAAACGAATTACTGAAAACTAAATTAAGACAGGGGATTTTTGAAGGATTAAACTTTGAATAACTAAATAAATGCGGGATGATGATTCGATTTATGAAAATAAGATTTAAACGAATTATTGAAAAATTAAGTTAAGACGTTGGATTTTCGAGGGATTAAACGTTAAATAAGTAAATGAACATAGGATACTAATTCAAATTAAAGAAAGTAACATTTAGACAACTAGTAGAATTTTAGGATTGAAAATTAAATTATGACATTGGATCTTTTGAAAAGATTGGATTTTGGATAAATAAACTAACATAAGATGATAATACTAATTAATGAAAATAATCATTTAAAACGGAATAAAAAGAATAGTGGAATTTTTGGGGGTTTGAAAATTAAGTTAGGACATCGGATTTATGAAGGGTTGGATTTTAAATTAGTAAATAAATATGGGATACTAACTCTAATGGATGATAATGAGATTTGAACTAATCATTAAAGAATTAAATTAAGACACCTGATTTCTTTGAAAGCTTTAGACTTTAAATAGCTAGATAATATGTAATAATAATTCTTGCTTGATGAAAATGAGATTTAAACGGATTATTGAAATATTAGATTAAGATATGGGGTTTTTGATGGATTAGAATTTAAATAGCTAGATGAGTATATGAGATAAATGGTTTTAATGGATGAAAATGAGATGTGAACTAATTATTGAAGAATTAAATTAAGACATATGATTCCTTTGAAAGATTTAGGTTTTAAATAGCTAGACAATGTGGGATAAAAAAATTCGAATGGGTGAAAATGATATTTGGACTAATTATTGAAAAATTAAATTAAGATATGTGATTTTTAAAAGGGTTAGACTTATAGAGATTTTTTGGAATTGAGGTAATCACATGGGCTAGCTCAACATGGGCTTGGGCCATGAGGATGGCTAGCTTGAGGAGCCATGAGGCCCCCCATCAACAAACTTGGGCTGGGCTCCAACCTCAAGTCCACATCCATGCTATGGGCAAGCCCAATGGGCTGACTTGATCACAAACTTGGGCTTGGTGCTCCAACCCAAGCCCAAATCCAAAGCTAACATGGGCGGGCTCAAAAACCCATCTCAAACCCAAGCCCAAAACTTCATCTTCCTCCAGCTTGCTTCTCCACCCGAATATCATCCTTAGAGAGAGACTTCACCACCGGCGGCAAGATGGAGAGAGGAGCCGTGGCGGCGGTTCAGTGGCAACCAGAAGGTGCAGCCATCAAGGTGGCTGGTGCGAGTGCTCGCCTGGCCGGGGTGGGTGGTGGCGGCTGGTGACGTGAGCAAGCACCTCGCCGACGCAGTACACGCAGCGAGAAGGAGCGGGGAGGGGCGGCACGCGTGCATGGAAGGTTGTGAAGCTCTCCAGGCCTCTGACAAACGCGCCTCTGATGAAGATGGCAGGAGTGATGGCAGATATGAGGAGGAAGAGGGTGGAGGCAGCTTGCATGTTTGGACCCCATGCGTGCAGAAGGGCAGCTTTGGGAGTCCTTGTGAAGATGGGTATGACAGTTAGAGGGAGAAAAGGTGATGGGGAAGATGGGTGGGACGAGTGGCGAGGTTTTGGGAAGGTGACCCGAGTTCATGGAGAATGAGAAGCAGGTGGAGGGCATAGCATCAAGGATATTAAGCTGTATGGTTTAATAGGAAGTGGGTATGGAAAAGGTAGTCATGTTTGCATGGATCCCATGCACAAGGGTGGATGAACTCGAGGTGCTGATGTGAACCAAAGCAGAAGAGACGTGCCCATGCGCGGAGAAAGGAAGTTTCTACTCCTTGGAGCTCATACAACTAATGGGATCCAGGAGCAAAAATGGCCATAACAAACGAGAAACTCATGCAAACTAAACAACATGCATATATTGGCAAGATATATGGAGGAAATATAAGCAGCCAAATCAATCAACAAGCCTATAAAATGCATACCTGTGGAAGTATCTCTCCAGCCAAAAGCCCACAAGACTCTAAGTTTTCTTCATGAAAATCCCTCCGCCCCCTTGCTTCTGGCTTCCGGTGCTATCTTCTTGGGCAAGCCATTACCTCACTTTTGCTGTTCATCACCTCAACAGCATGGCCTCCTAACCACCCCCCTTCAGCTGCACGCCTCATGCAGACGGCATCCGGCTCTCAGCTGGGGTCCCCTACCCTCTCTCAAAATGTAATCCAAAGCCAAGAAAAAATCCACTCCCCCCGGGTCCTCTCCACCAAAGGGGGTCTACAATTGGGTAATTATTTTTAATATTTGAGTTGGACTTGAATTAAAGATTTTCAATTTAAATTCAATTTGGATTGGGTTCGGTCAAGGTGTGGATGACTTAAGCCTAACCGAAATCCAATTTAAAATTCTTTATACTACTTATAATGTATATTATACTATATAATAAAATGCTTATTTTATTTTTTTAATAGATTTTTAAGAAAAAAAATATCAACTATAATGATATAGTATACTTTTTCATTTTATAAAAAAAGTAAATAAATTTATTTTTTGTTGTTATTTTTTTTTTTTCTATTTAAATTTCGATATAAATATATAGAAAAAAAAATTTAGAAAAACATTATCGATAAATTTTGAATCATATAATTGATAAATCTAATTAACTCAAATTCAATTCGAGCTTAGAAAAATAATGTTAAGTTAGACTAGTAATTTTCATTTACTCATTTTAACGGCGATGGGTGTCAGAGGAATATTAATGATGAAGTTGTGGTGCTACTAAATAAAATACCCTTAAAAAGAGTTAGTCTATCATGAGATACTCCAAAATCGAGATTAGTCCACCACCAAATATGTTTGGAAAGGGTACCTTGTGATTCATTACCTTTAGGTCAAGCCAAGTATCTTAACTAGGCCACCAATGGTGCCGCTTTGACAAATTGCATTGTCATTTTGACATTTTAGCAAAAAGATTACAAACAGCTTGCAAAACCCTGTGGAAAAATCGATATCTCCAAAATCGAGATTAGTCCACCACCAAATATGTTTGTAGAGGGTACCCTGTGATTCATTACCTTTAGGTCAAGCCAAGTACCTAACTAGGCCACCAATTGTGTCGCCTTGACAAATTGCCTTGTCATTTTGACATTTTAGCAAAAAGATTACAAACAACTTACAAAAACCTGTGAAAAAATCGACATCTTCATAAGAATGACTTCCTCCTTCACATGAAGAGTGATTATAAAAAACAGAAAAAGGGAACCCCTTCTCTTAAAGAAAGACAACCCTTGGCATCACCAAACTCTACATATTCGAGAACTGTAGAAAATTTATTTTCGTATCCGGAAAATGGTGAAATTAAATCTTCCATTCTCCATGGAAATTTTGAGCATCCATAGCAATAATAAAAATTGGCTTCCAAGTTGCATTAGCCATTTACAATATGAATTAATTATCTAAAAATAAATATGAAAATGAGACTAGTAATTTGCTTGATGCTACAATATTTTATTTATAAAACAAATATATAAAAAATTAATTAATTTTTTAAAAAGTAATTTTTTTTCTTTAAATTTTACCGCCATTTTCCATTTCGCTTCCTCTTCTTCCCGTTCCCACACGACGTTGATGCTTTCAAGAAACCCAACATAACAATGCCGGAATCCAGAGATGGGAAACTGTCGAGACCTGAAGAGGTCCGGCATTCTTGGAATTTTAGCTGATGAATCGGATAGGAGCTCCAACTTGTTCGGGTCTCCTTCCCGGCGTGGTGGGGTCGGAAGGGGCCGGAAAAGGCCATGGCCGTGACCGGGCTGTTACGGATCGCCTTCGAATCCTCCGGCTGTGTTGCCATCTTGGGATCCAAGAAGACCTCTCGGTGACATCACACATGTTGTTCGGGTAAAGAACACGCCCTTAAGTGCTTTTCATACCTCTGGTATTTTTCTTTGGGGTGTCTAATCCTGGTGAATCTAATTCCCATGTGGCCATTGAAAGGAGAAGGGCCCGCTTGAAAGAAATTGAGGATGAGCGCATTCCTACTGCAATACCCTAGGAGCAGGATACTTTACCCGCATCTACTGCTCAACTCGACCCTCCAAAGATTCTGCCTGATATCACTGATCAGACTGGTGGAGAATCAGATTTTCTCACACCCCATAAGAAACTCCTTCACTCAATTAACGCGGTTGAGAAAGCAATGAGGAATAATTGGGGAAACTATAGAGAATTCCAATGCAAAGAAGGCCCTGAGAGAAAAAGGGATATGTCAATGGGTTGATTGACTGGGTTTCAGGGAAATGAAGATGGAGACAACAGAACCGATAAGGATCAGAAGAAAATAGAATTGACAACGAGCCTGCCTGGTAAGATTGATTATCATCTGATGATTTCCTTCTTTTTTTTTGGTCAGTTTACTTGTTTGCATGTAGGTTTTAGTTTAGGATCAGTAGGCAATTTTGCTTTCAATGCCCAGAGTTTTTGTGGCCTACGACTTACTAGGCATGCTTGTTTCCTTTTACTGTCACTTTCCGAATATGACAATGTACACAACAGTTGAATCTCAATATCTGATTCTTCACTTCCAAAGGCCATTAGGGTTGTTTATCATTTTAATTACATAGGTTTTCTTAAGTGATTTTGTGCATTTGGATGCTTTGCTGGAGAATCGTTGTTTAAGAACTGCATTGATATAAATAACATGAACTTAAGACCCTGAGAAGCAAGTGTTTATATCAATGCTTTCAAAATTGGATCGGTCATTAAATAACAAAAGTTATAATTGATGTCAGCATGATTTCATAAATATATAATTTATATATTATTGCAAATTTAAATTAATTTTTATGTGTAATATTTAAGTGTGAAAATATATTAAAGACAAAATGATTTCATATTTATTATTATAATAGCTTCCCTTATATAGGAAGGTAACCATCAACATTGAAGCATTCAAGGAACAAACCTCCTTATTGCAACTTTGCTGGCAACTCAAGCACAGGCTTAAGGTCTAACCATCAAGGAGAACAAAGAAGCAAAAAGCCTCTTCAAAGTGTTCAACCTCATTTACTTCTCCTTGATTGACTATTATGCCAATCATGACGATTGACACTACTTTGATAGCAGAGTAGTCGGTTGAAAGGGCTTAGACCATTAGTATGCTTAAGAAAATAATTGAAAAAAAGGACTTGTAAATCGCTTTTATCCTATATAAGAATCCATTTTCTTGGTATGTGGGTGGGAGAAATTATATATATATTTCTTCGATTAATTTGATGTAAATCCTAAAATAAAATTTTCTTTATAATTTTGGGATAATTAAATTAGAAGCTTGAGTCATGTCCATCTAATTCATGGATATTACATGGGGAAATTAGCGTTGATTACTAAGATTGAATAAAACCTTGATAATGATAATTCCAATGATTTAGACCCCGTTTTTTGTTCTAAAACAAATAGGAAAATACATTTGACAACTAGAAAACAGAAAACAATTTTCTGTTCTTAAAAACAAAAAACAAAGTGTTTTTAAGATAATATATTTTAATTGTTTTCACTTGTTTTTTGAGCATTAAAAAAAAAATTTATACAAATATATAAATGATTAAATATAAAACACTACATATAAATTTTTAAAAAATCTTTAAAAAAACGTAGAAAATAAGTTAAAAAACATTTTCAATTTCTCAAATAGACATTTATTTTACATCACAAAACAGTTTTTAAAAACTATCCTAAAAATTTGTTTTTAAAAACTATCCTAAAAATTTGTTTTTAGAGCTGTCATCACAAACAGTTACCAAATAGCACCTTACCTATAGGGCCTTTAACCTTCTTTATATGCTTGGGTTATTTGACTCATGCTTGGTAGGGGTGCAATAGTTGTTGTTTTTGTCTATTTTTTCCTTGGATTAATTTGAGACAATTTTTTTTTTCAAAATAATTTACAATTTGGTGTTGTTTTTACCTTTTTTTTTCCCTTGGATTAATTTGAGACATTTTTTTTTTAAATAATTTACAGTTTTGGGACTACCAA
The DNA here is from genome assembly GCF_004353265.1 of Vitis riparia. Taxonomy (NCBI): domain Eukaryota; kingdom Viridiplantae; phylum Streptophyta; class Magnoliopsida; order Vitales; family Vitaceae; genus Vitis; species Vitis riparia. The sequence goes on from NC_048444.1 coordinate 25,266,674, forward strand.
ATTGGAAGCTCTAGTCATTTCCATCTCATTCATGCACATGCTATGACTCAGATTCTTCAAAATAAGAATAATGATAATCCCAATGACTCAGCTTTCCTTATTTTTCTTTACCTGCATGCCGTGATCTGACTCATGTTTGGCATTGCAGGAGTGCTTTTGCAGTATAAATATAAGCTTTTCAGAAACTGCATCACATATGTTGAAGAAACCTGGAAAAGCTTTAGGGTGGTGGTCTGTTTCATTTGTTAGCGTAATGGGCTTTAAGGACTCAACTTATTTCAGAGATTTGGTCATGTGGGCCATATTAATGGCTAACCACATGATTTTTCGAATTCTTCCTGATCATTTTCCTTCTTGTTCTTCTTCTTAAATTCATTTATCTGTTCTGTTCAACCTTTCCTATTTCATTAAGTGTAGGGAAGAAAAAATGGCCGCCAAACAAGAAGTTGAGAAGGGTAATGGCAATATAACAGAGCCACTTATTGTGCAAGAGAAGCAAGGAGAAGCACAAATCAAGAGCAACAATGGTGGTCTACGAATGGTTCTTCTTAGTATATTTGTTGCTGTCTGTGGCTCTTTCGAATTTGGGTCATGTGTAAGTATTGAGATCTCTTCCAATGGTGTCCTTGTCTCATTTGGTTTGAACGTGATTTCCTGAGTCAATGAACTTGAAAGAATATGAAAAAGCATTCTACTAGCCATATTCAGAAATCAATAGCCATAATATTATCTGATTTGATGAGACTCATATGAATTGGGGAAGCAGTTGATGTTGTAGGCTGTTTTTTTGTGTTACGAAATGCATATTCCAGAAAATAATTCTAGTGGCTTGTCATTGCAATGATGTTTGCTGCACAAGGAATTATATATTCGGTTGGTGTCAAAATATATGAATCTTTGAACTGCCCGCCTTTCTCTTTGTAACCATTATTTTAATTTTCCTCTTATGAAAAACACTGAATCTATTTATGTACTTTCTTTTCTTGATTTCATTTTCCATTGGCAAAGGTGGGACTTTGTTATTTTAGTGCTTATAAGCTTCTGTCTATGCAGGCAGGATACTCTGCACCTGCCCAGTATGGCATAATGAATGAGCTTGGGCTGTCTTACTCACAGGTCTACTTTTAACTCTTATCTTATTCAAAACTTCATAATTGAGCCTTCATAACATTTTTGGTCATTGTTATATCCAGATAAATTCATACCTCATTATGCATGGTATCATAGTGCATAAGCAACTTAGTCTGCAATGGACCAAAAGCTGAAGTGTTTGTTATCAGTGATAAATTTCACCAATTTGAATATCATGTTTGATGGAAAATTATATCAATTGCAGTACTCAGTTTTTGGATCCATATTGTCCATTGGTGCAATGATCGGTGCCATCTCAAGTGGGTGGATTGCTGATTCCATTGGTCGAAAAGGGGTGAGAATAGAGGATACTTTGTCAAGATTATTCATATTTGGGTATTTATTACTGCACAAACCTTTTCTCACAACTTGATTTCTTTGTGGGTGGAATCAGGCCATGAGAATGTCATCCATGGTCTGTATTGCAGGATGGATCACGGTCTACTTATCTTTTGTAGGTTATGTCCACTTTTCAGTTATAATTTTGATATATTTATGCATACTATTCTGCATGTTTAACCCTCTAGTGGTTTCAATATAGGGATCTGTTTCTCTTGATTCTGGCAGATTTTTACTAGGATATGGTATTGGTATTCTTTCTTATGTGGTATGCTTTGCTGTGCAGCATCTCTTCTTGGATATGTAGTTCTGATAAATATGTAAATTAGTAAACTTTAAACCTTTCTCTCTTTCTCTATATGACCAGATACCAGTGTTCATTGCTGAAATAACACCTAAAAATCATCGAGGAACACTAGCAACAGCAAATCAGGTACAAGAAGCACTGTTTCTCAATGTTTTCAGAAGCAAATTTATTGAAGAATAATTTATAATGATCATATAAATGATTTCAAATTGTATGACTTCAATGTGAATTGTTATTGAATGCAATTAGTCCAGAAATTAAGTGATTGGGCACGTTACCTTAGAAGAAATATATATATATTATTTTTCAAATTCACAATGACTCCAATATTCAGAATCTTCTAAAATTCTCTAAGTAGAAGCATTATTCCTCGAACTTGCTTCTAGAAATAATCTTGATTTGAATAGCTTATAATGGGCATTCGGTTTTTTGTTCATCATCATCAAGCCTTTTATTGGCAATTTACTTGCTTTGCAGCTCTTTATTGTTACTGGGTTGTTCATTGCCTTTGTAGTAGGTGCATTTGTAACATGGAGGACATTGGCGTTAACCGGTATCTTCAAATGCTCTACAATTGTTCTTGTTAAAGAAAGATATATTACAACTATTTGGTTTCGTCAATAACTACAGCTGCTAACCACAGATTATCCAAAATATTGAAGTTCAAATAGGATTATCCATTAGCTTTTGAGATAATGAGAATTAAAAAAAGGGCTTAATGAGAACAAAATAAAAGTTCTCGAACATAAGGTTTACTGGCAACTGGATTAACATGCAGGAATCCTCCCATGCATGGTTCTGCTGGTGGGTCTATTTTTCATTCCAGAGTCCCCTAGATGGCTGGTAAGATCAAGTTGTGAATTTGAATAGAACTTAGAAATTTTTATCTGATTTTGAATAACCTTTTCAACATTTTCAATTAAAAATCTCTATGAATTTGAAAATCTTTTAAATAACCTGCAATATTATGGATCTCCTAAACATTGACAAGTTCTAAAAATGATTTCTAATCCAAATTTTAAATCTTTGGTTAAGAAACTTGAACAAAGTCATTGACATTAGTATAAGTGTTCCATAGGAAGCTATATTGATTTTGGTACTCTGTGTACTGCCCAAATTTTGTGCTGCAGGCAAGGGCTGGCTATGAGAGAGAATTTAAAGCTGAACTACAAAAGCTTAGGGGTGTAGAAGCTGATATTTCTGAAGAAGAGGCTGAAATCCAAGTAAATATGAGGCCTTTTTTCTTTCTTTCTTACTGTGTCCTTTTCCTGATTTTGTTTCTCATGTTTATTTCAGCTCTTTATAACCATAATGCTTAGCAACAAGGGAAATTTTCTCATAGTTAATAAATGTGACTGCTACTTTTTATTTTCTTTTGGCAGGAATATATGGTAACTCATCAGCTCCTCCCTAAAGTTGGCATAATGGTTTTGCTTGATGAACAAAATGTCCGTTCGGTCATTGTAAGCATTGCTCTCCTGTTGACATGATTTGTGGGTGTCATCTTAATTCTTGTGTTCTTATGCTCTCTTTCTCTCTCCCATTCTAAAAATAGGTTGGAGTTGGTTTGATGGTGTTTCAGCAGTTCGGGGGATATAATGGGATTGTCTTCTATGCTGATCAAATCTTTGTATCTGCAGGTAAACACCTATATTGCATAATATTATTCGTATTTGAGCTGTATTGTGAAAATAAAGTTATGCTTACTGTCAATTGATCTATGATCTCAGGAGTCCCTCCTAACCTAGGAGGCATTCTCTATTCTTCTCTACAGGTATCTCTCTCTGTCTCTCTGTCTCTCTGTCTCTAGTTTCAATCTTATTACATGTTAATTTTCTTCCTCAGGTCACATTTACCTCTCTCTCTCTCTCTCTCTCTTTTTCTCTCTCTAGTTTGATTACTATGTTAATTTTCTTTCTCAGGTCATTGTTACTGCATTTGGGGCAAGCTTGATTGACAGACTTGGGAGAAGACCCCTTTTAATGGTAAGCACTGTGAGACCATTCCTTTTTTAAGATTAGTTTTTTGACATACTGCATAAGTCAAGAGAAAGGATATTAAATTAAATCTTGGTTTTCATTTTAGGTTTCTGCATTTGGTTTGCTTCTTGGATGTCTACTAACTGGAATTTCCTTCTTTCTAAAGGTAGCTCTCAAGCTTACATTAAACAATGTTCTCTACTTACATCAAGTCCCTCCAACTACTAACGCATTGAAATTGTTAAGCAGGCCCATCAACTGGCACCCAATTTGGTTCCAATCCTTGCAGTGACCGGCATCATGGTAAGCACATGACATATACTAAAATCTTCTAACCATGAAACCCTGGAAATGTTCATTTTTTCCCAGCATATTGATAAGCTTGTGAATCGTGAAAATGGTACTGATGTTTCAGTTCTGATACAAGTATTTTCTCCTAGGCTGCATTCTGTAAATCCTGGAATTTGTTATACGCTACCCACACAGAAAACCAATCATTTTATTGTAATATTCAACTCTCAACGTAAAGGAAATGGACTTCCTTACTAATACATTCCTCATTCAAGTGTGCGGCACTCTCTTCTTTCCATATTTTATTCATCCTAAAAACTTACATTGCTTTAATTTCTTTACTTTTATGTGGATTCAGGTTCATATAGGCTTCTATTCAGTGGGATTGGGGCCAATTCCTTGGCTTATAATGTCTGAGGTAACCATGAATCTGTGTAGCCTGTCCTTTTTAATAAAAATGAAGTAACTGAGAAAATTCATTCCTAATTTAATCTGCTTCTGATGCAGATCTTCCCACTACATGTAAAGGCAATTGCTGGAAGCCTAGTGACATTGGTGAACTGGTTTGGTGCTTGGGCCGTATCCTACACTTTTAACTTTCTCATGACCTGGAGCTCACATGGTTAGTTCTGTATTTTATTTTCCCCCATATAGCTGTAGAGTCTTAAAATGTATTCACACTAGGAAAAGTTTAGATTTATGTTAAAATCTTTCTTTCTGTTTTCCATGGAGACCAAATTTTGTAAATCTGCCATGACCCATTTCAGCATTTTCCCCACACAGTGGTTCAACACCTCTACTTTTCCAACAAGAGGACAAAAATTTTGTAGGACTTGAGTATACGCCATGGAACCAAATTTAAGATTTTTCTTCTGTATGCTGGTGGAGGGACATTGAACTGTGTTAAACTAATGATGTGCACATGATGATACGATCTTGCAGGTACATTTTTCGGGTATGCTTTTGTTTGTGCAGCAGCTATAGTATTCATAATCATGGTGGTACCTGAAACAAAAGGCCAAACTCTCGAAGAAATTCAAGCTTCCATGAACCGATGATTGCCATGTCATTCAAGCGAGCTATACAGAGAGCAAGATCAGTTGAGTTTTTCGTTTATTCTGTGGTATTGTTCTATCATCAATGCGGTTCAGTGCCCTCATACATCACCATCAATAAATACCTCGTCTCTCTATTTTCCAAGGAAGATTGTGTTTGGATTTCTTGGTTTGTATCTTCCACAGAATCAATGACATTATGAAGTTTGTCGAGCCTTTTGAGGGTACATTGTCACGCTTTCTTGTCTCTTTGTATCATCATGGCCCAGAAAGATATTCAACTCTTTTTAAACAAAGGGAAAATTATATATTCCTCACATGATCTCACTCTATGGATTGTTATTATACTTTCAGCTTCACAAAAGCCCAAACTGACCAAAAAAAAAAAAAAAGGTGGGAAAAAAACCGCCAGTCACAATCAAAAGCAATTCAAGAAGTTAGGAACGGTAGGTATTTGAGAGTGGTTAGATTGTTAATCAGCCTCTCACATGATATTTGTGGTTTAAGCCAGTGACATGAAAGTATTGATTATTGAATAAAATATTAAAAATAATAACATATGGATTTTTCCTTAATAGAAAAAAAACAAAAAAAAAACATTTGCTTTATTGTCAATGCTCTTCCCCCTCCACCCCCAACCCTTTCTTTTTTCTGTTTTCCGGTCTGTGTTCCCTTCCACTTCCTATAATTGAAAAAGGCGGCCCGAATTACAAAGGCAATTGACCATCTGCCTTTCAAAGTAGGGAGAAAAAAGTAGTCTTAAAAGGAGTAAACGGCCGGACCCGCAGTGCCACATACTAACCCTTCTTGAGTCTGTTTTTCTCTCAAAATCTAGCAGAACGGTATGATGGGGAGAGACAGCTCAAATGGAGGACTCATCACAGCCTCCCTCCTTCATGGAGAAGTTAGGGATGAAGATGGTCCAATATCCATCAATGATCTTGAAGGTGGTGATGCACCACCGGCTGGTGGTGGTAGCTCTTCCTCTTTCACCATTGCTGTTGTTTTCAGCACCTTGATTGCTGTTTGTGGCTCATTTATTTTTGGTACTGCTGTGAGTGTCACCACCCACCCCCAATATTAATTGTCTTATATGCTTCTGTGCACATCATTGTAAGAATTTTAGCTTCTTTTTGATAGACTTTGGAAATATTGAAATATTAGATTTTGTAGAATTTTTGAAATTAAATTGTCACATAAGACATCATTGAATTCATTTAGAAATGAAGTTGAAATTTATGGTTGCATCCGAATTTCAAATCTAATCTATGCAGCTTATGGGGTTTGACCGTTGGATGATCGCATAAATTAAGTTTATTAATGTGATTACCTTTTCATTTTCCAAAAGTGGGCCAGGTTTCATGTCTTTTCTTGGCCCAGCTCTCAGTTGTTAAAGAACGGCCCACGTAGTGTGGGGCCGGGCTCGGTCCTGCCTGGCCCAGATCAGAACTTGGTACCTCGCCGTAGGAGACCGCCGGCGTCGGAGAGGTTCGCCGGCGCTGTTCGCTTCGTTCTTCAATTCTCCCAAACCTCGACTTCCAGTAGATAGAAACCCTAATTTATAGACCTGGAGCGCTCGTTCTCTCTCTCTCTCTCTCTTCCATTTTCATCCGAGACTCATCGAATTTTTTCATTTTTGAGTTTCTTCTGAGGTTGTTCTCGCTAGAAAACCTATTTTAGCCGTCCGTATATTGACGTCGGCGCCTGGAATCTCCGGCGAAACGTAAAAAGGGAGCGGTTTTGGATGAAGTAATGGTTAGTTTATGGCTGAATTGCAGGTGGGATATTCATCACCGGCTGAGTCTGGAATCGTGGATGATCTAGGCCTTTCTACGGCAGAGGTGAAGTACCAATTGTTCCTCTTCTGCTCCTAACCCTTACTGCATTTCCACTGTATCATAACCCTATAAAATAAATTATACATTTGGCATAAATTTTGTTCTACAGTTGACTATTTTTAGATTCAGGCTCAAATGGAATCGGGTATCAATTAGAACCGAAATAAACAGAAAGAAAGTTGATAGATTTTAGATTCTTCTGTCTTTCTTATCAGAAAACTGAGCTGAGGATTCAGAAACTATTTGGTTAAATTTGACTCCAGTGTAAATTTTCTATGTAGAGCATAAAAACCTTATTGGATTTTGCAGTTGTGCATGTAGGATAATGATATAAAGACAAATGTTGATAACATTAATCAGCTCTTTACTTCTAGAATGACCCCCAAAGCATTTTCAGTTCCTCATTTGGATGCAGCAATGGTCTGCATATCGAAACATTTTTAGTGGAATATATTGCTTAGATTTCACATATGCCAATTCTCCTTCTTTCCCTTCTACATCAGCCTAACTAACTAATTGTTGTCTCCTGCCTTCTCCATTATGCAGTACTCCATTTTTGGTTCAATATTGACAATTGGAGGAATGATAGGAGCGGTGATGAGTGGGAAGATAGCTGACCTCATTGGTCGAAGAGGTGTAAGTCCTTTTGTTAGTATTTCAATGTCTATAGGTTTAGCGTGAAATTTGTAGCACCAAATACTTCAACACTTCAGTTCTTCTCAATTTTGGTTGATCTTGTAAATCAGGCAATGTGGGTTTCAGAATTCTTCTGCACAATTGGGTGGATTGCAATAGCATTCTCAGAGGTTTCTTAGCTTCCTTATCTTTCTTCTCTCCTAGGTTAAGCTTATGCTAAGTTTGATTGCTACACTCTAGAGGAATGATTTATTTGTCCTACCTTCACTAGAGACTATACGAAGCAGTACTATGCCAGAGTTTCTGGAGAAAGACTCCAATTTAACTTTTTGCATCTGATTTCATTCAAGTATACTTGGTTCTATGTTCACTAGCTTTTACTTGAAAAGAAGTTCAAAATAGGATATCAGAGGAAATCCTTTTTGTAGCTACACATAATTCTTTGAAATTTCTCCAAACCTACAATAAAAGGTAATCTTTTAAATGATTTAAATGGTGGAAACATCCAGTGTATTGAAATCAATAATCCTTCATTTCCATTTTTACCTGTGGCTTTTGACACTTAATGCCTGTTTAAAGGGTGCTTGGTTGCTCGACATAGGAAGGCTGTTAATTGGATGTGGAATAGGGGCCCTTTCTTATGTGGTAATTGCTGTAAGGTTTACATTCCACATTTTATGTGCTCATCCATGCGATTGATAATGATGATATACATTCAAGTTTCATTGTTGAACAGGTACCTGTCTATATCGCAGAAATAACACCTAAGAATCTTAGAGGACGATTTAGTGGACTTAATATGGTAGATATTTCAATTATAGCTAGATTTGGATTAAAAAATCAACAAATTGTTTATGTGGTTATGAATTAACATTTCACAGTTGTTCATAAGCTGTGGCACTTCAGTAATGTATTTCACTGGTGGTGTTGTCACCTGGCGCATCTTGGCTCTAATTGGTTGGTTCGTCCTGTTCTTACCATGTTTTAATGCAATTTAATGTATTTTGGGAAAAGCAGTTTCTAATCTCTCTCATTTTCAGGAACTATTCCATGTTTACTACCGCTTTTTGGTCTATTCTTTGTTCCGGAGTCTCCTAGGTGGTTGGTGAGAGTCCAGTTTAGAAATTTGCAGAAGTTGTTACTTCCCTGATGTTCATATATCGTGTTAAATGGAAAAGAGATTTGCTAATTCCGAAACAATCAGAATTACCAAGTTTAAAAGAAAATAACACACAAAATTTTATATATATATATATATGTTTAGAAGTTCATGAATATGCATTTAAATGCTCAAATTATGAATGCAACTGTCTGCAGGCAAAGGTTGGTCGAGAAAAAGAGTTTGAAGATTCACTACAACACCTAAGGGGAAAAGACACTGATATTTCTTTTGAAGCTTCTGACATCAAAGTAACATTTTAACTTACGATATATTCAAGAAAGAGTAATAATTTTTTTTTTTTTTTTCAATTTCTATTGGAAGGAAATATTTATTCTTTTCAACTGTTTTGGATGTAGAGCATTAAAGGAGATGGGCTTTTGTTATTTTACAGGATTACACAAGATATCTTGAAGGGCTCTCAGAAACCAGAATTATAGACATTTTCCAGAGGAAATATGCTTATTGTCTCACTGTGAGCGTCATATGTTCATCCTTACTATGTTACGTACCTTTCTTGCTGTTTTTTATGCATGTGTATGTTGAATTGGTTTAGGTCGGAGTTGGATTAATGATAGTGCAAGAATTTGGAGGACTGAATGGTTTTGCATTTTATACGAGTTCCATTCTTGATTCGGCTGGTAAATCACGGGTCCCTGAGGATGCCTCATGTATTTAATGGGGGGAAAACATGTAAAGTAAGATATGAGTTTTTTGTTTATGTCAGGTTTTTTGAGCAAGGTTGGAACTATGGCATATGGTCTTGTACAGGTTCTTAACTCTTTTAACAGTAATTTGAATGTGGGATTCTGCTTCATGTATTTCAGTGATTTGAATTTGGCTGTTCATTTGCAGATTCCAGCGACCATTTTAGGTGTGTTTTTATTCGATAAAATAGGGCGAAGACCTGTTCTGCTGGTGAGAAATAGAAAAAGAAATGGTTTTTAATGTGGTTGATTGAAAAGCCCACATGAATACACCATTGTTTGCAGGTTTCTGCAGCTGGAACATGCTTGGGCTGCTTCCTTACAGGATTGGCATTCCTCTTGCAGGTTTTTTTTTTTTGAAACCAACTCTTCTACTTTGCTGCCTCTTTTTTTCTGTCTTACATATTGTTATTTTCTGAAAAACCTGCTATTGCCATAAACAGGACCTTCACTACTGGAAGGAGGGAACTCCCATTTTGGCACTTGTTGGCGTATTGGTAAAGGATTTTAACCAAAATACAGTTGTTTTGTTTCTTGTTGCATTCATGTAAAAGGAAAACTGTAGTGGAAGATTCTTGTTTTCTTCATATGACACTCTTTGACTTTCCTTGTGCTGTCCTAGTCAATTAGAATGTGAGGTCTCTGAAGCACCAAGTATCCAATTCTTCTTCTGAAGCTTATATAGTCTGGAAGGCTTTTTTCTAGTTTTTTTCTTTTATCTTTTTCCAATACACCTCCTCAATCCCCTTCAGTTGCCATTGCTTGGCTGCTAGCATGGCAAAATATGTAAGGTTGCGTCTTTCAGACAGAGTCCTACCATAGTTTGAAGGGCCATTGTTATTAAAACTTTTCATGGGTTCAGATGGATTTTACATGGGGATGGATAAAATCAATTTATATTTTGGCTGTTTGATTCTGCAATCAGGTATTTAGCTCATCTTTTGTATTTGGCATGGGAGGGATACCATGGATTATAATGTCAGAGGTCAGTTCACTTGCTTTGGGTTTGATTTGTACTTCTTTTAACAGATTAACATGCACAATAAGGTTTACATTATTTCAGAAATACAATGAATGATTGGTTTCTATCCAGATATTTCCCATAAACATTAAGGGCCCAGCTGGAAGCCTAGTGACTTTTGTTTGCTGGTTTGGCTCTTGGTTTGTTGCTTGTACTTTCTACTTTTTATTTGAATGGAGCTCAGCAGGTGATACTTCTCTCTCAACTCTCTCTCTCTCTCTCTCTCTCTTTCTTCTCTCCCTCTCTCAACTTGCACATGACTGTTTGTACATTATTTCAGGAACATTTTTCATATTTTCGAGCATTTGCGGTTTAGGTGTTCTGTTCATTGCCAAACTCGTACCAGAGACCAAGGGAAGAACATTAGAAGAAATACAAGCATCCATTACTTACTTTCTGCAGTAAGATATACCTGGCATCCTATAAGAGATCAGATAATAATAAGGTGCCAGAAATCCAAGGAAGAACGCTAGAAGAAATACAAGCTTCAAATACCTACCTTCTGCAATAAGGTAGACTGTACGTGTTATAAGGCATCTTTATATGCACTTTGTCACCTGCTTGTATCTCAGCACATTACAGAGAAATTTAATTTCCTATATATAATGTACTTGATTTGACCAAACCCTTTGCATTGCCACTCAAGTCTAAACTACTTTCTCTTTTTCTTTTGAGTTATTTGATTAAAAGAGAAGAAATAATCCGAAAATTGTAAAGATAGTTTTCTTTTATAGTAGTTGAGCAGTCATCTTTGATCTCTACTCTTTTTGTTTTGAGGGACATGATGAGACGACTATGGCAGACACCTTTGTGATTTTGAAAGCAATCCCATCTCTGGTCCCAATTAAAGAAAAGCAGGGTTGGGTGAATCAGATTCTAATATAGTGTGAGAGCAAAGCTTGCTTCAAATGTAATCCTAGCGGTGTTGTTTTTTTGACTTTTTGCTGAAAGTAATTTGTTTTCATAATTTAGGTTGTTTGTTTTTCTATTTTTTTATGACTTATTATAAACTTTTTACTAAATAGAAAAAACCAAAATATATAATTTTTTCTAAATAGAAAAAATAATATATTGGTTTTTATTTTTTTTTAATACTTAATATAAATAAAATACTAACAAAACAAACAACCTAATATTTAATGCTATTAAGCATTAAGGTTGTATTTAGAATTAAGTAAAAAACAAACATCATCTAATACTAAAATTAAAGAAAAATTTAAGATAATAATAAATATAAAATTTCAAAATTTGTGTTCAATGACTTTTTGTCTTGATCTTCGTTTAGAAAATTCAGTCATTTTACCACAAAAAAGGCAATACTAAAAAATGATCGGACAATTTAAAGAATGCTAAGGGTGCGTTTGATCATATTTTCTAAAATTTGTTTTTAAAAATTATTTTTTATTTTTAACTTAAAAATAGTTTTCAAAAAAAAGTTTCAAAAACCATGGCCAAACAAGTCCATGTTTTCCTTTTATTTTTAAAAATGAGTGAAAATAACTCTTATTTTTTTCCTAAAAATTATTCTTTATTTCACTTTATTTTTAAAAATCGTTTGCAAAAAACAATGGTTAAATAGTATTAGAAAATTTTTAAAATAATTTTTCATTTTTAAAAACAAAAAATTGTTTTTAAATCACTTGGCCAAACAAGCTCTAATAATAATGATTTTTTTTTTTTTAAATTTCAATTTATAAGGAAAAAAAACCAAATAGTGTTTATAGTTATTTTTATTTAAAATTTATTATTATGTTTTTCTTTTCAAAAAAATAAATAAAAAAGGAAAAAGAATAAAGGACCGTATACCATGCTTTAGGTTTCATCCGCTTAGGAGGGTGGATACCTGACCCACGACATTCAGCCTGGTGCCAGTTAGTTTCCTGTACCTTTTCAATTTGTAAATTAATTAAAGAAAAAAAAATTAAAAAAATGATTTTGTTATGAAAAATATGTAAAAAAGATATAAATAAGATTAGTTAAAAACTCATTTATTTTTAAATTATTTAATATTTGTATTGAAAGAATTAAAATAAATGAAATAAATTTAAAATAATATATAAAACTAATTTATTAATTTTAAATCTATTTTTTATTTTTTATTTTTTTCTCTTTATTTTCTTTTCCTTATATTTTTCTCAAACTTTCCGATAGTAAACATAGTCATCGTGTTTAAATTTAGATCTTATTGTTTTATGGTAAATCTAATTTTGTTACTTTATACAAAGTTTGGTATAATTATTTTGTACCTTAATTTAATTCTTTCCGGGTCTTGATTATTATTATTTTTTAAATCCTAGTCTCGTCGTAAAATTTGGTGGGTATATATCTTTATTATCTTAAACTTTTCCTAACTATTATGTTATAATTTATCATCGATAAATAAATAAAATTAATTAAATTTATATATAATTATCTATGTTACATTTGAAAATTTAGGAAGACAGTAGCCTGGCTGACACCGGCCGAGTACGTAGTTTGGGCCCCCTTGTGTTATTCAACTTTCTGAGGCCCACCCGCATGCTGCACGACAGCATTCCCAAACAGACATAATCAAACGTTTGTCACTTTTGTAAAGATTCCCATTCACTCTCTCAGAACTAAGAACCTCAGAAATGGAGAGAGGAAACATGGATGAAGGACTGACCACAAGCTTCTCACTCCTGCTTGCAGAAAAGGAAGTTAGAGATGGTTCCTTCAATTGTGGTTTCATTGTAAGTTTGATCCATTGCCTATAATGCTTCTATTTTTGTTGTTTGAGCTCATTTCTATGCTTAAGAGTCTTGCTTGGTTCCTCTTTTTATTTCTGCTTTAGCAAAGAAAAACAAAATGCTATAACACCGGAAATCTTCTCCATGGCTTTTCTGAGTAGACAACTCACCTGGTGTAACTTTTTAAGAGCCAAGAAGAAGTAGATTTTTTATCTGCTCAATAAAACCATTCAGAGAATTGACTTCGTTAATTACACCCTAGCAATAATTATCCATTTCATGAAGCAATAAATTAGCTAGCCATGTAATGGGCTGATTTTTGAGTTAACGGGTGGTTTCTGATTGCTTTGTAGTGGGGATATTCATCACCTGTTGAGCATGAACTGATGGATGATCTGGGGCTCTCTCTGGCTGAGGTAAGTACTAACTGAGACCATTACTGAAAATAACGTTTATAAACATAAATGACAAACATTTATTTTTATAAAATACTGTATATGCTTCTGTGTGGATTAAGCACAGCAATAAGTAGAGGAGAAAAATAGGAAGGAATGAAAAACCTGTGGCTAAACTCCTTTCTTTTTGATTGATTTTCTTTCTTATTTTACAGTACTCAGTTTTCGTATCAATATGGGCATTTGGGGGAATAATAGCTTCACTAATGACTGGTACAGCAACCGATTTTATTGGTCGGCGAGGTGTAAGTGTTAAGACTGTTAAATGCCTATAAGCCTATTATGAAATTGTCAATATATTTGTAAAACCTCATCAACTGTTTAATTGTTCTCAATTTTGGTTTAATTTTCAATACATTCTTGAAGCAGACAATGTTGTTTGCGGATATATCCTGCATCATTGGCCAAGGTTTGTTGTTCCTTTCCTTCTTTCTTCCGCTCAACCTCAATGCTTATTTAAGCTTCAAGGATCAGGCTGAACCTAGTCAATGCATGTTTTTTTTTGGGGATGGGATTGATATTAAATTTCACTGCTTTTTCAAAGGATCATTGGTGGCTGGACTTGGGAAGATTTTTAACAGGATTCGCAGCCGGGCATTTTACTTATGTGCCTAAATATGTGAAATACTACAGTTGATGCTGGGTTCTGGCAGTTAACTAATTTTTTCATTGGAACCATTGTTTCCTGGCGCACCTTGGCTCCAATTGGTAATAGCTTTGAAATCTTTACTGATTGATACAATTGAAGGAAATGTCCATATAATTGTTTCTGATATTTGGTTTCATTTCCAGGAATGGTTCCAGGCCTGTTACAGTTTATTGGTCCATTCTTCGTTCCAGAGTCTCCTAGATGGTTGGTGAGTCCAACTAAATTTTCTTGAGATTCTTTACACAGCATCGCAGTGTTGTTTAAACAAGTATAGTGGTCTTAGGCAAAGGTTGGTTGATGCAATTCTCTGCAGGCAAAGGTTGGTTGGGACGAAGAGCTAGAAGTTGCTCTACAGAGGCTGAGGGGACCAAACACCAATGTTTCTCGAGAGGCAGCTGACGTCAAGGTATCATTTCAGCTACATATGTCCATGAACGAAAATGCTGGTCCAATTAATTGAGTTGGACTGGAAAGACCATCGATTGATGATTCAATTGGTTGATCAGTCGGTTTGGTCTGATTTTTAAAACATTGAATTTTTCTTTTAAAAAGGTAAGTTTAATGTTAAGGTGAACTTGTTTCTAAAAATGCAAGTTTAATAGAAAAAAAATGAACCTAAATTTTTAAAAAGACAAGTTTAACATAAAAAATTTTAGAGTAAAAAGTGGAACCGCAAGAAGTGAAAAGAAGGGTTTAATATAAAAGTGAATTTGTTTTTTTGAAAAACAAAGTTTAATGTAAAAGTAAAATAAGGGATGGAAAGTAAGATATTTTTGTATTTCTTTCTTAAACCACTATTTTTATTAATATTTTTAAAATAATATATTTTTTTCAGAGGAAATCTCGTCGAATCCCATCGCCACCCTTTTTGCTGTGACAAAAAATCCCGTGCGCGATTATCCAGCATATTTTAATCCTTGCGCCCTTCAACGTTATTGGCTTCCAACCATCTACCCATATATACTAATGCAAATTCAATAATGAAGCTACTCTTCCTAAATCCTCTTTCTATCTTCCATTCTCACCAACCCTTCCTCAATGTATATATCCTTCTCAAAACTACTCTCTTCTCTCAATTCTACTGCTTTCTCTTGTTCAATTTCCAAGAATAGTAGGATATGGAGAGGAGGAACAATGAAGAAGTCCTTGTAACAAGCTCTCTTCTTGTTGATCAAGAAAATGCCACGAACTACTACCATTGTATTGTCCCAGGTGGTGTCGACGGTGGTTCCTCCTCAGTCACAGCTGCTGTTATTTTCAGCACAGTGGTGGTGGTGTGCGGCACCTTCAATACTGGGTGTGCTGTAAGTAAAATTCATGTCCTATCTTCCCTTCTGGTTTAGACTTATGCCCTCATTTCTTTGCGCATGGCCATCTTTTTCGATATTCATTTTGTCCTACTTATATCTTTTGATCTTCATTTTGTCTTTTCTTCCTTTCTATTATTTCATTTTTTTTTCCTTTTATCCATTCTTCCTATTAGAATTTATTAGTATTTCCTATAAAAAATGATATTCATGTAATGAAATTACAATGCAAATGAAATGCAATTAATTTATTTTAAATATATCTCTCATTAAATCTTTGTATACTTTACACATAATAATAATAATAATAATAATAATCATAATAATAATAAATAGGAAAAATAATAAAGTAATACAAAGTGAAATAGTAGAAAAAAATTAGAATGACAGTACCAGACATTTTTATTGGTCAAATCATCAAATATACTTTCCAATAATTTTGTTGAAATTCAAAGCTTGTGGGATGAAATAGGAAGGTTTTGCAACCTTTGGGCTCTCCAATATAATTAGGATGCAATTATACTAGGTATATAATGAGTAAAGGCTTGGCTGGAAACAATAGGATAGAAAAAGGATATTGTTCAGGTAGAAGGTAGAAAGTTACCAAGAAATGAGCTTACTATTTCATTTGATTTCCTTACAACATTTGCCAGTGATGATTCAAGAAATATATGCTAGTCATAATCAGTTGATTGCTTTGTAGGCTGGATATTCATCACCTGCTGAGTCTGGAATCATGGAAGATCTAGGCCTCTCTGTGGCTGAGGTCAGTATAAACGAGACCTACTAAAAGGGTCATCTGTAGACACAAATGATAAACAGGGGAAAATCTCCATAACTGAATCAATCTGTAACATGGGGTGTAGCAGGCTTTTTCAGATGCTCAGGGTTCTAATCAATAAGGGGTGGCTGGCTTTACTGATTCTGTTTCTTATTTTGCAGTATTCAGTTTTTGGTTCATTATGGACAGCGGGAGGAATAGTGGGTGCATTAATAAGTGGGAGGACAGCAGATCTTATTGGTCGAAGAGGTGTAAGTCATAGACCCTGCCTAATGAAAATGTTCCAATTCTAGAACCTCTATAAAGATGGTTTTTAACTCTTACCAATTTTGGTTGATTTGGCGAGGCAGGCAATGTGGTTTGCAGATATCTTCTGCATCATGGGGTGGCTATTAATAGCATTCGCCAAGGATTATTGGTGGCTCGACTTTGGAAGATTAGCAATAGGATTTGCGGTTGGGCTTATTTCTTATGTTGTAAGCGTAGTATGGTGTGTAGTTCATATTTCAGTTACCTATTCATGCTATCTGTCACATTACTCAACAATCCTGGCCATTACCATACAGGCAGCGGTTTATATTTCAGAAATAGCACCCAGGAATATTCGGGGAGGATTTACATCGGCTGGTTCGGTAATCAAAATAATCATATACTTGGATCAAAGAACCAACTCCATCTGTTTACCATGTGCTTATATATTGCCAATATACTGCAGTTGATGATGTGTTGTGGCTTTTCAATGTTTTATTTCGTCGGAACTGTTGTTTCCTGGCGCACCTTGGCTATGATCGGTAACTTCATAGGACTCTTCTACTCTGTAATTAAACCAAGGGAGTTCCGTAGAAGTAACTTCTAATTCATTTCTTTTGCAGGAGCTGTTCCATGTGTATTACAGGCCGTAGGTTTATTCTTCGTTCCAGAGTCTCCAAGATGGCTGGTAAGTCCAATTAATTTAGAGGTTTTCTATATGGCGTTCTAGTGTTGTATAGGAAGAAAATGTTTTAATCTTAGGCAAAGATTAATTAGTCTAGTGAAATTCTCTGCAGGCAAAGGTTGGTCGAGAGAAAGAGCTAGAAGCTGCTTTGTGGAGGCTAAGGGGAGAGAGAGCTGATATCGCTCTAGAAGCAGCAGACATCATGGTAACTTCTCAGAAAATTGCCTTTTCTTTTCTTTGGACTTCAACTGGAAGAAGTGAGACTGGCTCAATTTGTTTTACAGGAGTATACAAAAACCTTTCAGCAGTTCCCAAAAGCTACAATTCTGGAATTGTTCCGGATGAGATATGCTCATTCACTCATTGTAAAGCCTTAAAAATTTGTTTTTAGTTTGGCATGTTTCCTTTTTAATTACTTGTCAGGTGATTTACAGATAATCCAACTGGTTTAGGTTGGAGTTGGCTTGATGGTGCTGACACAATTTTCAGGGGTCACTGCAGTTCAATGCTTTACAAGTTCCATCCTGGAGTCAGCTGGTAAATCAAGGACCTTTAGTGTTCTTTCATATAATTAAAAGGGAAACAAAATAGATCTTCGATGACCAATGTTATCAATCTGGTGTTTGTGACAGATTTTTCAACTACTTTTGGGAGTAGAGCAATAGCTATTCTCCAGGTTCTTGATTCTCATTTAACTGTAATTTGGATTTGGGACTCGGCTTAATGCTTTTCTTAGACATGTAAATATTCTCCTGCAGATTCCTGTTATGGCTGTGAGTGTAGTCTTAATAGACAAATCAGGAAGACGGCCACTTCTAATGGTTAGGATGGGGAGGAATCTGTTCTGAAGTTTGTAATTAATGTTGTTGATGAACAAGTCCATAGCTAATTTGCCAATTCCTGTAGGTTTCTGCAGCTGGAATGGGGTTGAGTAGCTTGCTTATAGGATTTTCATTCTTAATGCAGGTCTCGTCTACAAGAACATTTAACTAATATATTATTTATTTTCCTTGTTTCTAGTTTCATTTTTCTTTTGTGTACATCCAGGACATGAACCAGTTGAAGGAGGTCACTCCAATAGTGGTGCTCATAGGCCTATTGGTAATGCAACTTAACATAAAAACCGATCTTTGACTATAATTATGCCCTCTCTTTCAGATTGCCTATCAAATAGGATTGGAGCAGAAGGGCATAGTGTCTATTAGAGCTTATTTGGCAATGATTGTAGAAAAAAATTCTAGCCTTTCTTGCACTTGAAAGCAATTATTTTGAGAAAAAATTTCAAGTGTTAAAAAGATTAGACACACTTCATAAAATCATTACCAAACGAATTCTTATAGAGTTTTGAAGGTCTCTGTGTAAGGCTTTTCATGCTCCATAATCTTCACATAGTTTAAGCACTTGCCCTTGGCCAGGGCCCAACCAAAGAAAGTAAACCCTTCAGGTTTCTTCCATTTGAATCCTATTTTGGTTAAAATGATCAATACCTGCATTATTTTTTGAGGGTTTAGCTAACAGTAATCGATAAAATTGGGTTGTATGTTGACCGCATAATTCTGCAATCAGACTTATTCAGCAACTTATTCATTGGGCATGGCAGGACTACCATGGCTGATCATGGCAGAGGTATAACTTAATTATTGTTTATGAACTTCACACTTCCTTCCCTGAAGATTTGTAATGCAACTATTTATTTAGTTATTTGCCCTCAGGTTTATAACTATAGCTGATATTGGTGGATGGATTTTTATTAATTTCAGATATATCCCATAAACATAAAGGGTGTGGCAGGCAGCCTAGTGACCTTCTCCAACTGGTTCTTTTCTTGGGTTGTGACATACACTTTTAACTACATGTTTGATTGGAGCTCTGCGGGTAACCCTCTCTTTCTTTATCTCTTTCTTGAAATTTTCCATTAATAGACATGAAAGCTTTAGGTGCTTTTCGTGGCTTGACTGCTTCAGGAACATTCTTCTTTTACTCTATAATATCGGGTTCCACTGTTCTATTCACTGCAAAGCTGGTACCAGAAACCAAGGGACGAAAGCTTGAAGAAATACAAGCATCAATGACTCATTTTCTCCACTAAAAAAAACTCTTCATGCTCTATGGGAGTAAATATCATGTAGTGGAACTTTTTCTGATTTGTGTCCTGAATTGAAGAAATAAAGTAAAATTTTACCTATGCAATTGAGTTACACGTTGTGATTAATATTTTTGTTACAAAACTACTAAAGAGGGAGGGTAAATTGATAGTAGACAAAACTATGCCCAAAGATGATATCCCAAACTATATTTTTGAGGTCTTATATATTTTGATTGATTGAATCAAATCAATTTTTCCTTCTTGATTAGCTCTATAAGAGAATTAGTATAGATTTGATATATCAACAACTTTTCGATCAGTGTGGGTAGAAACACCAAATAGGCTCTTCAGTCACCATAAGGGACATAAGATAGACATGGAAAATAACTTATAGAGATTATCTCAATATTTGAAAATGTAAAAACCACAAGTCTATTGGAGCAATAATCCATTAGATATGAAAGAAGCATGCATGGTTTTACCTATCTTGGGACCTATCTCCCCACAAGTCTTAATAGTGACCAACACCTATATGTCTTCTTCACATTCACAACGCATCATTCCCCCATGCATGCTTATGAGTGGATTACCTGTAAATCATATTAATGCTTAGTGGCTTGAATTGTTGACCTCTACTTTTCCTTTGTGAATAAGAGCTTTCAAGATTTTCTTGAATAAACCTTGATTTTGAGAATTTTTAGAAATAGAGCAAAAAAATGACATTCTCTAGATTTATAGAGTTTTTTTTTTCACACACCAAAAATTAGTTTTTCAATTCTTTTTATACCAAATCCCTAGGTTTTTAGTGGTGTCAAACTAGGAAAACAAATGACATTCTCTAGATTTATGGAGCTTGTTTTCATACACCCAAAATGACCTTTTCAATTCTTTTTATACCAAATCCCTAGGTTTTTAGTGGTGTCAAACTTGCAAAACAAACTTTAGAAAAACACTATTTTTTCATAATTAATTTTTAAATTTTCTAGATAAAAGAAAAAAGGTGGGCACTAAAGCATCCTAACGTGCTTGAGCGAGCCTGGTTGAATGTTTAAACGATCAACCTATTTTCCCTCTTTTCATGTGCTTTTGTTCATCTGACTGCTCTCATATGTCAGAATATTTAGATTACTCCATTTCAATCCTTGGACCATTGGAGTGCATGTAAAACTATCTTAGGAATCACTAGATATTATCAAAACTATAGATCTAGGTGTATAAAAAATCATACCTATGATCTGGATATTCCTAAATCAATTTCAATCGATGAAGAATAGTGCGGATCTCGAAAACCAAGAGATCTTCCATCTGATGACTCTTTCTTAGATTTAGGCACTTGAGAATGGTGGAATCTTCTTAGAGGGTTAGAGGATAGGGTTCCTCTCTTTGGATTTAAAACAATTAAAGAAGAAAACTGAAGACTTAACCCCTAAGTAACTTGAACTTTTCTTGAGTTCGGGTCACTTAATCCAACCCACTTGAGTCCAATTGACTAACTAGCTCTATTGGACGTACTCCCAATTAATTAATTAACCAAGTACAAAGATAACATTCACAAGTTCTTATGCAACCTTGCATTTTTACCAAAATGCTCTTATGCACATATGTGAACAAATAACCTAACTAATCCTAAAAAAGCGTGCCTCCTAAGAATATGAGCTTCAACAAGAACCATTAGGATCCATAGGAAAATGTCGGCTCCCTCAAAATCCAATTTTGAAGTTAATTCAATATCCCACTATAGAAAGATAACTGCACTTCGGTATCTTATGATGTTAGATCTAGGGAAAATACTCCAGTTAGTAGCCTATTGTTAGACCCTTGACACGGGCCATGTGATACTTAGGCTTCATGGGACGACACCTTGGCCCCATAAGTGACCTAGGACAGTAACAAGGTGGCATAGGGGTGCCATGCTCTATGCAAGGAGATGGCTTGGTGAGCCATGGGCGTGATGCCATGGCTAGGGTGACACCAACAGTAAGAGAGCCTTAGATGGGACACATTGATGTGGAGCAGTGATGCCGACTTAGATACAATGCACAAGGGTGCAATGAATTATGCATGAGGAGTCATGGGCACAATGCCATGACATGCTATTACACCAAGAAGAGGGCTTGGGCAAGGTGTGGAACTACAGTAGCAACGAGATGGATGCAGGAGCATGTTGCCTTGAATGGATGCAATTTGAATGTGTAAGCCAGAAGAGAACACTGTATGCACACAAGCCACTTATATAAATGCATGCTACTACAACATGAAGAGTTGGACTTGAAGTGAGATTGCAAGTCAAGCATAGGAAGGAGTCTTGTTGCCTATAATAATTATAGTCTGAGAGTGGGACTAGGATTCAGAGTCCTTGTAGGAGTGGCTAGTGCCACAACCTATCAATTAGAGTCCTAATAGAACTAGGATGAGTATTCCTAGTCTGATTAGGAGTGGGTGGCGACCACTTTATAAGAAGAGGACGAGGTGAGCATCCTTAGCAAAGATGGAGATCTAAAGAGGGAGATCATGAAGGAATCTTGAACTCACGGACGTGATTGTAGGAGTTTGGCTTGGGTCTTGTATTTTATTCAATGATCTAATAAAATACAAGTTGGGGTTGGTGCACTATAAACTTGTGTGCCTTTGTGTGTTGCCATCTCATGGGGAAGGGTGTAGGCTAGCTTAGAGAACCTCTAAGCATTGTACAAGCGTGAAAACTAGTGTGAGAAAAATTGTGTCTGTGACACGTACTATTCACTACATGTAGACTCTCAATGAACTAATGTTCATAATCTAATGAGGTATATGTTATCAACTTATCAAGATTACCTCTATAATTTATGAGTTACATATCTCCTATTATGTAACCAACTGACATAATCTAACTCACAATAGCATCTATCAAATTCTATTTAAGGAATTATTATAGCGTCACAACTTTCATAATCACAAGTCCTTAAGATCATCCAAGATGACACGTTGTCTTAATCTCATGATGTATGGTGTGTCTATTAAGAATACTTATCGCCACTAACCTCTATCAATAATGACTTAATTCGTAGGGAATATATGACTACCTTAGAGTCTCACCCATAGGTTAAAGCCTTTTGATGAATTTAATCTTGAAAAATGAATTTAAAATAATAAAGGCAAAACTACACTCTAAGTATTAAGATTCTTGAAAACGAACAAGCTAAACTTGAAATTCAAAGCTATGAGATAAAATTGATTCACACACTATACAAAGCATCAAGCTAACATATAATATTTAAATATCATCAATTCATGCTCAAGAAGATATAAAACTTACACCTCAAAGATCAACGATCCAATTCTAGGATATCAATTTACCATTCAATTACCTATCTTAACAAACTCTAAAATAATCATTCAATCATTCTAGAAAGTACCATGATAACAAATAGTCGATATGATTTCCTTTTAACTAGATTTATGTTTGATACAATATTTAAATTTCACGTGCATATCCATACATATCATATGATATGTTAATCCTTAATATCTTAGTGGTTTGTTGATATTCTTAAATTTTTTTTCATTTGTGTGGTTGTAATTGATTTTGATTTTCATGATAAATAGAATCTTCATTTGATTCTTTGCTACATTTGGAGATGTTCCCAACTTTTACAGCCAAAGAATTTCACTTTTGACCAAATTTATTTAATTTTAATGTAGGGTTAAGCTAGCCTTCTTGTTTGAAAAAAAAAAAGAAAATCTTTTTACACATTGCAAGAAATTAAACGTGTTTATTTAATGATTGATTTCATGAAAATTCAAAATTAATAGGAACATGATCAAACTTAAGAAAACTTTTCAAAATCTCATCAATCTAATTTTTAGTTTAATTATAGAATAAATATTTAGTTGATTTTTACTAAGTAGACATTACCTATAGATAGATTAAATTAATTATAAGTATAAATATGAAACATTTTGAGTTCACTTGATTGCTAAGAAAATCCTATAAACTTAAGAAAATAGTAATACGAATAATACAAAATTAACATCTATCAGTTAAGTTCATTAGACATATAGACTTTACGAATTACTCCAAATGAATTCCCCTAAATAAAAATCCTATGTCTAGGACAAAGTAATCTACTATAAAAGGCATAAGCCTAAAGATTTTCTAAGGCTTCTAAACTAAAGAGCATCTAAAGGCTTAGTGACTAAATTAACCAATTGATTTATATAAAAATATACTCTAATGAAGTCTTTATCTTTCATAATATCAAAATTCAAGACATAGACTCAATGAATGTAGTCCTATAATGAAAATAAAAATAGAAAAACTTTAACGACTCCTAGAATGACATAGTACTAAGGAATACCTTATCCTATGGAAAAAACTGCACTAGGAAGTACATAATTTTTTATGGATTTCCTAGGAGATAAAATCCTATGAGAATATAAGGGAATGATATTAGAACTCATTAGGCCTCCATTATGAAGTGGAATTACACCATCTTTCTTAAGTCAAACTTCCTTAACTTTTAGAGGGATGCTAGATTGACCTTTGATAAACCTTAAACAAGATTTCTTGCCCATTTTTTATTTATTTAATCTTAATTATTTCCACGGGAGTTAGACTCACTAACTAACCTATTCACATGAACCTGGAACCTATGTAATAGCCTTCCATAACACTTTGATAATGTTTAGATCTATAATATAGAGCATTTTTGACAAGGTCCTTGAAGCAATTTTCTCATTAGGTGGTGTCTCCACAAGCTTAACAAAAGTTATTATGTCACTACTAAGAATAACATATTGCCTAATATAGTCTAAACCTCTTTTGCTAAGATATGATTTTCCCTTAAAAGTAGATCAATCGGCTCTCTACTACAAGTGCAAAATATCTCACTTTGACTAGTTAGGTCTTCCCTGAAAAGTTGAAAAGATAAAGCTTATTCAATTTAATCAAATTACATGGTTAATTTTTAAAACACTTTATCTTATCCTATAAAGATATTTGTTTTTTCAAATTTTGAGTTAAAAATGCCAAAGTATTTAATTTTTAGCTCCATTTTCAATGAGCATTTTTCATGAGTCATTTTTAGGCTTTCATAAGACAATGTAGAGTGTACAATTGTAATATCATCAAATTCCTCACTATTATCACAGGAAACATTATGTTTGTTTTTGCTACCTAATTAACCATTTTCTAAGATCATTTTACTCAGTCTCATGTGTGATGTTTCTTAAGTTATATTTCATCATACTCTTTGTTGTGAAGTCACGCCATAGCTTTGTAGATATCTAACTCAATCTCTTTCTCTCTCTCTCACCACTACAACTTCAATTTCATCACAACACTTACAAGCATTGTATTCTCCTATATCCTCGAGATGACAATAGTTGAGGTATCGAGATAGGGATAAACACTTATATGCAAGATTTCTCATTACAATCAAATCATGAATGAAAGTGAAACTTACTTGGCTATTTTGTTGGATTTTTTACTTTTATTTTTTTTATTCTTTTGAATGATGGTTGAACATGTAGAAGACTAGTGATGTATTTATTGTATATTATGATATGGAGTACAAAACATGGGATCATATTCCTTTTTGCTCATGGGATAGTTGAACTTTTAGCTTATCAAGCAATGCCTACTCATTTCTGATGAAAAATATACATTTTTTTAAGTTGTTAATGAATCTCGTTAATATTAAGTAATCTCATAAATATTTTTGTATATAATTTAACTATGGTTAAGTTTCATTCATAGAAACTTAATTAAGATTAAGTTCTCAATTATATCTATATACAGAGAGAGAGAAAAAAAAGAAAGAGAGAGAAAGAAAGAGAGAGAGAGAGAGAAAGGGAGAGAGAAAGTACAAAACATGAGATCATATTCCTAACTATTGTTAAGTTTCACTTATATGCTCTCCTTGAAAATGTGAAAAAAAATTGCACTTCTCACAAGGGGAATCAAATCCAAACCTAGTGTTTGTCCCCCCTGAAAAGTATCATGGTTGGACATTGGACTAAAGCCCACATCTGTTGTAATTTCTAAACTTTACATATATTTTAAAAGTTGCCCCCCTTGAACAGAAAACTGGCTCTACCACCATTTACAAAGTTAAGTTCTCGATTAGAATATTTATGTAGGTAAAAATTTTCATTCAAAATATCTTAAATATGTATACTATTTAATTGACATCAATAAGTTGAAATTAAGACCTCTTATGGAATATAATTGCTCAATAACTTAACATAAATAACTATTTTACAAATGATGTATTACTAATATATATGTTTAGATGTTCATTGAAACCCTACCAATAATTTTACTATGAAAATTCAGATTTAAAAGTAGCTCATTAACATCAATCACATTGCCAAATCCCTAAAATAAAACAATTTGGAAGTCATTTTTGTTTCCATCGACGAAGTGGGCAACGTGTTGCTTAAGATTTCTCTTTCAATTGAATGACTGAAACTTTGGAGGTTAATAGTCTATAAGCATACATAGGTTATCAATCATTTTGGTGTAAGGCTTAGAGTACATGAGTGTGCTCTGTGACAGTCCATCATAATGCACTTTGATGGTGTTAGTTATCATGTCTTGAAGTTGTTGGACAGATAGCAACGTCACTAAGGCAGATTCAACAATTTGCCTCTTCATTTGTACCAACTTAGACGTATGTGGCGCATTATCTAGAAACACAATCTTTAGAGGGTAAGTGAGTCCTTGACTTGACTCAACTATGTTTTATGCTTGTGCCTCAACCTTGTTCATAAGGAAAACTATTTGTAGAATTTTCTCCTTAATGGTATTAGTGAGTTTGGCGATGGCATAAGCCATCTTAGCTAATTGTTCTTCAATGGATGTAGTGTGCATTGTCATTACCAACACAATCACCTAGAAAGAAAAGTAGAAAAGTCAGAATGGTTAGAAGAGTTGTCCTCCTTCGACATCTTAGTTGGTGATCCAAGGTGTGAGTTAGTGCTAGAGTTGGCATTAACAATAGAGTAAGGGGACTTATCCCCAGAGTCCTTTAATGTTAAAAGTCGTTTTTCCCAACCATGAGAACTTTGACCCTTTGCCCCCAAAAAGGATAAGGTGATGAACAACTAGTAACTGTTGCATGTCCTTGCTAATTCCATATAAATATGTTGTAATAACATCCATAGATGCATATCCAATCATTTTGAGACTACCAAGCTAATTAAAAAATGAAATGTAATTGCGTCCATGGTGAGAGAATATGTTTCCTCATAGTTAATACCAGGTATTTGTGAGAAACCTTATACTACTAATTGTTTTTTATATCTTATGATCTCATTATTCTCATTATGCTTTCATACAAATACTCATTTGTACTTAACAAGTTTTACAAGTTTTACACCTTCAAGCGTTTGGACTACGAGTCCAAAAGCTTTTCATTTTTTTAACGAGTTTAACTTTGCCTGCATAGCTTCTTTCTATTTTGGTTAATAATTTCTATGTTAGCATTCTTTCACATTTCATGGTTTGAGATGTTCATCATTTCTTATGATGTCAAAGGCCACTTGGAAAATAAAAATATTGTTAATAACAATATTATTTCGATTTTGTTTTTCTTCCTTGTGTACATAACTTACTAAGATCTCACAATTTTCAGGTACTTGTGCCTTTTTAGAGACTACTTGTTCAATTTGTACCTCTTCAAGGGTTTCTTGTTTAATATGTGCCTCTTTAGGGGTTTATTGTTTAATATGTGCCTCTTTAGGGGCATTCTACTTTATTTGTGCCTTTTTGGGGGCTATAGATTTATCAATTTTAGATTGATCATTCATTTTGATTACCTTTTCTAGAGTGCCAAGTTTTCCTTGTGTTCTCATCTTCTAGGGAGTTACATCCTTTAAGCCGACAAGTTTATCACACTTCAAGTATATCTTAGATTCATTTGTTAGTTGCCCTACGTGGATATCAATCCATGCTGGAGTATTTGTATCAAGGATATGTGACTTTGTCACTTTCTTTATATCAATGAATGCATATAGTAATTGGTTTATAAGATTTTGCAACTGAATGATCATTTGAACTACTAGTTTACATTGATTTGTATGAGGATCAAGACGAGACATGGTAGATTCATTCTAAGTAATTTCTTCTCGTTCTTCTGGAATAAGCTTTTTTCCACCTAATGGTGGGAAAACACCCTCATTAAAATGACAATCTGCAAAGTGGGCTATAAAAACATCTCCTATCAATAGTTCAAGATATCTATGATAGACGTAAAATCAAAACCTACATAAATCCCAAGTCTTTGTTGGGGACCCATTTTAGTGCGTTGTGTAGGTGCAATTGGTACATATACTACATGACTAAAATTCATAAGTGAGATATTTGATTGTTTTCCAAGTACGAGTTGTGAAGGGGAGTATTTATTGTAAGTTGTAGGTCGAAAACAGATTAAAGTTGTAGTATGCATACATGTCCACGACCATGACCACATCCTCGTCCTCGTCCATGAGTTTGGGTTAATATTGTGTTCACTTCAGGGAATGGTTTAGACCTAATTGGATGAGATTGAAGATTTTTCATTAAAAGCTCATTATTTTGTTTAGCAACAAGAAAACATGATATTAATTCGGAGTATTTTGTAAATTTACAATCTCGATACTATTACTACATGAGCACATTTGAGGCATGAAATGTAGTAAATTTTTTTTCTAACATATCTTCTTCTATGATTTTTTTCTTCACACAACTTTAATTGAGAGCTAATATTTTTGAACAATGTGAAGTTGTATTCACTAACAGTTTTAAAATCTTACAACCTTAAGTGCATCCAATCATATCAAGATTTTAGGAGAATCACAATTTTCTAGTGATCATATCTTTCCTTCAAATCACTCCATAAAGTTAAAGGATCCTTTATTGTAAGATATTCACTTTATAAACCTTCATGGAGATGATGATGAAGGAAAATCAGTGCTTTTATGTGATCTTGTCGGGATGCTTGATTTCCTTCTTCAATTGTATCTCCAAGATTCATTCCATCAAAATGTATTTCAACATTAAGGATCCAAGATAGATAGTTCATTCCTGAAATGTCAAGTGCCATAAATTCAAGTTTTGTGATATTTGACATTATCAAAGAACTTTGGATATATGACAAAATAATATTATTAGAGTTAGTTACAATAAATTGATAACATTAATATAGCTTTTGATTATAATCAAAATCAAATAATTTACTTATAACTTATGATAATAGATAACATAATTTAAATGAACAAAATCAATACTAATATAAATATACAAAATTTATTTTATATAAACAACCTTAAGTTTGAGATTAGAGAATTACTTTTAGTGCAATTTGTACTGATAATATGTTATAAAACGATAACAAACACAATGCAAAGAAAAGTGGAGAAATATATATTACTCTCAATATATGATAGGGAGGAGGGAATCAGAGAAGAGAATTGAGAAAGAGTTTCCTCTTGCTCGCAATGTCCTTTGTACAAGAGACTGGAGGCCTTTTATAAGCATCACAAAAATCTTACTTTAATGCTTCCATTTACTCATATTAATGAAAAGTATTAATGGAAGACTTATAATTATGTTGTTTTAATGCAATGGGACTTTAAGTGGTGACATTCGCCTTGCATTTACAACATTCTTGAATTTATTTTTTAAATAACTATTTTTTTAATAAAATTTTTAAAAACAATATTCTTTTAAAACGAGAATCTCTTCCAATGCCCATTCCCAACCTTTTCTCTGTGCCCAAAAATCATGTGGGCCATTATCCAGTATATTTTAATCCACCATATTTTAATCCTATCAACTACCCATACATACAAATGCAAATTCAATAATGAAGCTACTCTTCCCAAAGCGTCTATCTTCCATTCTCACCAAACCACTCCTCTATTTATCCATTGCAAAGCTACTCCCTTCTCTCAATTCTACTTCTTTCTTAATTTCTTCTACAATTTTCCAAGAATAGTAGGATATGGAGAGGAGGAACTATGAAGAAGTCCTTGTAACAAGCTCTCTTCTTGTTGATCAAGAAAGTGTCACGAACTACTACCATTGTATTCGCCCAGGTGGTGTCGATGGTGGTTCCTCCCCAGTCACAGCTGTTGTTATTATCAGCACAGTGGTGGCGGTCTGCGGCTCCTTCAATACGGGGTGTGCTGTAAGTACAATTCATGGCCTATCTTCCCTTCCGGTTTAGACTTATGCCCTCATATCTTTGCGCAGAGCCTTAAACTATTCTTTTCTTTTTTCTTTGAGAGATTGTTTCAACCGGCCACTTCCTGGAGAAGATGGTCATAATGGTGTAAAAATATCTTACAAATTATTAGAAGACCAAGCCGTTAACGACAAAGGGGAAAAAAAAAAACCATTTTTTTGGATATTCATTTTTTCCTTTCTTCATTTTGTCTTTTCTTCCTTTCTATTATTTCGTTTTCCTTATCATTGCAATTTTTTTGTTCTTTCTATTATTGTCTTTTATGTCTCTCATTAATCATTGTATACTTTACTCATAATAATAATAAATTAAATGACAGTACAGATATTTTTATTGGTCAAATCAACAAATATACTTTCCAATAATTTTAGGAAGGTCTTGTAACCTTTGGGCTCTCCAATATAATTAGGATACAATTATACTAGGTATATAATGAGTAAAGCCTTGGCTTGAAACAATAGGATAGAAAAGGATATTGTTCTGGTAGAAGGTAGAGAGTTACCAAGAAGTCAGCTTACTATTTCATTTGATTTCCTTACAACATTTGCCAGTGATGATTCAAGAAATGCACGCTCATGATCAGCTGATCGCTTTGTAGGCTGGATATTCATCACCTGCTGAGTCTGGAATCATGGAAGATCTAGGCCTCTCTGTGGCTGAGGTAAGGATAAACGAGACTTACAAAAAGGTCATCTATAGACACAAATGATAAATGAACCTTGCAAACATCCTTATATTATGAGAAATCATGGGAAAATCTCCATAACTGAATCAATCTGTAACATGGGGCGTGGCTGCATGGATTTTTCAGATGCTCAGGGTTCTAATCAATAAGGGGTGGCTGGCTTTACCGATTCTGTTTCTTATTTTTCAGTATTCAGTTTTTGGTTCATTATGTACAGCGGGAGGAATAGTGGGTGCATTGATAAGTGGGAGGACAGCAGATCTTATTGGCCGGAGAGGTGTAAGTCATAGACCCTGCCTAATGAGAAAGTTCCAATTCTAGAAACTCTATCAAGCTGGTCTTTAACTCTTTATCAATTTTGGTTGATTTGGCAAGGCAGACAATGTGGTTTGCAGATATCTTCTGCATCATGGGGTGGCTATTAATAGCATTCGCCAAGGATTATTGGTGGCTCGACTTTGGAAGATTAGCAACAGGATTTGGGGTTGGGCTTATTTCGTATGTTGTAAGTGTAGTATGGCGTGTAGTTCATATTTCAGTTACCTATTCATGTTATCTGTCACATTACTTAACAATCCTGGCCATTACTATACAGGAAGCAGTTTATATCTCAGAAATAGCACCCATGAATATTCGGGGAGGATTTACATCAGCTAGTACGGTAATCAAAATAATCATACACTAGGATCAAAGAACCAACTCCATCTGTTTACCATGTGCTTATGTATTGCCAATATAATGCAGTTGATGATGTGTTGTGGCTTTTCAATGATTTTTTTCGTTGGAACAGTTATTTCCTGGCGCACCTTGGCTATTATTGGTAACTTCTTAGTAGTCTTCTAGTTTGTAATTAAACCAAGGGAGTTTCATTGAAGTAACTTCTATTTCATTTCATTTGCAGGAGCTGTTCCGTGTGTATTACAGGCCATAGGTTTATTCTTTGTTCCAGAGTCTCCAAGATGGTTGGTGAGTGCAATTAATTTAGAAGTTCTCTATATGTTGTTCTAGTGTTGTATAAGAAAAAAAAAAAATGATTTAGTCTGAGGCAAAGATGAAATAGTCTAGTGAAATTCTCTGCAGGCTAAGGTTGGTCGAGAGAAAGAGCTAGAAGCTTCTTTGTGGAGGCTAAGGGGAGAGAGAGCTGACATTACTCAAGAAGCAGCAGACATCATAGTAACTTCTCAGAAAATTGCTTTTTCTTTTCTTTGGACCTCAACTAGAAGAAGTGAGACTGGCTCAATTTGTTTTACAGGAGTATACAAAAACCTTTCTGCAGTTCCCAAAAGCTACAATTCTAGACTTGTTCCAGAGGAGATACGCTCATTCACTCATTGTAAAGCCTTAAAAATTTGTTTTTAGTTTGTCATCTTTCCTTTTAATTACTTGTCGGGTGATTTACAGATAATCCAACTGGTTTAGGTTGGAGTTGGCTTGATGGTGCTGACACAATTTTCAGGGGTCACTGCAATCTCATGCTTTACGAGTTCCATCTTGGAGTCAGCTGGTAAATCAAGGACCTTTAGTATTCCTTCATATAATTAAAAGAGAAACAAAATAGATCTTCGATGACCAATGTTATCAATCTGGTGTTTGTGACAGATTTTTCAACTACTTTTGGGAGTAGAGCAATAGCTATTCTCCAGGTTCTCGATTCTCATTTAACTGTAATTTAGATTTGGCACTCGGCTTAATGCTTTTCTTAGACATGTAAATATTCTCCTGCAGATTCCTGTTATGGTTGTGAGTGTACTCTTAATAGACAAATCAGGAAGACGGCCACTTCTAATGGTTAGGATGGGGAGGAATCTGTTCTGAAGTTTGTAATTAATGTTGTTGATGAACAAGTCCATAGCTAATTTGCCAATTCCTGCAGGTTTCTGCAGCTGGAATGGGGTTGAGTAGCTTGCTTATAGGATTTTCATTCTTAATGCAGGTCTCGTCTACAAGAACATTTAACTACTATATTATTTATTTTCCTTGTTTCTAGTTTCATTTTTCTTTTGTGTACATCCAGGACATGAACCAGTTGAAGGAGGTCACTCCAATAGTGGTGCTCATAGGCCTATTGGTAATGCAACTTAACATAAAAACTGACCTTTCACTATAATTATGTCCTCTCTTTCAGATTGCCTATCAAATAAGATTGGAGCAGAAGGGCATGGTGTCTATTAGAGCTTGTTTGGCAATGATTGTAGAAAAAAAATTCTACCCTTTCTTGCGCTTTAAAGCAATTCTTTTGAAAAAAAATTTCAAGTATTAAAAAGATTAGACACACTTCATAAAATCATTACCAAATGAATTCTTATAGAGTTTTGAAGGTCTCTATGTAAGGCTTTTCATGCTCCATAATCTTCACATAGTTTAAGCACTTGCCCTTGGCCAGGGCTCCTTGTAACCAAAGAAAGTAAACACTTCTGGTTTCTTCCATTTGAATCCTATTTTGGTTAAAATGATCAATACCTGCATTATTTTTTGATGGTTTAGCTAACAATTGTCGATAAAATTGGGTTGTATGTTGACCGCATAATTCTGCAATCAGACTTATTCAGCAACTTATTCATTGGGCATGGCAGGACTACCATGGCTGATCATGGCAGAGGTATAACTTAATTATTGTTTGTGAACTTCACACTTCCTTCCCTGAAGATTTGTGATGCAACTATTTATTTAGTTATTTGCCCTCAGGTTTATAACTATAGCTGATATTGGTGGATGGATTTTTATTAATTTCAGATATATCCCATAAACATAAAGGGTGTGGCAGGCAGCCTAGTGACCTTCTCCAACTGGTTCTTTTCTTGGGTTGTGACATACACTTTTAACTACATGTTTGATTGGAGCTCTGCGGGTAACCCTCTCTTTCTTTATCTCTTTCTTGAAATTTTCCATTAATAGACGTGAAAGCTTTAGGTGCTTTTCGTGGCTTGACTGCTTCAGGAACATTCTTCTTTTACTCTATAATATCGGGTTCCACTGTTCTATTCACTGCAAAGCTGGTACCAGAAACCAAGGGACGAAAGCTTGAAGAAATACAAGCATCAATGACTCATTTTCTCCACTAAAAAAAACTCTTCATGCTCTATGGGAGTAAATATCATGTAGTGGAACTTTTTCTGATTTGTGTCCTGAATTGAAGAAATAAAGTAAAATTTTACCTATGCAATTGAGTTACACGTTGTGATTAATATTTTTGTTACAAAACTACTAAAGAGGGAGGGTAAATTGATAGTAGACAAAACTATGCCCAAAGATGATATCCCAAACTATATTTTTGAGGTCTTATATATTTTGATTGATTGAATCAAATCAATTTTTCCTTCTTGATTAGCTCTATAAGAGAATTAGTATAGATTTGATATATCAACAACTTTTCGATCAGTGTGGGTAGAAACACCAAATAGGCTCTTCAGTCAACATAAGGGACATAAGATAGACATGGAAAATAACTTATAGAGATTATCTCAATATTTGAAAATGTAAAAACCACAAGTCTATCGGAGCAATAATCCATTAGATATGAAAGAAGCATGCTTAGTACTTTTACCTATCTTGGGACCTATCTCCCCACAAGCTTATAGTGACCAACACTATATGTCTTCTTCACATTCACAACGCATCATTCCCGCATGCATGCTTATGAGTGGATTACCTCTAAATCATATTAAGGCTTAGTGGCTCGAATTGTTGATCTCTACTTTTCTTATGTGAATAAGTGCCTTCAAGATTTTCTTGAATAAACCTTGATTTTGAGAATTTTTAGAAATAGAGCAAAATAATGACATTCTCTAGATTTATAGAGCTTTTTTTCACACACCAAAAATGAGTTTTTCAATTCTTTTTATACCAAATCCCTACATTTTTAGTGGTGTCAAACTAGGAAAACTAATGACATTCTCTAGATTTGCAGATCTTGTTTTCATACACCCAAAATGCGTTTTTCAATTCTTTTTATACCAAATCCCTAGGTTTTTAGTGGTGTCAAACTTGGAAAACAAACTTTAGAAAAACATAGTTTTTTTCATAATTCATTTTAAAATTTTCTAGGTAAAAGAAAAAAGGTGGGCACTTAAGCATCCTAATGTGCTTCAGCGAGCCTGGTTAAACGTCTAAATGATCAACCTATTTTCCCTCTTTTCATGTGCTTTTGTTCATTTGATTGCTCTCATATGTCAGAATATTTAGATTGCTCCATTTCAATCCTTGGACCATTGGAGTGCACGTAAAACTATCCTAGGGATTATAAGATCTATGCAACAAAATCTTGTATCATATCAAAACTGTAGATCTAGGTGTATTAAAAATCATACCTATCATTTGGATATTCCTAGATCAATTTCAATTGATGAAGAAGCAGTGTAGATCTCGAAAACCAAGAGATCTTTCATTTGATGACTCTTTCTCAGATTTAGGCACCTAAGGATGGTGGAATCTTCTTAGAGGGTTGGAGGCTAGGGTTCCTCTATTTGGATTTAGAAAACTTAAAGAAGAAAACTGAAGACTTAACCCCTAAGTGAGTTTATACTTCCTTGTCAGCTTAAGTAACTTGAACTCATCTTGAGTTTGGGTCACTTAATCTAGTCCACTTGAGTCCAACTGACTAATTAGCCCTATTGGACTCCAATTTATCAATTAACCAAGTATAAAGATAACATTCACAAGTTTTTATGCAACCTTGAATTTTTACCAAAATGCTCTTATGCACACATGTGAAGAAATAGCCCAACTAACCCTAAAAAACTGTGCCTCCTAAGAATATAAGCTCAAACAGGAACCACTAGGATCCATAGGAAAATGTCGGCTCCCTCAAAATCCAATTTTGAGTTCACTTGATTGCTAAGAAAATCCTATAAACTTAAGAAAATAGTAATACAAATAATACAAAATTAACATCTATCAGTTAAGTTCATTAAACATATAGACTTTATGACCTACTCTAAATGAATTCCCCTAAATAAAAAATCCTATGTCTAGGACAAAGTAATCTACTATAAAAGACATAAGCCTAAAGATTTTCTAAGGCTTCTAAACTAAAGGGCATCTAAAGGCTTTGTAACTAAATTAACCAATTGATTTATATAAAAAATATACTCTAATGAAGTCTTTATCTTTCATAATATCAAAATTCAAGGCCTAGACTTAATGAATGTAGTCTTATAATGAAAATAAAAATAGAAAAAATTTAACGACTCCTAGAATGACATAGCATTAAGAGGGTGCTTGGTAAATGGGAATGAGGAGTGAGAATAGACATCTCATTCTTTCCCTCTCTCATTCCTTTCCTTCCCTCATTCCCATGTTTGGATAAATTTTATGAAGATAGGAATTGGATAAAAAATGATTCCAGTAGAAATCAAATCCCACTTATAAGTGGGATTTCAATTCATCGCAAGTAAGTGGTATTCTGATTCATTCATCCCATAAGAAAATATAAAATAGTCTAAAATTACTATTTTACCCTTGGATTTCATTCATCAAGCCTCGATGCCTCTTTATCCCATAATAAGACTATTTTTTAGTCTTATTATTTAGTAACAAAAAAACTTTGAAAATTTATTTAAAGAAAATGAAAATAAAAAAATTATTTTAAACTGTGTAAGGGTATTATTGTCAATTTATTTATCTTTTTATTCTCATTCCTATTATTGCCAAACATTACAATGGAATTCCAATCTTAAATTCCTAGGTTCATCGAAATACTAAAAATGAAATCACCAAATTCATTTCCATTCACCAAAAAATAGGAATGAAAACAAAATATTCATTTCCATTCTCTAATTTCGTGTACCAAACACACCCTAAGGAAGACCTTATGCTATGGAAAAAAAATCACTAGAGAACATTTCCATACATTTCCTAGGAGAGAAAATCCTATGAGAATATAAGGGAATGATATTAGAACTCATTAGGCCTCCATTTTTAAGTGCAATTACACCATCTTTCGTAACTCAAACTTGCTTAACTTTTAGAGGAATGCTAGATTGACCTTCGATAAACCTTAAACAAGATTTCTTGCCCATTTTTTTATTATTTAATATCTTAATTATTTATGAGGGAGTTAGACTCACTAACTAACATATTCACATGAGCTTGAAACCTATCTAATAGCCTTCTATAACACTTTGATCATGTCCAGATTTATGATATAGAGCATTTTTGACAAGGTCCTTGAAACAATTTTCTCATTAGGAGGTGTCTCCACAAGCTTAATAGAAGTTATTATGTCACTACTAAGAGTAACATATTGCTTAATATAGCCTAAACCTCTTTTGCTAAGATATGATTTTCCTTAAAAGTAGATCGGTCAGCTTTCTACTACAAGTGCAAAATATCTCACTTTAACTAGCTAGGTCTTTCCTAAAAAGTTCAAAAGATAAAGTTTATTCAATTTAATCAAATTACATGGTTAGTTTTTAAAACACCTTATCTTATCCTATAAAGACTTGTTTTCAAATTTTGAATTAATAATGTCAAAGTATTTAATTTTTAGTTCCATTTTCAATGAGCATTTTTCATGAGACATTTTTAGGCTTTCATAAGATAATAGTGTACAATTGTAATATCATCAAATTCTTCACTATTATCGTAGGAAACATTATGTTC
This sequence comes from Vitis riparia, assembly GCF_004353265.1. Taxonomy (NCBI): domain Eukaryota; kingdom Viridiplantae; phylum Streptophyta; class Magnoliopsida; order Vitales; family Vitaceae; genus Vitis; species Vitis riparia. The sequence continues at coordinate 25,303,550 of NC_048444.1, forward strand.
ATTTTTGCTACCTAATTAACCATTTTCTAAGATCATTTTACTCTCTCTCATGTGTGAAGTTTCTTAGGTTATCTCTCATCATACTCTTTGTTGTGAAGTTACACCATAGCTTTGTAGATATCTAACTCAATCTCTCTCTCTCTCTCTCTCTCTCTCTCTCTCTCTCTCTCTCTCTCTCTCTTTCTCACTACTACAACTTCAATTTCATCACAACACTTACAAGCATTGAATTCTCCTATATCCTCGAGACAACAATAGTTGAGGTATCAAGATAGGGATAAACACTTATATGCAAGATTTCTCCTTACAATCAAATCTTGAATGAAAGTGAAACTTACTTGGCTATTTTGTTGGATTTTTTATTTTTTTAAATGATGGTTGAACATGTACAAGACTAGTGATGTATTTATTGTATATTATGATATGGAATACAAAACATGGGATCATATTCCTGTTCGCTCATGGAATAGTTGAACTTTTAGCTTATCAAGCAATGATTACTCATTTTTAATGAAAAATATTTTATGAATCTCATTAATATTAAGTAATCTAATAAATGCTTTTGTATATAATTTAACTATGGTTAAGTTTCATTTATAGAAACTTAATTAAGATTAAGTTCTCAGTTATATATAGATAGATAGACAGATAGAGAGAGAGAGAGAGAGAGAGTACAAAACATGGGATCGTATTCCTAACTATAGTTAAGTTTCATTTACCTATTCCCCCTGAAAATGTAAAAAAAATAAAAAATAATTCCACTTCTCACCAGGGCAATCAAACCTAGACCTAGTGTTTGCCCTCTTTCCTTAAAAAGTGTCATGGCTAGCTATTGGACTAAAGCCTGCATATGTGGTAATTAGCAAACTTTATATATGTTTTAGAAGCTGCCTATTGAATAGAAAACTTGGCTCCGCTATCGTTCACGAAGTTAAGTTCTTAATTAGAATATTTACATAGGTAAAAATTTTCATTCAAAATATTTTAAATATGTATACTCTTTAATTGACATCAATAAGTTGAAATTGAGGCCTCTTATGGAATATAGTTGCTTGATAACTTAACATAAATAACTATTTTACAAATGATGTATTAATAATATATATGTTTAGATGTTCATTGAAACCTTACCAATAATTTTACTATGCAACTTCAAATTTACCCAAAAATAGCTCATTAGCATCAATCACATCGACAAATCCCAAAAAATAAATAATTTGCAAGCCATTTCTCTTTCTATTGACGAAGTGGGCAACATATTGCTTCAAATTTCTTTTTCCATCGAATGACTAAAACTTTGGAGGTTGATAGTCTACAGGCATACATAGGTTATCAATCCTTTTAGTGTAAGGCTTAGAATACATGAGTGTGCTCTGTGATAGTCCATCATACTACGCTTTGATGGTGTTAGTTATCATGTCTTGAAGTTGTTGGACAAATAGCAACGTCACCAAGATAGATTCAACAATTTGCCTCTTGATTTGTACCGACTTAGACGTATGTGGCGCATTATTAAGAGAAAATCTTTAGAGGGTAAGTGAGTCCTTGACTCGACTCAATTGTGTGTTGTGCTTGTGCCTCAACTTTCTTAATAAGGAAGGCTATTTGTATATATATATTTCCTTAATGGTATTAGTGAGTTTGGCGATGGCATAAGCCATCTTAGCTAATTGTTCTTCAATAAATGTAGTATCTGTTGTCATTACCAACGTAGTCACCAAGAAGGAAGAAGTAAAAAAGTCGAAATGGTTAGAGGAGTTTCCCTTCTTCGACATCTTAGTTGGTGATCCAGAGTGTGAGTCAGTGCTGGAGTTGGAATCAACAACAGAGTAAGGGGAGTTATCCCTAGAGTCCTTTAATGTTGAAAGGCATTTTTCCCAACCATGAGAACTTTGACTAGTCATCGTTCCAATTAGGAGGTCGTGCATTACAACTTCATATATATATATATATATATATATTACTTAAGTCTATGAACTAATATGAACAACTCATCCATCTTGTAAGAAACACATGACTTGGATCTTCCATGTAACTTTTAATGTACCTAAGTCATGTAAAATTCAAGGTGTTGCAAGCTTGAATGCTCAAATTAATATCAATGCAAACAATACATTGAATAATGGAAACTCAAATTTAACTTTTTTACATCATGTCTTGCTTTTGAAGGTTCTATCCTAACATCATATGCTTTTAAATTGACGATGTCTATCTTATGCCTTATTAGAATGGCATAAACAAATTGAGTAGATGAGGATTTGATCTAAGTTTGATGAGATGCTTGGTAGAAGGTATAAGTGTTGAAAATATCTAGAACCTATGTTGACTTGTAAAGCCAACCATCAAAATGTATACAAGGAGATGTTTCTGCTCTTAAATAAACTTTGAACAATCACCTCACACTCTAATGACAATAACATAGAAATATGAGGAACAAGCACTAAGCCTCTGTTGGTATTGAGCCCCTAAAAGCATGATAAGATATAGCATACTCAAACTTAACTGTCTCTTTGCTATTCTTTTGGTGTATTGACATTGATTTGAGCATTCAACCTATATTTCTTACATTGTACATGACTTGGGTGCATTAAGAGTTACACATAAGATACAAGTCATGGGTTCTTTGTAAGTAGATGAGTTGTCCACAATTAATTCATGGATTTAGGCAATCTAGTAAAGACTATAATGTACCACCTCCTAATTGGAGGGATGACTTGTCTTAGACATCAAAATGAGTTTCCTATAGTGAGTACACTAGTGTATGTGATGCACACTAGAAAGGACTTATGATGAATTATGACATAAGGCTATCAATTGTCATGATTCACCAAGCTACTATATTGCATAGATTCTCAACCTTGAGAGGATATTGAGTTTATACCAAAATCATTAGGAGGCTTTAACCTAAAAGTGAGACCCTAAAGTGGTTATATATCCTTGTGGATTGGGTCACTATTGATAGAGGTTGGTGGCAATAGGTGTTCTTAATAGAGATATCAGATATCTCATGGGATTGAGATAGTGTGTCCCCTTAAGTGATCCAAAGGACATGTGATCATGAAATTTGTGGTCATAGAATTCCTTTAATAGAATTTGACATATACTCCTTAGAGTTAGAGTATGTCAGTTGTTCACATAATAAGTGAGATCTATAATTCAAGGATTTGATAGGAAATCTTGATAGGTGACTTATTAGATTATGGACACCAATTCATGGGGAGTTTGTATGCAATGGATAGTAGGTCACAAACTTGAGCTTCGTCTCGTTGTTATTTGCATAGGGTACTGGAGTGCAGTTGATTCTCTTTATTGGAATGTTGAATCAACTTTAGAATTGGATTATGAGGTAGCTAGTACTCCTATGGGTCCTAGCAATCCTTTTTTTGAGCTCATATACCATGATGACATGGTTTATGAGGGTTAGATTGACTATAGGTTCATTCTTGTGCATAAGGGCGTTTTGGTTATTACACAAGATCACACAGGAGATAATGAACAAGTTCTCTAGATTGGGCTAATTGATTAATTAGATGACTCTATGTGGTTAATTAATCAATTAGGATCTGTTTTGAGCTAGATTAAGTGACCCAAACCTTAGTGGGTTCAAGCCACTTAAGCCTAATAGGCAACCCTATAAATACCCTTTTATGGGATAGCGTTTCCCAATGACTTTTAATTAGTCATCTTCCACCTTTAAAGAGAGAGAGAGAGAGAGAGAACGACAAAGATTCCTTCATTCCATTGCCCATACTTTGGTGTATCAAGATCATGGTTCGAGTCATCGAGTAGAAGATCTTGGGTGTACGAGACCTCCAAACTCTTCAGGTTTCTTCTTCATCAGATAGATTTTGATCTAGGAACATCTAGATCATAGGTATGAATACTGTATCTCTAGATCTATAGATAATAATGGATTTTTATAGTCATATGTTTCTATTGCGATAGATTTAGAGATTCCTAGAGATAGATGCATGCACCTTACAAGATCCAGGGCATGGGAACGAAGTAATCCATGGTTCCCAATAGGCTCAAGTATGATGTGGCCTCAAGTGCATTGTGTGATAGATAAGCTTTAAAGTAACTATGAAAATCACCCTCGTAAATCAAGTCACACAACTCCATGCTAGGTAGATAATCACGAATATTAGGGGTAGAATATCCAAGTATAATGTGGATATGCAACCAACGGATGACATTAGAACCTTCTAGCACTTCTCATAAAAGGCCCTCAATATTGAAGTGTTCTTGAATGTGGAGAGATTAACCTAGCACTATGGCCCAATGCTCATCTAAAAGAACTTGGCATAAAATCAAGTCCTATGTCTAGAGATTAGGAATAAATTATGATAAGATCTTCTAGAGTAAGTGTAGCATGGATAAGAATAGAGAGGTCCAGTTGTCTCTCAAGAAATGAAAAGAGAGAATCAATACTCTTACAAATACTCCTATGGGATGCCATGAGTCATAGGAAAGTGATAATGGATCAAACCTAATAAATTGAATGGTTGAAATATATAGAAACTTGTATGGGTATCTTATAGATTTAGAATCAAAGAAGATCAAACCAAATCTCTAACCAAAAACACCTTAAATCATGTAGACGATGAGCACTTGAGAGGAAAAATGAATAAAGTTGAGTAATAATGGCTGAAACCCCCATTTCTTGGGCAAGGCACTTGAACCTCTTACATAAGGGACTTGAGCATCCTAAGCATTGGATAGGGCATAGGATGCCATTTAGAGGGTGCTAATTAAACATTCTCTCCATCTTTGTTTTGCATCGTTTCACTTTTTGGTCAATGTTTGAAAATCCGTATGGTGCTCAAATGTGAGTCTTGACATAAACAACTTCTCTATATTAATTTGAAAAATGAATTAAATTGAATTAAAATTATAAAGGCAAAACTACACTCTAAGCATTAAGATTCTTGAAAATGAACAAGCTAAACATGAAATTCAAAGCTATGAGCTGCAACATAAGATTAAATTGTTTCACACAATATACAAAACATCAAGCTAACATATAACATTTAAATATCAACAATTCATGCTCAAGAAGATATAGAACCTACACCTCAAAAATCAATGATCCAATTCTAGGATATCAATTTATCATTCAATTATCTGTCTTAATAAACTCTAAAATAATTGTTTAATCATTCTAGGAAGTACCATGATGACAAATAGTTGATTTGATTTCCTTTTAACTAGATTTATGTTTAAAGCAAATTTTAAATTTCACATGTATATCTTAATGGTTTGTTGATATTCGTTAATTTCTAATTTTTATTTGTGTGGTTGTAATTAATCTTGATTTTCATGATGAATAGATTCCTTGTTTTATTTTTTGCTACAATTGGAGATATTCCCAACTTTCACTGATGAAGAATTTCACTTTTCATCAAATTTATTTAACTGTGTTGTAAGTTTAAGACAACTTTTTTTTCTTAAAAAAATATGTTTAGACATTGAAAGAAATCAATCATTTTTATTTAATGGTTCTTTCTTGATTGATTTTGTGAAAATTCAAATTCAAAATTAGTAGGGACATGATCAAACATAAGAAAACTTTTCAAAATCTCATCAATCTAATTTTTAGATGAATTATAGAATAAATATTCAATTGATCTTTACTAAGTAGACATTACCAATGGATAAATTAAATTAATTATAAGTATAAATATGAAACGTTTTTAGTTCACTTGATTGCTAAGAAGATCCTATAAACCTAAGAAAATAGTAATACGAGTAATACAAAATTAACATCCATCAATTTAGTTCATTAAACATATATACTTTATGACCTACACTAGATGACTTTCCCCAATGTCAAGGACAAAGTAATCTACTATAAAAGATAGAAGCCTAAAGATTTTCTAAGGCTTCTAAATTAAAGGGCATCTAAAGGCTTAGTGAATAAATTAACCAACCGATTTTCTTTAAAATATACTCCAATGAGTATCTTTATCTTTCATAAGATCAAAATTCAAGACCTAGGCTCAATGAACGTAGTCCTATAATGAAAATAAAAATAGAAAAACTCTAGGACTCCTAGAATGGCATAGCACAAAGGATATTAGAACTCATTATGCTATGGAAAAAAAAATGTACTAGGAAGTAGAGAAATTTTTTATAGATTTCCTAGACGATAAAATCCTATGAGAATATAAGGGAATGATATTAGAACTCATTAGGCCTCCATTTTGAAGTGCAACTTCATTATCTTTCTTAACTCAAACTTGCTTAACTTTGAGAGCAATGCTAGATTGACCCTTGATAAAACCTTAAACAAGATTTTTTGCCTTTTTATTTTATTTTATTTAATATCTTAATTATTTCCAAGGGAGTTAGACTTACTAACCAAGGATTAAAATTTTGGTTTTTATCTATGAAATATCGCCAATATATCGAATATCGGTGTTGCCCGACATGATATTGGGCACCGATTATTGATTGGTGGGAATTTCGAAATTTTTTTAGTAATATCATCGAAATATCGACGATATATCGGTTTGGAGGTGAAATATCAACAAAAGAAATTGAGTGTGGGGTGATGCGCGGAGCAGCAGAGAACGAGTTGAAAAAATTGTTGATTTTTTGCCTTATTTTTTATTATTTTTTTTAATTTTTAATTTTTTGATTTTTTGATTTTTTATTTATTTTTGACAATCCAATGGTTATATTTGAATTTTTGATGATTCGAAGACCCCAATTTCACTCGTGTTTTTATATTATCATTTTATTTTTAACTACTTTTCATATATATATATATATATATATATATATATATATATATATATATATATATATATATATATATATCTCATTAATCCTATTTTTAAAAATTATTATCACTTCACTCGTAATTTTTTTATATTTATTCTTTCAATTTTATTTAATTTTAAATGTTTTATTTTAAAATATTAAAAATATAATTTTACCCAAAAAATTGCTACAATATAAAAAATTAAGGAAGTTCTAATATTTTATAAATTAAAATTATTTAAATAAATTAATGTTAATAGAAAAAGTTTTTACCACATATTTTTAATAAAATTTTAGAAATTAAATCTCAAATAAAATATTTTATATAAATTAAATTAATTTTTCATTTAAAATGTAATAAAACATATTTTAATAAAAGTATTTTAAAATTTTTTAAATGAATATTGTCTTTAACAAAATGGGTTCTTTTCATCTAATAATATGATGGAACCACATCGATCTTCATTTTGGTACTAAGGATTATTGCAATGTCATATGGATTATATTTATGTGTAAATTGTTCTTATTCAATAAAATCAAATATTTCTTAACTCAATTCTAACTTTCTAAGTGTACGCTTCAAAAATTCATATTTATTATTCTTAAAATCCAAGTATTGAATCTATTGATATATCTCTACTTATTGATATTTTTCTTCTTGACCATATCTATGTCAATTACACCTACAAAATAATTTTAAAATGTGTATTCTTACTTATTTTTATCATTTTTGGAGTTTTTCCAAGCATTCATATGAATTTTGAATAATTTTCGCTCCACCGATATTTCTGTAAAAATATCCACTGATATTTCTCAAATATTTTCAATATTTCTGTAAAATCAAAGTACTGATATATCTATGATTATTGATATTTTCATTCTTATTACTAACTACCCTATTCACATGAACCTGAACCTATCTAATAGCCTTCTATAATACTTTGACCACGTCTAAACCTATAATATGGAGCATATTTGACAAGGTCCTTGAAGCAATTTTCTCATTAGGAGGTGTCTCCACAAGCTTAACAAAAGTTGTTATCTCACTACTATGAGTAACATATTGCCTAATATTGCCTAAACCTCTTTTGCTAAGATATTATGATTTTCCCTTAAAAGTAGATCATTCGGTTTTCTTCTACCATTGCAAAATATCTCACTTTGATTATCTAGGTCTTTCCTAAAAGTTCAAATGATAAAGTTTATTCAATTTAATCAAATTACATGGTTAGTTTTTCAAAAACGTTATCTTATCCTATAAAGATTCGTTTTCAAATTTTAAGTTAATAATGTCATAATATTTAATTTTTAATTCCATTTTCCATGGCCATTTTTCATGAGTCGTTTTTAGGCTTTCATAAGATAATGTAGAGTGTACAATTTTAATATCATCAAATTCTTCTCTATTATAACAAGAAACATCATCATGTTCATTTTTGCTACCTAATTAACCCTTTTCTAAGATCATTTTACTATCTTTGATGTGTGAAGTTCCTTAGGTTATCTCTCATCATACCCTTCATTGTGAAATCACACCATAGCTTTGTAGATCTCTAACTTAATCTCTTTCTCACCACTACAACTTCAATTTCATCACAACACTTACAAGCGTTGAATTCTCCTATATCCTTGAGATGAGAATAGTTGAGGTATCGAGATAGGTATAAACACTTATATGCAAGATTTCTCCTTACAATCAAATCATGAATGAAAGTGAAACTTACTTAGCTATTTTGTTGAATTTTTTACTTTTATTTTTTTATTCTTTTAAATGATAATTGGACATGCAGAAGACTAGTGAGGTATTTATTGTATATTATTATATGGAGTACAAAACATGAGATCATATATATATATGTATATATATATATATATATATAGAGAGAGAGAGAGAGAGAGAGAGAGAGTACAAAACATTGATCAATGCCAACTCTTTTTTGATAAAAAAATGAACTTACATTTTAAAAAAAATATATATATATTTTACAAAGAGTTATATGAATACTTTTGTATATTGTTTCATTATGTTTAAATTATCAACCATAATAATTATTTAAACTACACTAGAGTAAAGTTTCATTTACATGTAATTAAGGTTAAGTTTTCAATCATAATGATTATTTGAATTCTTTACGATTAAGTTTCATTTACATAAAATTTAATTGAGGTTACATTCTAGTTAAAATGGTCAAATGAATTATATGTGATTAAATTCCGTTTATAAAAAACTTAACAAAGGTTGAATTCTCATTCTTAATATAAATCTAGACTTAACTATAGTTAAGTTTCGTTTACAAAATTAAGTTCTCAATTAGAATATTTATGCAGCTAAAATTTCTCATTCAAAATATTCTAAATATGTATGCTTTTTTAATTCATATAAATAAGTTGAAATTGAGACCTCTAATGGAATATAATTGCTTGATAACTTAACATAATAACTATTTTACAAATGATGCATTACTAATATATATGTACTATGAAACTTCAAATTTATCCAAAAGTAACTCATTAGCATCAATCAAATTGTAAAATCCCTAAAATAAAACAATTTGCAAGCCATTTGCTTTCAAAACTAATCTATACTAGTGCTTATGAATGATGGTTATGTGGTTGATTAGGCATGGGATATTCTGCATATTTGATGACAAGCATGCCGCAATCATAACTACAAGGGAAGATAAAATAAGAAGTTTTCCCTTGTACATAGTATAGTAGTAAAAGTACATAATTTATTAGTCAAAACTAATATATTTACTCAATTTGTCATTGAGAACACTTTGCAACTTTTTCAGTGTGCCAAAGCTAGTCAATACCAGATATTGTCATGACTTTTCTCATAATAGAGACCATGAATGGTGATGGCTACCTTCAACCTACTTTGACTATTAAGGGTTAGTGAGGAGTCATAATCATAAAAGAAACTCTTAACTATTAGGGTTGTAATGTCTTATATTGAATAGGGGAAAAAATTTCTAATACTATATAAGTATGAACTCTTCTTAACGATGTAGATACGTTTTAAAGTCTTGAAAACCTTTTGGGTCCAAAACAGACAATACCTACATGAATAGGTGCAGATCATTACAAATTATGCAAAAAAAAAAGACGAGGTTGGTGCTATTGGAAAACTTAAAAATCAGGGAGAAAAGAAAATTGGGATAAGCAAGCAAAATAAAACAAAAGAATTAAAATAATTTTTTTTTTCTTTCATGTTGTTATATGCTATTTACAATACTTTTCATTTTACAACAATTAACAGCCCCCATATGTCTCATTTATGATGGTAAAACTGGGAATCAATATTTAAGACTTGATAATTTTTAATGATTAATAATTAATATTTTAATATCATCTATAATAATCAAGATTTTTGTAAATTTCATTTTTTAAGTAGTTTATTGAAGTGTTGGCAAGAGAATAGGTATTGTTCCATAGACTAATTAAATAGTTCCAAGATTTTGGCCACTGATCAAAATATTCAAAAGTGTAATGATATTGTAGTTAGATTTTACAAAAGTATTATAAAATGTCATAAATATTAGATAAAGATCCAAATAAAAAACATATTAATGGAATAAAAATGGATCAAAATTCATAAAAATAGTGAAAAAAACTCTCAAAAAAGGATAAAATGAGTGATAAATTATAATATATATATATATATATATATATATATATATATATATATATTTATTTATTTATAAGTTTTTGTTTAAAAAACTATCTAGTTTGAATATATTGAATGATAAAAAAGAAATGATCGATGTCATATTTATAAATATTTTTACTATTTAAAAATGATTTAAATTTTATCTATAAATATAAATTTATCCTATATTAATTACTATATCATAGATATAAAAAATATTTATGATGTTTATATTTCAATAATTAGTTACATAAATATAAAAATAAAATAATCGAAGTTTTAAATCTAGTTTATTTATCAAAATTCTATTTTTTTATATGAGCATATAGAAAGTTTAATAATAGAAAAATATAGTAAATAAATAATATATATATAATTAAAAATAGTGAACTCGTGTTGTTAAAAGATAAGTTAATATCTTATTTGTAAAAAATGATTACAATGCAAAAGTGAAAGGATGAGTTGAATTTTTTTTAGAAGGAATATTTAATACTAGCGAAGAAAAGTAAGGTATTCTTAAATTTATTTTTTTAGGAAAATCTCTTCGAATCCCCATTCCCACCCTTTTCGCTGTGCCAAAAAATCATGTGGGCGATTGTCCACCATATATTATTCCCTGGCCTTCAATGTTCTGGTTTCCTGTCAACTACCCATACAGACTAATGCAAATTCAATAATGAAGCTACTGTTCCCAAAGCGTCTAGCTTCCATTCTCACCAAACCGCTCCTCGATTTATCCATTGCAAAGCTACTCCCTTCTCTCAATTCTACTGCTTTCTTCTTAATTTCTTCTACAATTTTCCAAGAATAGTAGGATATGGAGAGGAGGAACTATGATGAAGTCCTTGTAACAAGCTCTCTTCTTGTTGATCAAGAAAATGCTACGAACAACTACCATTGTATTGGCCCAGATGGTGTTGACGGTGGTTCCTCCACAGTCACAGCTGTTGTTATTATCAGCACAGCGGTGGCGGTCTGCGGCTCCTTCAATTCTGGGTGTGCTGTAAGTACAATTCATGGCTTATCTTCCCTTCCGGTTTAGACTTATGCCCTCATATCTTTGCACAGAGCCTTAAACTATTCTTTTCTTTCAATTTTTCTATTTTCTTTGAGAGATTGTTTCAACAGGCCACTTCCTGGAGAAGATGGTCAAAATGGTGTAAAAATATCTTACAATTATTAGAAGACCAAGCGGTTAAAGACAAAGCGAAAAAAATCCTATCTTTTTCGGTATTCATTTTGTCCTTTCTTCCCTTTTTTGGGATCTTCTTTTTATCTTTTCTTCCTTTCTATTATTGTCTTTTACGTCTCTCATTAATTATTGTATACTTTACTCAAAACAATAATAATAATAATAACAAAAGTTAAAATGACAGTACAGACATTCTTATTGGTCAAATCATCAAATATACTTTCCAATAATTTTGTTGAAATTCAAAGCTTGTGGGATGAAATAGGAAGGTCTTGTAACCTTTGGGCTCTCCAATATAATTAGGATACAATTATACTAGGTATATAATGAGTAGAGGCTTGGCTGGAAACAATAGGATAGAGAAAGACATTGTTCTGGTAGAAGGTAGAAAGTTACCAAGAAATCAGCTTACTATTTCATTTTATTTCCTTACAACATTTGCCAGTGATGATTCAAGAAATATATGCTAGTCATAATCAGCTGATTGCTTTGTAGGCTGGATATTCATCACCTGCTGAGTCTGGAATCATGGAAGATCTAGGCCTCTCTGTGGCTGAGGTCAGTATAAACGAGACCTACTAAAAGGGTCATCTATAGACACAAATGATAAATGAACCTTGTAGACATCCTTGTATTATGAGAAATCATGGGAAAATCTCCACAACTGAATCAATCTGTAACATGGCGTGTGGCTGGCTTTTTCAGATGCTCAGGGTTCTAATCAATAAGTGGTGGCTGGCTTTACTGATTCTGTTTCTTATTTTGCAGTATTCAGTTTTTGGTTCATTATGGACAGTGGGAGGAATAATGGGTGCATTGATAAGTGGGAGGACAGCAGATCTTATTGGTCGGAGAGGTGTAAGTCATAGACCCTGCCTAATGAGAAAGTTCCAATTCTAGAAACACTATCAAGCTGGTCTTTAACTCTTTATCACTTTTGGTTGATTTGGCAAGGCAGACAATGTGGTTTGCAGATATCTTCTGCATCATGGGGTGGCTATTCGTAGCATTCGCCAAGGATTTTTGGTGGCTCGACTTTGGAAGATTAGCAACAGGATTTGGGGTTGGGCTTATTTCTTATGTTGTAAGTGTAGTATGGTGTGCAGTTCATATTTCAGTTACCTATTCTTGTTATCTGTCACATTACTCAACAATCCTGACCATTACCTTACAGGCAGCAGTTTATATTTCAGAAATAGCACCCAAGAATATTCGGGGAGGATTTACATCAGCTAGTTCGGTAATCAAAATAATCATATACTTGGATCAAAGAAACAACTCCATCTGTTTACCATGTGCTCATATATTATCAATACACTGCAGTGGATGATGTGTTGTGGCTTTTCTCTGATTTATTTCATTGGAACTGTTGTTTCCTGGCGCACCTCGGCTATAATTGGTAACTTCAAAGTACTCTTCTACTCTGTAATTAAACCAAGGGAGTTCTGTTTAAGTAACTTCTAATTGATTTCATTTGCAGGAGCTGTTCCATGTGCATTGCAGGCCATATGTTTATTCTTTGTTCCAGAGTCCCCAAGATGGCTGGTGAGGCCAATTAATTTGGTGGTTTTCTATACGCTGTTCTAGTGTTGTATGAGAAAAAAAAATATTTTAGTCTTAGGCAAAGATTAATTAGTCTAGTGAAATTCTCTGCAGGCAAAGGTTGGTCGAGAGAAAGAGCTAGAAGCTGCTTTGTTGAGGCTAAGGGGAGAGAGAGCTGATATCGCTCTAGAAGCAGCAGACATCATGGTAACTTCTCAGAAAATTGCTTTTTCTTTTCTTTGGACTTCAACTGGAAGAAGTGAGACTGGCTCAATTTGTTTTACAGGAGTATACAAAAACCTTTCAGCAGTTCCCAAAAGCTACAATTCTAGACTTGTTCCAGAGGAGATATGCTCATTCACTCATTGTAAAGCCTTAAAAATTTGTTTTTAGTTTGTCATGTTTCCTTTTAATTACTTGTTGGGTGATTTACAGATAATCCAATTGGTTTAGGTTGGAGTTGGCTTGATGGTGCTGACACAATTTTCAGGGATCACTGCAATCTCAAGCTTTATGAGTTCCATCTTGGAGTCAGCTGGTAAATCAAGGACATTTAGTGTTCCTCCATATGATTAAAATGGAAACAAAATAGATCTTCTATCACTGATGTTATCAATATGGTATTTGTGACAGATTTTTCAACTACTTTTGGGAGTAGAGCAATCGCCATTCTCCAGGTGCTTGACTCTCATTTATCTGTAATTTGGATTTAGGACTCGGCTTAATGCTTTTCTTAGACATGTAAATATTCTCCTGCAGATTCCTGTTACTGCTGTGAGTGTAGTCTTAATAGACAAATCAGGAAGACGGCCACTTCTAATGGTAATGATGAGAAGGAATCTGTTCTGAAGTTTGTAATATTGTTGATGAACAAGTCCATAGCTAATTTGCCAATTCCTGCAGGTTTCTGCAGCTGGAATGGGGTTGAGTAGTTTGCTTATAGGATTTTCATTCTTATTGCAGGTCTCGTCTACAAGAACATTTAACTACTATATATATATTTTTTTCCTTTTTTCTAGTTTCATTTTTCTTTTGTGTACATCCAGGATATGAACCAGTTGAAGGAGGTCACCCCAATAGTGGTGCTCATAGGCCTATTGGTAATGCAACTTAACATAAAAACCGATCTTTGACTAAAATTATGCCCTCTCTTTGAGATTGCCTATCAAATAGGATTGGAGCAGAAGGGCATGGTGTCTATTAGAACTTGTTTGGCAATGATTGTAGAAAAAATTTCTAGCCTTTCTTGCGCTTGAAAGCAATTCTTTTGAGTGTTAAAAAGATTAGACACACTTCCTAAAATCATTACCAAATGAATTCTTATAAAGTTTTGAAGGTCTCTGTGTAAGGCTTTTCATGCTCCATAATCTTCACATAGTTTAAGCACTTGCCCTTGGCCAGGGCCCCTTGTAACCAAAGAAAGGAAATCCTTCTGGTTTCTTCCATTTGAATCCTATTTTGGTTAAAATGATCGATACCTGCATTATTTTTTGAGGGTTTAGCTAACAGTAATCGATAAAATTGGGTTGTATGTTGACCGCATAATTCTGCAATCAGATTTATTTAGCAACTTATTCATTGGGCATGGCAGGAATACCATGGCTGATCATGGCAGAGGTATAACTTAATTATTGTTTATGAGCTTCAAACTTCCTTCACTGAAGATTTGTAATGCAAGTATATATTTAGTTAATGATATCGATAGATGGATTTCCATTAATTTCAGATATATCCCATTAACATAAAGGGTGCGGCAGGCAGCGTAGTGACTTTGTCCAACTGGTTCTTTTCTTGGGTTGTGACATACACTTTTAACTACATGTTTGATTGGAGCTCCGCGGGTAACCCTCTCTTCCTTCATCTCTTTCTTGAAATTTTCCGTTGATAGACATGAAAGCTTTGGGTCCTTTTCATGGCTTGACTGCTTCAGGAACCTTCTTCTTCTATTCACTGCAAAGCTGGTACCAGAAACCAAGGGACGAAAGCTTGAAGAAATACAAGCATCAATGACTCATTTTCTCCACTAAAACAAACTCTTCATTCTCTATGGGAGTAAATATCATGTAGTGGAACTTTTTCTGATTCGTGTCCTGAATTGAAGAAATAAAGTAAAATTTTACCTATGTAATTGAGTGACAGTTTGTGATTAATATTTTTGTTACAAAACTACTAAAGAGGGAGGGTAAATTGATAGTAGACAAAACTATGCCCAAAGATGATATCCCAAACTATATGTTTGAGGTCATATATTTTGATTGATTCAATCAAATCAATTTTTCCTTCTTGATTAGCTCTATAAGAGAATTAGTATAGATTTGATATATCAACAACTTTTCAATCAATGTGGGTAGAGACACCAAATAGGCTCTTCAATCAACATAAGGGACATAAGATAGACGTGGAAAATAACTTATAGAGATTATCTCAATATTTGAAAATGTAAAAACCACAAGTCTATCGGAGCAATAATCCATTAGATATGAAAGAAGCATGCATGGTTTTACCTATCTTGGGACCTACCTCCCCACAAGTCTTAATAGTGACCAACACCTATATGTCTTCTTCACATTCACAACGCATCATTCCCCCATGCATGCTTATGAGTGGATTACCTTTAAATCATATTAATGCTTAGTGGCTTGAATTGTTGACCTCTACTTTTCCTTTGTGAATAAGAGCTTTCAAGATTTTCTTGAATAAACCTTGATTTTGAGAATTTTTAGAAATAGAGCAAAATATGACATTCTCTAGATTTATAGAGTTTTTTTTTTTTTTTCACACACCAAAAATTAGTCTTTCAATTCTTTTTATACCAAATCCCTAGGTTTTTAGTGGTGTCAAACTAGGAAAACAAATGGCATTCTCTAGATTTATGGAGCTTGTTTTCATACACCCAAAATGAGTTTTTCAATTCTTTTTATACCAAATCCCTAGGTTTTTAGTGGTGTCAAACTTGCAAAACAAACTTTAGAAAAACACAATTTTTTCATAATTAATTTTTAAATTTTTTAGAAAAAAGAAAAAAGGTGGGCACTAAAGCATCCTAACGTGCTTGAGTGAGCCTGGTTGAATGTCTAAACGATCAACCTATTTTCCCTCTTTTCATGTGCTTTTGTTCATCTGATTGCTCTCATATGTTAGAATATTTAGATTGCTCCATTTCAATCCTTGGACCATTGGAGTGCATGTAAAACTTAGGAATCACTAGATAATATCAAAATTATAGATCTAGGTGTATAAAAAATCATACCTATGATCTGGATATTCCTATATCAATTTCAATCGATGAAGTAGTGCGGATCTCGAAAACCAAGAGATCTTTCATCCGATAACTCTTTCTCAGACTTAAGCACTTAGAGGATGGTGGAATCTTCTTAGAGGGTTAGAGGCTAGGGTTCCTCTCTTTGGATTTAGAACAATTAAAGAAGAAAACTGAAGACTTAACCCCTAAGTGAGTTTATACTTCCTTGTGAGCTTAAGTAACTTGAACTCTTCTTGAGTTCGGGTCACTTAATCCAACCCACTTGAGTCCAATTGACTAACTAGCTCTACTGGACTTCCAATTAATCAATTAACCAAGTACAAAGATAACATTCACAAGTTCTTATGCAACCTTGCATTTTTACCAAAAGGCTCTTATGCACATATGTGAACAAATAACCTAACTAACCCTAAAAAAGTGTGCCTCCTAAGAATATGAGCTTGAGCAAGAACCACTAGGATCTATAGGAAAATGTTGGCTCCCTCAAAATCCAATTTTGAAGTCAACTCAATATCCCACTATAGAAAGATAATTGCACTTCGGTATCTTATGATATTAGATCTAGAGAAAATACTTCGGTTAGTAGCCTTTTGTTAGACCCTTGACACGGGCCATGTGATACTTAGGCTTCATGGGACAACACCTTGGCCCCATAAGTGACCTAGCATAGTAACAAAGTGGCATAGGGGTGCAATGCTCTATGCAAGGAGATGACTTGGTGAGCCATGGGCGTAATGCCATGGCTGGGGTGACACCAACAGTAAGAGAGCCTCAGATGGGACACATTGATGTGGAACAACGATGCCAACTTAGATACAATGCACAAGGGTGCAATGAATTATGCATGAGGAGTCATAGGCACAATGCCATGACATGTTATTGCACCAAGAAGAGGGCTTGGGCAAGGTGTGGAGCTATAGTAGCAACGAGATGGATGCAGGAGCATGTTGCCTTGAGTGGATGTAGTTTGAATGTGCAGGCTAGAAGAGAACACTATATGCACACAAGCCACTTATATAGATGCATGCTACTACAACATGAAGAGTTGGACTTGAAGTAGGATTGCAAGTCAAGCATAGGAAGGAGTCTTGTTGCCTATCATAATTATAGTTTGAGTGGGACTAGGACTTAGAGTCCTTGTAGGAGTGGCTAGTGCCACAACCTATCAATTAGAGTCCTAATAGAACTAGGATGGGTATTCCTAGTCTGATTAGGAGTGGGTGGCGACCACTCTATAAGAAGAGGACATGGTGAGCCTCCTTAGCAAAGATGGAGATCCAAAGAGGGAGAACATGAAGGAATCCTGAACTCACGGACGTGATTGTAGGAGTTTGGCTTGGGTCTTGTATTCTATTCAATGATCTAATAAAATTCAAGTTGGGGTTGGTGCATTATAAGCTTGTGTGTCTTTGTGTGTTGCCATCTCATGGGGAAAGGTGTAGGCTAGTTTAGAGAACCTCTAAGCATTGCATAAGTGTGAAAACTAGTGTGAGAAAAATTGTGTCTGTGACACCTACTATTCACTGCATGTAGACTCCCCATGAATTAATGTTCATAATCTAATGATGTATATGTTATCAACTTATCAAGATTACCTCTATAATCCATGAGCTACATATCTCCTAGTATGTAACCAACTGACATAATCTAACTCACAATAGCATCTATCAAATTCTATTTAAGGAATTATTATAGCATCACAAATTTCATAATCACAAGTCCTTAAGATCATCCAAGATGACACGCTGTCTTAATCTCATGAAATATCATGCATGGTGTCTCTATTAAGAATACCTATTGCCATTAATCTCCATCAATAATGACTCAATTCGTAGGGAATATATGACTACCTTAGAGTCTCACCCATAGGTTAAAGCCTCTTGATGAATTTAATCTTGAAAAATGAATTTAAAATAATAAAGGCAAAACTACACTCTTAAGTATTAAGATTCTTGAAAACGAACAAGCTAAACTTGAAATTCAAAGCTATGAGATTAAATTGATTCACACACTATACAAAGCATCAAGCTAACATATAATATTTAAATATCAACAATTCATGCTTAAGAAGATATAAAACTTACACCTCAAAGATCAGCGATCCAATTCTAGGATATCAATTTACCATTCAATTACCTATCTTAACAAACTCTAAAATAATCGTTCAATCATTCTAGGAAGTACCATGATAACAAATAGTCGATATGATTTCCTTTAAACCAGATTTATGTTTAATACAATATTTAAATTTCACGTGCATATCCATACATATCATATGATATGTTAATCTCTAATATCTTAGTGCTTTGTTGATATTCTTTAATTTCTTTTCATTTGTGTGGTTGTAATTGATTTTGATTTTCATGATAAATAGATTCTTCATTTGATTCTTTGCTACATTTGGAGATGTTCCCAACTTTCACAGCCAAAGAATTTCACTTGTGACCAAATTTATTTAACTTTAATGTAGGGTTAAGATAGCCTTCTTGTCTGAAAAAAAAAGAAAAAGAAAATCTTTTTGCACATTGAAAGAAATTAAACGTATTTATTTAATGATTGATTTTATGAAAATTCAAAATTAATAGGAACATGATCAAACTTAAGAAAACTTTTCAAAATCTCATCAATCTAATTTTTAGTTTAATTATAGAATAAATATTCAGTTGATTTTTACTAAGTAGACATTACCTATAGATAGATTAAATTAATTATAAGTATAAGTATGAAACATTTGAGTTCACTTGATTGCTAAGAAAATCCTATAAACTTAAGAAGATAGTAATACGAATAATACAAAATTAACATCTATCCGTTAAGTTCATTAGACATATAGACTTTATGAATTACTCTAAATGAATTCCCCTAAATAAAAAATCCTATGTCTAGGACAAAGTAATCTACTATAAAAGGCATAAACCTAAAGATTTTCTAAGGCTTCTAAACTAAAGAGCATCTAAAGGCTTAGTGACTAAATTAACCAACTGATTTATATAAAAATATACTCTAATGAAGTCTTTATCTTTCATAATATCAAAATTCAAGACCTACACTCAATGAATGTAGTCCTATAATGAAAATAAAAATAGAAAAACTTTAACAACTCCTAGAATGACATAGTACTAAGGAATACCTTATGCTATGGAAAAAAAAAAGGCACTAGGAAGTAGAGAAAATTTCTATGGATTTCCTAGGAGATAAAATCCTATGAGAATATAAGGGAATGATATTAGAACTCATTAGGCCTCCATTATGAAGTGGAATTACACCATCTTTCTTAACTCAAACTTCCTTAACTTTTAGAGGAATGCTAGATTGACCTTTGATAACCCTTAAACAAGATTTCTTGCCCATTTTTTATTTATTTAATCTTAATTATTTCCAAGGGAGTTAGACTCACTAACTAACCTATTCACATGAACCTGGAACCTATGTAATAGCCTTCTATAACACTTTGATAACGTCTAGACCTATAATATAGAGCATTTTTGACAAGGTCCTTGAAGCAATTTTCTCATTAGGAGGTGTGTCTACAAGCTTAACAAAAGTTATTATGTTACTACTAAGAATAACATATTACCTAATATAGCCTAAACCTCTTTTGCTAAGATATGATTTTCCCTTAAAAGTAGATCAATCGGATTTCTACTACAAGTGCAAAATATCTCACTTTGACTAGTTAGGTCTATCCTGAAAAGTTCAAAAGATAAAGCTTATTCAATTTAATCAAATTACATGGTTAGTTTTTAAAACACTTTATCTTATCCTATAAAGATTTTTTTTTCAAATTTTGAGTTAAAAATGCCAAAGTATTTAATTTTTAGTTCCATTTTCAATGAGCATTTTTCATGAGTCATTTTTAGGCTTTCATAAGATAATGTAGAGTGTACAATTGTAATATCATCAAATTCCTCACTATTATCACAAGAAACATTATGTTTGTTTTTGCTACCTAATTAACCATTTTATAAGATCATTTTACTTAGTCTCATGTGTGATGTTTCTTAAGTTATCTTTCATCATACTCTTTGTTGTGAAGTCACACCATAGCTTTGTAGATATCTAACTCAATCTCTCTCTCTCTCTCTTTCTCTCTCACCACTACAACTTCAATTTCATCGCAACACTTACAAGCATTGTATTCTCCTATATCCTCGAGATGACAATAGTTGAGGTATCGAGATAGGGATAAACACTTATATGCAAGATTTCTCCTTACAATCAAATCATGAATGAAAGTGAAACTTACTTGGTGATTTTGTTGGATTTTTACTTTTATTTTTTTATTCTTTTGAGTGATGGTTGAACATGTAGAAGACTAGTGATGTATTTATTGTATATTATGATATGGAGTACAAAACATGGGATCCTATTCCTTTTTGCTCATGGGATAGTTGAACTTTTAGCTTATCAAGCAATGCCTACTCATTTCTGATGAAAAATATATGATTTTTTTTTTAATAAAATGTTTTATGAATCTCATCAATATTAAGTAATCTCATAAATGCTTTTGTATATAATTTAACTATGGTTAAGTTTCATTCATAGAAACTTAATTAAGATTAAGTTCTCAATTATATCTATATATAGAGAGAGAAAAAAAGAAAGAAAGAGAGAGAAAGAGAGAGAGAAAAAGAAAGTACAAAACATGAGATCATATTCCTAACTATTGTTAAGTTTCATTTACCTGCTCTCCTTGAAAATGTGAAAAAAAAAAAAAATTGGACTTCTCACAAGGGGAATCAAACCCAAACCCAGTGTTTGTCCCCCTTGAAAAGTGTTATGGTTGGACATTGGACTAAAGCCCACATCTGTTGTAATTGCCAAACTTTACATATATTTTAAAAGTTGCCCCCTTTGAATAGAAAACTGGCTCTGCCACTGTTTACAAAGTTAAGTTCTCAATTAGAATATTTACGTAGATAAAAATTTTCATTCAAAATATCTTAAATATGTATACTATTTAATTGACATCAATAAGTTGAAATTAAGACCTCTTATGGAATATAATTGCTTGATAACTTAACATAAATAACTATTTTACAAATGATGTATTACTAATATATACGTTTAGATATTCATTGAAACCTTACCAATAATTTTACTATGAAAATTCAAATTTACCCAAAAGTAGCTCATTAGCATCAATCACATTGCCCAATCTCTAAAATAAAACAATTTGCAAGTCATTTTTGTTTCCATCGACGAAGTGGGCAACATGTTGCTTCAGATTTCTCTTTCAATCGAATGACTAAAACTTTGGAGGTTAATAGTCTATAAGCATACATAGGTTATCAATCATTTTGGTGTAAGGCTTAGAGTACATGAGTGTGCTCTGTGATAGTCTATCATAATGCACTTTGATGGTGTTAGTTATCATGTCTTGAAGTTGTTAGACAGATAGCAACGTCACTAAGGCAGATTCAACAATTTGCCTCTTCATTTATACCAACTTAGACGTATGTGGCGCATTATCTAGAAACACAATCTTTAGAGGGTAAGTGAGTCCTTGACTTGACTCAACTATGTTTTGTGCTTGTGCCTCAACCTTGTTCATAAGGAAGAATATTTGCAGATTTTTCTTCTTATTGGTATTAGTGAGTTTGGTGATGGCATAGGCCATCTTAGCTAATTGTTCTTCAATGGATGTAGTGTGTGTTGTCATTACCAACATAGTCACCAAGAAAGAAAAAGTAAAAAAGTCAGAATGGTTAGAGGAGTTGTCCTCCTTCGACATCTTAGTTGGTGATCCAAGGTGTGAGTTAGTGTTAGAGTTGGCATCAACAACAGAGTAAGGGGACTTATCCCTAGAGTCCTTTAATTTTGAAAGTTGTTTTTCCCAACCATGAGAACTTTGACCCTTTGCCCCCAAAAAGGTTAAGGTGATGAACAACTAGTAACTATTGCATGTCCTTGATAATTCCATATAAATATGTTGAAATAACTTTCATAGATGCATATCCAATCATTTTGAGACTACCAAGCTAATTAAAAAATGAAATGTAATTGCATCCATGGTGAGAGAATATGTTTCCTCATAGTTAATACCAGGTATATGTAAGAAACCTTATACTACTAATTGTGCTTTATATCTTATGATCTCATTATTCTCATTGCACTTTCGTACAAATACTCATTTGTATTTAACAAGTTTTATATCTTCAAGCATTTGGGCAACGGGTCCAAAAGCTTTTCATTTTGTTAACGAGTTCAACTTTGCTTGCATAACTTCTTTCTATTTTGGTTAATCATTTCTATGTTAACATTCTTTAACATTTCATGGTTCGAGATGTTCATCGTTTCTTATGATGTCAAAGGCCACTTGGAAAATAAAAATATTGTTAATAACAATATTATTTCGATTTCCTTTTTCTCCCATGTGTACATAACTTACTGAGATCTCACAATTTTCAGGTACTTGTGCCTTTTTAGAGACTACTTGTTCAATTCATACCTCTTCAAGGGTTTCTTATTTAATATGTGCCTCTTTAGGGGCTTTCTACTTTATTTGTGCCTTTTCGGGGGCTATAGATTTATCAATTTTAGACTGATCATTCATTTTGATTACCTCTTCTAGAGTGCCAAGTTTTCCTTGTGTTCTCCTCTTCTAGGGAGTTACATCCTTTAAGCCGACAAGTTTATCACACTTCAAGCATATCTTAGATTCATTTGTTAATTGCCCTACATGGATATCAATCCGTGTTGGAGTATTTGTATCAAGGATATGTGACTTTGTCACTTTCTTTATATCAATGAATGCATATAGTAATTGGTTTATAAGATTTTGCAAATGAATGATCATTTGAACTACTAGTTTACATTGATTTGTACGAGGATCAAGATGAGACATGGTAGATTCATTCTAAGTTATTTTTTCTCGTTCTTTTGGAATAAGGTTTTCTCCCCTAATGGTGGGAAAACACCCTCATTAAAATGACAATCCACAAAGTGGGCAATAAAAACATCTCCTATCAATGGTTCAAGATATCTATGATAGACGGAAAATCAAAACCTACATAAATACCAAGTCTTTGTTGGGGACCCATTTTAGTGCGTTGTGTAGGTGCAATTGGTACATATACTACATGACTAAAAATTCATAAGTGAGATATTTGGTTCTTTTCCAAGTACGAGTTGTGAAGGGGAGTATTCATTGTAAGTTGTAGGCCGAATACGGATTAAAGTTGTAGTATGCATACATGTCCAAGACCATGACCACATTTTCGTCCTCGTCCATGAGTTTTTGGGTTGATATTGTGTTCACTTCAGGGAATGGTTCAGACCTAATTGGATGCGATTGGAGATTTCTCATTAAAAGCTCATTATTTTGTTTAGCAACAAGAAAACATGATATTAATTCGGAGTATTTTGTAAATCTACACTCTCTATACTATTACTACATGAGCACATTCAAGGCATGAAATATAGTAAAGGTTTTTAACATATCTTCTTCTATGATTTTTTTCTCCACATAACTTTAATTGAGAGCTAATTTTGAACAATGTGAAGTTGTATTCAATAATTGTTTTAAAATCTTACAACCTTAAGTGCATCCAATCATATCAAGCTTTTAGGAGAATCACATAACATTAAAGATCCTAGATATATAGTTCATTCCCGAAATGTCAAGTGCCATAAATTCAAGTTTTGTGATATTCGACATTATTAAAGAACTTTAGATATATGACAAAATAATATTATTAGAATCAGTTATAATAAATTGATAACATTAATATAACTTTTGATTATAATCAAAATCAAATAATTTACTTATAACTTTGATAATATATAACATAATTTAAATGAACAAAATCAATACTAATATAAATATACAAAATTTATTTTATGTAAACAATCCTGTAGTATGGTGTGTAGTTCATATTTCAGTTACCTATTCATATTATCTGTCACATTACTTAACAATCCTGGCCATTACTATACAGGCAGCAGTTTATATCTCAGAAATAGCACCCACGAATATTCGGGGAGGATTTACATCAGCTAGTTCGGTAATCAAAATAGTTATATACTTGGATCAAAGAACCAACTCCGTCTGTTTACCATGTGCTTATGTATTGCCAATATAATGCAGCTGATGATGTGTTGTGGGTTTTCAATGATTTTTTTCGTTGGAACAGTTGTTTCCTGGCGCACCTTGGCTATTATTGGTAACTTCTTAGTAGTCTTGTAGTTTGTAATTAAACCAAGGGAGTTTCATTGAAGTAACTTCTATTTCATTTCATTTGCAGGAGCTGTTCCATGTGTATTACAGGCCATAGGTTTATTCTTTGTTCCAGAGTCTCCAAGATGGTTGGTGAGTGCAATTAATTTAGAAGTTCTCTATATGCTGTTCTAGTGTTGTATAAGAAAAAAAAAATGATTTAGTCTGAGGCAAAGATTAAATAGTCTAGTGAAATTCTCTGCAGGCTAAGGTTGGTCGAGAGAATGGAAAGAGCTAGAAGCTTCTTTGTGGAGGCTAAGGGGAGAGAGAGCTGATATTACTCAAGAAGCAGCAGACATCATAGTAACTTCTCAGAAAATTGCTTTTTCTTTTCTTTGGACCTCAACTGGAAGAAGTGAGACTGGCTCAATTTGTTTTATAGGAGTATACAAAAACCTTTCTGCAGTTCCCAAAAGCTACAATTCTAGACTTGTTCCAGAGGAGATACGCTCATTCACTCATTGTAAAGCCTTAAAAAATTGTTTTTAGTTTGGCATCTTTCCTTTTAATTACTTGTCAGGTGATTTACAGATAATCCAACTGGTTTAGGTTGGAGTTGGCTTGATGGTGCTGACACAATTTTCAGGGGTCACTGCAATCGCATGCTTTACAGTTCCATCTTGGAGTCAGCTGGTAAATCAAGGACCTTTAGTGTTCCTTCATATAATTAAAAGGGAAACAAAATAGATCTTCGATGACCAATGTTATCAATCTGGTGTTTGTGACAGATTTTTCAACTACTTTTGGGAGTAGAGCAATAGCTATTCTCCAGGTTCTTGACTCTTATTTAACTGTAATTTGGATTTAGGACTTGGCTTAATGCTTTTCTTAGACATGCAAATATTGTTCTGCAGATTCCAGTTACTGCTGTGAGTGTAGTCTTAATAGACAAATCAGGAAGACGGCCACTTGTAATGGTAAGGATGAGGAATCTGTTCTGAAGTTTGTAATGTTGTTGTTGAACGAGTCCATAGCTAATTTACCAATTCCTGCAGGTTTCTGCAGCTGGAATGGGGTTGAGTAGCTTGCTTATAGGATTTTCATTCTTATTGCAGGTCTCGTCTACAAGAACATTTAACTACCATATTATTTATTTTCCTTGTTTCTAGTTTCACTTTTCTTTTGTGTACATCCAGGACCTGAACCAGTTGAAGGAGGTCACTCCAATAGTGGTGCTCATTGGCCTATTGGTAATGCAACTTAACATAAAAACCATTTTTTGACTAAAATTTTGCCCTCTCTTTCAGATTGCCTATCAAATACGATTGGAGCTAAGGGGCATGGTGTCTCTTAGAACTTGTTTGGCAATGATTCTAGCAAAAAATTTCTAGTCTTTCTAGTGCTTGAAAGCAATTCTTTTGAAAAAATTAATTTTAAGCAACACTTCATACAATCATTACCAAACAGGTTCTTCTAGAGCTTTGAAGGTCCTTGTGTAAGGCTTTTCATGCTCCATAATCTTCACATAGTTTAAGCACTTGCCCTTGGCTAGAGCCCCTTGTAACCAAAGAAAATAAACCCTTCTGGTTTCTTCAATGTGACTCCTATTTTGGTTAACATGATCAATACCTGCATTATTTTTTGAGGTTTAGCCAACAGTAATGGATAAAATTGGGTTGCATGTTGACCGGCCGCATAATTCTGCAATCATACTTATTCAGCAACTAATTCATTGGGCATGGCAGGACTACCATGGCTGATCATGGCAGAGGTATAACTTAATTATTGTTTGTGAACTTCAAACTTCCTTCACTGAAGATTTTTCATGCAACTACATACTTAGTTATTTGCCCTCTGGTTTATAACTATAGCTGATATTGATGTAAGGATTTCCATTAATTTCAGATATATCCCATAAACATAAAGGGCGTGGCAGGCAGCCTAGTGATCTTCTCCAACTGGTTCTTTTCTTGGGTTTTGACTTACACTTTTAACTACATGTTTGATTGGAGCTCCACGGGTAACCCTCTCTTTCTTTCTCTCTTTCTTGAAATTTTCCATTGATAGACATGAAAGCTATGGGTCCTTTTCATGGCTGGACTGCTTCAGGAACATTCTTCTTTTACTCTATAATATGGGGTTCCACTGTTCTATTCACTGCAAAGCTGGTACCAGAGACCAAGGGACGAAAGCTTGAAGAAATACAAGCATCAATGACTCATTTTCTCCGCTAAAATAAACTTTTCATGCTCTGTGGGAGTAAGTGGAACTTTTGTTGATTGTGTCCTGACTTGAAGAAATAGAGTAAAAGTTTACCTATGCAATTGAGTTACACCTTGTGATTAATATTTTTGTTACAAAACTACTAATAGGGAGGGTAAATTGATAGTCCACAAAATTATGTCCAAAGAAGATATCCCAAACTATATTTTTTGAGGTCTTACTCTGATTGAGTTAATCAAATCAATTTCTCCTTCTTGATTTGCTCTATGAGAGAATTAGTATAGATTTCATAAATCAACAACTTTTCAATTGGTGTAGCTAGAGACACCAAATAGACTTTTCAAGCATAACGGACATATATAAGACAAACGTGGAAAACCACTTACAGAGATTATCTCAATATCAATGTAAAAGCCGCAAGCCTTTCAGAGCAACAATCCATTAGATATGAAAGAAGCATGAACCGTTTTACCTATCTTGGGACCTACCCCACAAGCCTTATATTGACCAACATCTATGTCTTCTTCACATTCACAACCCATCATTCCCCATGCATGCTCATGAGTGGATTACCTCAAAACCATATTAAGGCATAGTGGCTTGAATTGTTGACCTACAATTTTCCTTTGTGAAAGAGCTTTCAAGATTTTCCTAATAAACCTTGATTTTGAGAATTTTCATAAATAGAGCAGAATAATGACATTCTTTAGATTTACGGAGCTTTTTTTCACACACCAAAAATGAGTTTTTCAATTCTTTTTATACCAAATCCTTAGGTTTTTAGTGGTGTCAAACTAGGAAAACAAACTTTAGAAAAACATAATTTATTCATAGTTATTTTAAAATTTTCTAGATAAAAAAAAAAAAAAAAAAGAAAAGAAAGAAAAAGGTGGGTGCTTAAGCATCGATATGAATGCCAACTTTTAGTTCATCAATCAATGCCAACTCTTTTTGGATAAAAATGAACTTACATTTAAAAAAGAAAAAAGAAAAAAAGAAGATTTTATGAATCTCAATGATATTATGTCAGCTTTTGTTGAGTTATATGAATGCTTTTGTATATTGTTTCATTCTGGTTACATTCTCAATCATAATGATTATTTAAACTACAATATGGTAAAGTTTCATTTACATATAATTAAGGTTAAGTTTTCAATCATGATGATTGCTTGAATTGTGTATGATTACATTTACATCAAATTTAATTGAGGTTACATTCTAATTAAAATGGTCAAATGAATCATATGTGATTAAATTTCATTTACAAAAAACTTAACTAAGGTTAAATTCTTATTCATAATATAAATCTAAACTTAACTACAGTTAAGTTTCATTTACAAAGTTAAGTTCTTGATTAGAATATTTACATAGGTAAAAGTTCTCATTCAAAATATTTTAAATATGGATGCTTGAGGTTGCATTCTAATTAAAGTGGTCAAATGAATTATATGTGATTGAATTTCATTTACAAAAAAACTTAACTAAAGTTAAATTCTCATTCATAATATAAATCTAAACTTAACTACAGTTAAGTTTCATTTACAAAGTTAAGTTCTCAATTAGAATATCTACGTAGGTAAAAGTTCTCATTCAAAATATTTTAGATATGGATGCCCTTTAATTGACATCAATAAGTTGAAATTGACACCTCTTATAGAATATAATTGGTCGATAACTTAACATAAAAAAAAAAAAAAACCTATTTTACAAATGATGCATTACTAATATATATGTTTAGATGTTCATTGAAACCTTGACGAATAATTTTACTATGCAACTTCAAATTTACCCGAGTAACTCTTTAGCATGATTCACATTGCCAAATCCCTAAAATAAAACAATTTGTAAGCCATTTTCTTTCAAAACTAATTTATACTAGTGCTTATCAATAATGTCTATATGATTGATTAGGTACTGGATATTCTATAACAAGCATGCTACAATCATGACTACGTGAATCTTTGATAAACCAACTTAATAACTTAAAGGGACTTAATAATTTAATTTAAGTCATTGAATAAATTAAATATGTTTAGTAAAATAACTTAATAATATAATTTAAAATAAAAACAGCTTTAAATAATAAGTAAAAACAATTAACTTATTATTAAGTCAACATTTTTATTTTATTTGTTTACTTTTATTTGTCCTAGTTATTGATGAAAATATTAGTAATTACGGATATATCGGTATTTCGATTTTACGAATATATCGGATATATATCGACGGATATTTTGGACAAAAATATCAATAAACTTAAAATTGATCAAAACTCAGTAAAATGTAAGAAAAATCTCATAGAAATGTAATTGGAAGTATAATGGACATTTTAAATTTGTTTTGTTCAAGAATTTGAGATATATGTATATATATAATATAATTTATCATATTTGATAATAACATGTAAATAAAAAATATGAATTTTATAAATGTACATTTATTATTAAATTACATCAAATATTATTTCACAATAATATTGTGATATTTAATTATAATATGTCTAATTTTAAAATATATTTAATATTAAAATTGTTATCCATTTAATTCAATTATATTAAATGATATAAAATAAATTATGATATATATATAACTTTTTTCATTTTTATATTTTTTATATTTAATTAATATATAAATGATATAAAAAAAAAGTTAAGAAAATGATCTTTGTAATTTTTATATTTTTAATGGTCAATTAAATTAAATTTTAAAATAAAATAATTATAATTTATTTATTTATTAAAATATTTTGTTTTTATCATTATCTTTGTATATATTCTTCTAGTGCAATTCATATACTTAAAGACAAATCAGCGGTGATTGGTGAGCAGGCAAGCAATTTTCTTAAAAAGTCACTGATTAATCGGCCCAGTCGATATTTTAGCGATTTTTGCCGGTTTTTTCCGATATTTCTTTCCGTTGATATTTCTTCCCCTTTTTTGTATCACCCCTCATGAAAACACGAAATTTTGGCAATATTTTCCAATTTTTTCATTTTTGGTCCTAGTTAGCTTCATGATCTCTTTTACCACTTCACGACTTCCATTGTCTTCAACCTCTTTTGTCCAAGTTATAATTTAATTTAATAATTTAAAATAAATTTTAAGTTAATTTTATCAAATAACCTTAATAATTAAAGTAAAAAAATTAAGTAATAAAATTTAAGCTAATAACTTAAATATAATTTAATTTAAAGTCAGTTTAAGTTATTAAATAATAAGTATTAAGTTTTATCAAACATAAGGATGACAATGTGGAGGGTCTTTTCGGGTACTCGCTCCGCCCCTAATGGAACGAGGTTTAATTTTAATAAATGGGTTTGAGAATTTTTTCAAAAACCTGGGGCAGATTCGGATATTGCCCCACCCACCCCGCCCTGATTATATATAAAATTAAATTTTAATTTAATTTAATTTAAAAATTAAAATTAATTTAATTTAATTTTTATTTTACTATTTTTAATATATAGATAATAAAATATTTTTAATAAAATAAGTTATAAAAATATAATAATTTAATTATTTATAAAATATATTTATTTTAATGTAATTAAAAAATTTTTAAAAATTAAAAAAAAAAAAAAAGTTAAACGGGGTGGGTATGAGAATTTATCATACCCGCCCGCCCTGCCCATTTAATTTTTTAAATGAGATGGGAATGAGAATTGTTTTGAATAAACGGGACGGGGTTGGGATGGGGGTGTCCGTCCCGAACTCATCCCATTATCATTCCTAATCAAACAACCCTTAAAAGAAAAGATAAAATAAAAAGTTACCCATTTAATTTATTAGTAAAACTAATATATTTATTCAATTTGCCTCTAGATCTAATGCTTTGCAACTTTTTCAATGTGCCAAAGCTAGTCAATACCATATATTGTCATGACTTTTTAACACAGACCATGAATGGCGATGGCTACCTTCTACCAAATTTGATTATTAAGGGTTAGTGAGGAGTCGTGATCATAAGAAAACCACTTTATTTTTTAATAGAAAAACAAAATAAATAAAATGATACGTCAGACAAGGTTTCAAATAAATTCCAGATCGTGTGTTGGCAAGTGCAGAGAGTCCGTGATGTGCTTTGTGGGGTTTTGACTTGTGACATGGGATGAGCAGTTGAGATAGAGTCTATGCTGAAGTGGGGCTTTGATTTGTGAATTGGTTTCTTCCGGAATCCAATATTTAAAATTTTTTATTATTTAAATATTAAAAAAAAAGTTAAAAATCCTTTTTAAAATCACTATAAATAAAATTCTATTTGATGATAATTTTAAAAAACACATTTAATATTTATAATACTTAAAATTTTTTATCTTTTAAGTATTAAAAAATATTAAAAATATTTTCTATAATTACTCTCAAACATACTCAAAATTGTGTTACGTCGAGAGAATACGATACTCTAAAAAGTGTTTTCTGAAACTGATTTTTAAAAACAATTTTATTATATTTTAAAAAATAAAATTATCTTTAAAAACTGAATTTAAAAAACTTTTTTATTATTTTTTTTAAAACCCCGAAAGCATGTTTGATTGAATCCGTAAAAAATAGTTTTACAAAACATTTAAAAAAAAAAACTATATTTTCTTTGATCACCCTAAAATTGTAAATATAAATCATTTTTAGATAAAAGATTTATATCCGTTTTTAAAATTTTAAAAATTTGTATCCATTTTTAAATATAAAGATTGTTTTTTCTATATATTTTTTTTCTTATATTCTGCACTAATCCCCTCCTCACCCCTCTCACAGTATATCTCTCCCTCTCTTCTCATCATGTTTGCTTTCACACGCCCTTTTCATCTCCTCCATTTTCTCTCCCTCTCCCCTCTTCCCTCTCTCCCCCTCGCACACTCCACGAGCATACCCTCCTCCCTACCATCCCAATTGCCCCATCAATGTGAAGTTTAGATTACAACACTGACAGGTTTGGGAGATTTCGATTAATTTGTTGTATGATGCATCTCTCGAAGGTTTAGGGGTTTGTGGGTTCTTTGTGTGTCTTTTTTTTTTTTTTTCCTTTTCTCTTTTGTTTTTTCGTAAAATTTAACAATGTAGAAAACATAGGAAATAACTTCAAATTCTTCTCCAAAAATATTAATTTAACAATAAGGAGAAGAAATTTGAAAACACTGAGAATAATTTTCATACATGTTCTTTCCAATATTTTTTTATTTTTAATAATAGAAACAAAAAAATGTTTTTTGGAAACATTTTCCAAGGATTGTCTTAAAATCTTGATAATTGTTTTTTAAGACGGTTTCATATTCTTCAAAATAAAAAATTAGAAAATAGTTTTTTACTCTTTTTTATGTATATGACTTTTAATTGGATGTTTCATTTGTATTTTTTTAAAATATTATATAAATATAAATAATAATTAAAAAACACATCATATAAAATTTATTTTTAAAACCAAGAAAAGAAGTTAACAATATTTGAAATCCTCAAAACAAACTTTTATTTTATAAAATATTAAAAAACTATTTTTAAAAATATTTTCAAAATAGACCCTAATATCACTTGTTATGAGCTTATATATCTTATTTTGAGTTTTTGAAAAAATAAAAGCTTTGTTTGGGCCATACAAATTTTGAGGAAAAAAAATGCAATATAAAGAAACTGAAAAGAAAAAGTAGAAAATAAGATAAAGTAAAAAAAAAAAATAGATTTTGACATGTTTAGTTACAAAAAATAAAAAATATAAAAAATAAATAAATTAAAAAATATTAAAATTAATAAATCAATATTTATGTTGACACGTTAATCCTATTTCATTTGTTTTAACTATTTTACGTGAAAATATATAAATTTTTAATTAATTAAATCTCATAAATATTAATATAATTTTAAAATATAAATTTTTTTAACTAATTTTAATTATAGTTAATTTTTTAAAAATTTTATAATAAAATCAGATATAAAAAAAAATTATATTTTTTAATATATTTTTTTTCTTCCCCCGTAGTTTCCGAAAACTGAAAACTAAGAAAGAAAAAAAAAATAGAAAAAATTATTTTTATTGTTTTTCATATTTCACGTCAAGGGAAACACTCTATTGAAAGATGTCAGCGGACGCATGGGTAGACGTGTAATTTTGCATTTAAAAGATGCATTTATTTTGTGAAGGCACTGCATTCTGAAGCGTGAAAAAGGGGCAGATTAGGGGGGGAAAAGGACAAATGTGTCATTTTCAAGGAAGTAATGTGTCATTTACATTAATTTATTTATGTCAGAAAAATACACGTGAGACTTCCAACATTTTTGTTTTTACGGTCACCGGTCTCTCCTTGTCTCCAAAAGAAAACGAAACCAGTTCTGTGTCTCTGCTCTCGGCTCTCTGGTCCCTGCTGTGGTATTCAATGATTTGGCTCCGTCCTACCACCCATTTCGGCTGATGCAAACTCAATTATTTTCTTCTATCTTCCATTCTCACCAACCTGTCCTCTCTTTCTCTTTTTCCAAAACTACTCTCTCTTCTCAATTCTATCACTTTCTTCTCTCCAAGAGCTGTAGGATATGGAGGGGGGGAGCAATGAAGAAGGCCTTGTAACAAGCTCTCTTCTTGTCAATCAAGAAAATGCTTCTGATCAGTTCTACTGCCTTGACCCAAATGCTGTTGGCGGAGGCAGTGGAAGTGGTGACGGTGGTTCCTCCCCAGTCACAGCTGTTGTTATTATCAGCACAGCGGTGGCCGTCTGCGGCTCCTTCAACACTGGGTGTGCTGTAAGTAGAATTTTCCTGGGCGTTGGGTGTGGTGTGACGCCACCCCATTTCCCTTCTGGGTTAGGTTTGAGCTCTGCCCCAGATCCTTAACCTATTGTTTTCTTTCTGTTTTTCAATTTTCTTTTGTTGAAGGGGGAAACACCAACTGGGTCAACCTCATTATTACGGACTGGATTTAATTTCCAGAAATATTTGGCCCACTAAAAACACGCTATATTAGCCATGAAGTCTCTGCATATTCATAATCAGCTGATTTTGACCGAACTGGTGGGTTTGTGGGATTGCTTTGCAGGCTGCATATTCATCACCTGCTAAGTCTGGACTCATGGAGGATCTGGGCCTCTCTGTGGCGGAGGCAAGTATAAATTAACCAGACTGACTATGGCACCACAATCATAAATGGCAAACTCTTCTATACTTAATTTTACAATATAAGTTATCAATTCTTGTGATGACAGACTCCAATTTTGCTATGCTCTTTCTTTTATTTTGTTTTCTTGATCCATAGTTTCACATGTCAAGTGCACTTACATGAACCTTGTAACCATCCTTATAATATAAGCAATCAAGGCATATCTCCATGACAGAATCACTTCTTTAAAATGGGTTGCGACTGGCTTCTTCAGATGCTTATCAATGAGGGGATAGGGGAATTATGGATCTAGACCCTAATGGAATTGTATGCCTCTGGTTTATTGAACAAGCCATTCTCAACCATAAGAACATTGGTTTAGGATTCTGGCCATAAAAACTCAATCAGGGTCTCATCAAAACTAAATACATTTCAATTGTCTTGCCTGGAAACAACTCTTGATCACAATTGAGGCACCATTACGGGTTCAATCCTACCTTGTGACAGTTAGCATGGTGAATGATGAAGTCTCTTTTTCATTGATTTTCCTTCTTATTTTGCAGTACTCAGTTTTTGGTTCAATATGGACAGCTGGAGGAATACTAGGTGCAATAATAAGTGGGAAGACAGCAGATCTTATTGGTAGGAGAGGTGTAAGTTTCAGGCCCTGCCTACTGTAAATATTTCAATTCTAAAAACTTTATCAGCTCATTGATTCTACTCAATTTTGGTTTGATCTGGCAAAGCAGACAATGTGGTTTGCTGATATATTCTGCATCATGGGTTGGCTATTAATAGCATTTGCCAAGGTTTCTTATCTTTTCCTTACTGCTGAGAAGAAGAATATCAAGTCAGCACATATTCTGTTGGTGGTGATTAATGTAAATATTCACCGCTTTTTGAAAGGATTGTTGGTGGCTCGACTTGGGAAGATTATCAATGGGATTTGGAGTTGGGCTTATTTCATATGTTGTAAGTGTAATATAGTTTGTGGTTCATATTTCATCTAACAATCCATGTGATCTGTAACAGTAAACATTCCTAACCATTGCTATACAGGCAGCTGTTTATATTTCAGAAATATCACCCAAGAATCTTAGGGGAGGTTTTACATCAGTTGCTTCGGTAAATCAAAATAATCATTTACTTGGATCAAATAATCAACTCTCTGCTTACCAATGTGCTTATATACTGCCTATAACACTGCAGCTGATGATATGCTGTGGCTTTTCACTAATTTATTTCATTGGAACTGTCGTTTCCTGGCGTACCTTGGCCATAATTGGTAACCTCTTTGTACTCTTCTGCTTTGTAATTATACCAAGGCTGTTCCATAGAAGTAACTTCTATTTCATTTCATTTGCAGGAGCTGTTCCATGTACATTACAGACCATAGGTTTGTTCTTCATTCCAGAGTCTCCAAGATGGCTGGTGAGTCCAATTAAAATTTTTTGCAGGTTTTGCATATGGTGTTATAGAATTGTATAAACAAAAAATGTGATAGTCCCAGAGGAAGATTAAGTAGTTGAGTGAAATTCTCTGCAGGCAAAGGTTGGCCGAGAGAAAGAGTTAGAAGCTGCTCTGCAGAGGCTAAGGGGACAGAGAGCTGATATTTCTCAAGAAGCAGCAGACATCAAAGTAACTTCCAAGAAAACTGCTTATTCTTTTCTTTGAATTTCAACTAGAAAATAAAACATAAAAAGAATCTTTTCTTTATCTATATGAATTATTATTACTCATATCTTTGGCACTGAAGAAGAAAAGGGGATTGGCTTGATTTGTTTTACAGGAATATACAGAAACCTTTCAACAGTTGCCGAAAGCTACAATTGTAGACTTGTTCCAGAGAAGATATGCTCATTCACTTATTGTAAAGCCTTTCAAATTTGTACTTACTTAATTCGGCCATTTTGTTTCTATTACTTGTTTGATTATTTACAGATGATCCAACTGGTTTAGGTTGGAGTTGGGTTGATGGTGCTGACACAATTTTCAGGGGTCACTGCAGTTCAATGCTTTGCGAGTTCCATCTTGGAGTCAGCTGGTAAATCAAGGACCTTTAGTATTGTTTCATATAATTAAAAGGGAAACAAAATAGATCTTGGAGGAATGAAGATATGGATCTGGTGTTTATGACAGATTTTTCAACTACATTGGGGAGTAGAGCAATAGCTATTCTCCAGGTTCTTGACTCTTATTCAACCGTAATTTGGAATTGGTACTCTGCTTGATGCTTTTCTTAGTCATGTACATATTTTTCTGCAGATTCCAGCCACTGCTGTGGCTATACTCCTAATCGATAAATTGGGAAGGCGCCCACTTCTAATGGTTAGAATGAGTAGGACTCTGTTGTTTTGATTGATGATCAAGTCAATGGCTAATTTCCCAATGTTTGCAGGTTTCTGCAGCTGGAATGGGGTTGAGTAGTTTCCTTATAGGATTATCATTCTTATTGCAGGTCTTATTACAAAATTAACTACCTTTTTTCTTTTTTAAATTTATTTGTCTCTACTTTAATTTTCTCTTCTGTGTACATCCAGGACCTGAACCTGTGGAAAGAGATCACTCCTATTTTGGTGCTCATCGGCCTATTGGTAATGCGACTTAACATAATTTCCCTTTCTTTCAGATTGCATATCAATTAGAATTGGAGATGAGGGGCATGGTGTTTACTAAGTTGTAAGCTTATCTCTGTGTGAAGCTTTTCATGTTCCGTAATCTTACACGGTTGAAGAATTTGTGCATGGCCAGAGCCCCTAGTAACCAAAAGAATAAACCTTGTTTTCCTTTCCATATGATCAAAGCCTGCATTTTTTTTTCCTTTCTCCTTTTGGGGTTGTATCTTGACTGCATATTTCTGCAATCAGACTTATTCAGCAACATATTCATTAGGCATGGCAGGACTACCATGGGTGATCATGGCAGAGGTATAATTCACTGGGGAGATTTGATAGAAGTATACATTTGCCCTCAAGTTTATTCATATAGCTGATATTGATGGGTGGATTTCCATTTCAGATATACCCCATAAACATAAAGGGCGTAGCAGGCAGCCTAGTGACCCTCTCCAACTGGTTCTTTTCTTGGGTTGTGACATACACTTTTAACTACATATTTGATTGGAGCTCGACGGGTAACCCTCTCTTTCTTTGTCTCAGTCTTAAGATTTCCATTGATAGACATGAACGTTTTGGGCCCTTTGGCCGAACTGCTTCAGGAACATTCTTCTTTTACTCTATCATATCGGGTGCCACTGTTCTATTCACTGCAAAGCTGGTACCAGAAACCAAGGGACGAAAGCTTGAAGAAATACAGGCATCAATGACCCAATCTCTCCTTTAAAATAAACTTTTCATGCTGTATGGGAGTAAGTATTGTAATGGAGTCGATTGTTTTGGCACAAGCCTGCTACCTCAAAACATTGATCTTGTGAGTTAGATTGGTATTTTAACAAGGTATCGGAACTCTTATATAAGATTGGTATTTTGGGGATTTTAAGTTAGAAGTTTTAAAAGTGATTGGATGATGGTCTACTTAATTGGGAGGATATGGATTTTGGTTATGATGACATTTATGTACACATGCCTTGATACATTAAACCCACCTTTGCCCATCTATATGTAACTAATCAAATTGGCAATGGTATCTGTTGGGGTGCAACAATATGATTCTTAACCCCATGGATGGCCATCCAAATGATTACACTAAAAACAAATATGGGGTTTTTGATAAGTGGCTAGCCATTTTAAAAAATAATTTATAAATTATGGTGATAGAGTAAATATTTCCAAATCTATCCTAGTTTTTACTAACTAAGAAACAAAGATTAAGCAAAAATAACCTCTTGAAGAGATTGATTTATTTATTTTTTAAATATTATAGGCAAAAATCATTTTTGCCAACTAGGAAAGAGAGTTGAAGCAAACATCGTCTCTGGGAGAGACAATTTCTTTCTTTCTTTCTTTCTTTTTTAAAAAAATACAGGCAAAAATTTCCAAATATTCTTGAAAAAAAATCCAAACAAAAATAATTGCTTGAAGAAATGATTTTTTTATTTTAAAAAAAAATTTATGGACAAAAATCATCTCTTGAAAATATGATTTCTAAATATTCTAAAAAAAATCCAAACAAAAATCGTTTTTTGAAGAGATGATTTTTTTATTTTTTTTTTAAATTATAGGTAAAAATTGTCTCTTAAAGAGACGATTTCTAAAAAATCCAAAATATAATTATAGGCTAAAATAGTCTCTTAGATAAATGATTTCTTAAAAAAAAAAAAAAACATCCAAACAAAAATTGTCTCTTGAAGAAATGATTTCAAAAAATTAATTTTTTATCTTCTCAAAAAAAGAATGATGCAATATGCTTTCTTATTTTTTTAATAATATTTTAACTAATAATATTTTTTACTAATAAAATTATTACATATATATTGTAAAATTAAATTGATTTCATGTACTAAATTCAATACATAAAAATAATTATAATCATTATCGATATATTATTTATAATTATAATATTTATAAAAGTATAAATTATATTTATGATCTTCTATTGATTAAAAAAAATATTTTGGTCTTTATTTTAAATTTTATCTTTCAGTTAATTTAATTAATTATTATTAAAACATAAATTATTTTAATTTTGTACCTTTTTTCTTTCTTTCTACTATAAATAATAAATATTTTAATTTTTAAACTTTATTCATTGCTTTTTGTTTCTTTTGCTTCTATGTTACTTCTTGATATTGTTTTCACTAATAATTTTAAATTTGGATCACACTTATTTTCACTTTTAATTTTAAGGAAATCATTTTTTTAAGAAACAATTTTTAAGTGATGTAGCATTGTATTATTAGTTAAAAATATAATTAAAAATAGGAAAACACAGACCATTTATATGATAATATAAATATTATAAATATATGTATTTATAAAATTAATTAATTTTATCTACTAAATTTAATATATAAAATAATTATAATTATTGTAAATATATTATTTATGAATAATAACATTTATAAAAGTGTAAATTATGTTTAGCACCTGAATTTTAAAAAAAATAAAAATAAATTAGATATGGAATATAAAATATTATGGTATTCATTTTAAATTAATTAAATTAATTATAATTATAAATAAAAACTAATGTACTTTTATAAGATTTTGTTATCTATAATATAAATAATAATACTTTAATTTTTAAACTTTATTAATTACTTTCTTGTTCATTTCACTTTTAGATTTTTTTTTTTTATAAAAAAAAATGTGTTATCAATTTTATTTATATGAATTTATCAATTTTGCTTTTTTTTTTTAATCATCTCTTCAAGAGACAATTTTTTTTTTCTTTTTAGAAAAAGAAATCTTCTCACTAACAAGGCAAAAATCTCTTGAAGGCATTTTTGCTTCCAAATCAAATTACATAACAAGTCTCCTAGTAATTCTCTCTCTTTCTTAGTTGGAAAAAACTACCCTAGATTTGAAAATATTTTCTCCATTACGTGGGTTACAGATTATTTTCTCCTTCCTAGTTGGCGACGGTCCTTTCAGGGGAAGAAATTAATAACGGGATTACAAGTTGCATAAAACAGTAAGGACAGATAAGATGTGGGGTTGATCCAAATCCAAATTTGGTCCCACCTCATGTAACAGGCCTCTCCTGCAGTAATTTTCTTTCAAAATAATTCAACGCAGAAGAAACAACTAACTTTCTGCGTTTTAGAGGCAATCACCAAACTTTCACTCTCTCCAAACACCTATATCATCTCACTCTTCTTTCTTTTCTGTGTCTTCCCAGGGCATGATAATGGAGAGAGCAGGCATTGAGGAAGGTCTTCTTGTTGAAGAAAAAACTAACGATAAATATGGTGGCATTGGGGGCAGCAGTGGCGATGATTCCTACCCTGTCACAGCTGTTGCTGTCTTCAGCACTGCAGTGGCAGTCTGCGGTGCCTTCACTAATGGCTGTGCTGTAAGTTCAATCCACGGGCTTCCCCATTTTGGGCACATTACCTAACATCTTCAACTTTTAATGTAAAATTGCTAAGGTCTCATGTTTGAGTCTCACCCAAATCTATTTATCTAAGAATGGTCCTACTTTTTGAAAAACAATTTAGAAAGGTATTTTGGCAACAAATCCGGCTTGTTGGGCAACTTTGAACGTGATAAGCTGAATTAGGCTGAAAATTATGGTTTATGATTCTTTTGAGCTGGTTATGGGTGAATATGGGCCTCAGTAGAACCATATACTAGGGATAGTTATCTGTTTCAAGGAGCAGACTAGCTGTATAATCAACTGAATTTGACAGAGGTAGTGGTTTATGATCGCTTTGTAGGTTGGATATTCATCACCTGCTGAGTCTGGAATCATGGATGACTTGGGCCTCTCTGTGGCTGAGGTAAGTACTAAGTAGCAAGCAACAAGAAAATGACAGATGTATATCAACAGAATGATAAGTGCCAAACTCCTAAGCTGGTGACATACTGTCACTCGTTATGATAGTGGCTTCAATTTTATAGTACATGCCTCATGAACTACCTCTCTTGGGGAAGGGCTATTTGTGCTCCATTTTAAGCATTCCCACTCCACATCCAAATATTTTTGAATTTTACATGTGTTCACATTTTTCAATGACTCCAACTTTTCTTTTTCCCTGCTATGTTCTGTGCTTTGGTAACCCATCCTCTAATATATGTTGTTTGATTCCTGCATCACTTTGTGACAAATGCTCTGTTTTTAGTCTTGTGATTTCAAATATCCATATCAAACCAAAGAGGAATACAAGGAAACAATTTGGAAGCGTTTGGTGTCTTTTTTTCAGTTTGAAGTTTCATTTTTTGGTTCTTTATGTTTTCAGTAGTTTGGATGAATATTTGGCTAAGCAATCTAGAAAATTGGTGAAATTGGCCAAAGTTGGACAAAGTATTCAATTGCTCATAAAAATTTTCTTGACAAACTTTGGCAGCAGTTGTAATGCCATTAAGATTTGAACGGAGAAACAACTCATCCCAAACTCCTAGTGACAAACCATGCCCATTCCCAAATTACTATAAATTCATCTTACCTCCTCCCTGTTGACTGCTGATCTCACAAGTCACTTAAATCATGCTTTTACTTTCTACTCTTTCCTTCAATTTTTTTGCTTAATTCATAGTTGTTCCATTGAGTTCTGTATCTTTATTATGCCTAAATCACCCTAAATGAACCTTGTCACCCTCCTTAAATTATGACTAATCATGGTGCATTGATCTACCAAACCAACTCTTGACATTTAGTGTTGCTGGCT
The DNA here is from genome assembly GCF_004353265.1 of Vitis riparia. Taxonomy (NCBI): domain Eukaryota; kingdom Viridiplantae; phylum Streptophyta; class Magnoliopsida; order Vitales; family Vitaceae; genus Vitis; species Vitis riparia. The sequence continues at coordinate 25,344,709 of NC_048444.1, forward strand.
CATTTCAATTCTTTTTAGGAGCCAGCATTTTACTCATCAGGGGACAAGGGGATTATGGAACTGGACTGTAGTGGGATTTCATGCATACTGTCTATTGAAAGAGGAGTCAGGTTTAACTGAAAAAGGAACATCATTGAGACTTCAGACTATAACAAACTTGTTAAGCTACAAAGTGCTTATGAACATGGTGTTAAACTATGAGCTCCAAGGCATTATAATTGTCTTAGCATAGAGGTAACTTGTGAACATCATGGAGTACACTTCACCCTGTGATAGATACAGGAAAATTAACTCAGATATGTCTAGCATTTAACATGATCAAAGGTGAAGTTACTTTTGCAGCCCTGGAGTGAATTTTATTTATCTGGTTTAAGTAGAGTTTATTATTTTGTTTTCTCTGAGTTCTATTACTTACATTCCTCTCTTTGCAGTACTCAGTTTTTGGCTCAATTTTGACAATTGGAGGAATAGTAGGTGCAGTAATTTGTGGAAAGATAACGGATCTTTTTGGTCGGAGAGGTGTAAGTTTTATAAACCTTTGAATAACTCTAGGCCTGCTGGAAATTTTCAACTTGAAAACCTTTACCATCTCTTCAATTCTTCTCTTTTGGTTATCTTGTCAAGCAGACAATGTGGTTTTCAGATATATTCTGCATCATGGGGTGGCTTGCAATAGCATTGGCTAAGGTTGCTTACCTTTCCCTCCATCCCATCCTTCTTTCCTTCCTCACAAACCTAAGCTTTCTTTTATTAATTTTTGCTTTGTGGGATTTTTGAGAAGAAAGATTCATTCTCCAAATGTCATCCAAGGAGGAGAATAATTTCTAGTTAAAGTTACACACTTAGCTTCCATATTTACTAAGTAACTAAATTCATATTTTTTTTCTTGTGGGTGTCATTAATATAAAATTGCACTGCTTGTTGGAAGAATTATTGGTGGCTAGACTTGGGAAGACTGTCGATTGGATTTGGAATTGGGCTTATTTGTTATGTGGTAACTGTGACTTGACTTGGGAGGATGTGATTGTCTATATTTAATTTACCTATCCTAGTGATGCCTAACAGAACTGATCAACCTTCCTCTTATGTATCAGGTACCTGTATATATTGCAGAAATTATGCCCAAGAATATTAGGGGAGGATTCACATCAGCCAATACGGTAAATAAACAAAAATATGGACTTGGATCAAAGAACTAACCAAATGCTTATATGCTTCTGTGTTGCTAACTCTGCAGTTGATGATATGTTGTGGCTCTTCACTGACTTTTTTTGTTGGAACTGTGGTTTCATGGCGCATCTTGGCTGTGATTGGTACCTTCTTTGTACTATTCAACTGATTAATTTAATCTGTGTAGTTCCATAAAAATGACTTCTATTTCATTTCATTTTCAGGAGCTATCCCATGTATATTACAGGTTATAGGTTTATTCTTCATTCCTGAGTCCCCTAGATGGCTGGTGAGTCAGATTAAAATTTGTTGAGATTCTTTAAGTTTTCTGCCATTCCTGGGACATTTTTGAGCCAAAAATCATTTCAAACCGAACGTAGCAAAATTTATAAAAATAATCCATGTTTTTTATTAAGTTAATGAACAAGAAAAGTGTCTGCAGGCAAAGGTTGGCCAAGGGGCAAGGTTGGAAGCTGCTCTACAGAGGCTAAGAGGAAAAAATGCCGATATTTCTCAGGAAGCAGCAGAGATCCGAGTAAGAATTCATCTGTATATGCTCATGAAAGAGTAACTTGAAAGAAATACTTCCTTTTCTTCTTATTAGTCACTGGTTTTTGGACACTTGATGTTTACAGGAGTATACAGAAGCCTTTCAACAGCTCTCTGAAGCTAGAATTCTAGACTTGTTCCAGAGGAGATATGCTCATTCTCTTATTGTAAGCCCAGAATTGACCTTTTAATGTGCCATGTTCCCTTTTCATGGTGTGCCTGATCTTTTCCAGATAATTCCAATTGAGTTAGGTTGGAGTTGGGTTGATGGTGCTACAACAATTTGGAGGAAGCAATGCCATATTATATTATGCAAGTTCTATCTTTGAATCAGCTGGTAAGTGAAGGATCCTTGGTATTGCTTCATTTTTTGAATGTGAGGGACATGGAACAAGGAGGAATGAAGATATAAATCTCTGGTTTATGACAGATTTTTCAACCACATTTGGGACAAGAGCAATGGCTATTCTCCAGGTTTTGAACTCATATTTTAACCATGACTTGAATATGGGATTCAGCTTCATGCTTTTCTTAGACATGTATAGATATTATTTTGCAGATTCCAGTGACATTTTTGGGTATAGTCCTAATTGATAAATCTGGAAGACGACCACTTCTAATGGTTAGGATGGATTGAGAACCTATTTTTAAGTTTTTGATGTAGTTGATCAACAATTGGATAGTCAAGTTTACCTACACTTTCAGGCTTCTGCAGCTGGGATGTGCTTGGGTTGTTTGGTTGTAGCATTGTCATTCTTATTGCAGGTTTCTTCAAAATACTTCTGTAATTCATTTGTTGCTTTTGTTCTTGTCTCTATAAATGACAATTTCATAAAAATGCATAAGCTTTTTATGAGCAGGACCTGCAACAGATGAAGGTGTTAACTCCAATTTTCGTACTTATTGGCATATTGGTAATCTAACTTAACATAAATACTTGTTTTCTCAAATTTTATCCTATATCTTTTCCGGGGTTGTAGCAGAGTTTTTACATATTGATAAAATTGAATAGTTTTATTGATTACTTAAACCTGCAATCAGGCTTATCTGGCAAGTTTATGCATGGGTGTTGCAGGACTACCATGGGTAGTCATGTCAGAGGTAGGCAAATTTTGTTAGACATGAAAATTAGTTCAATGGCAATTTATAACAGAAGTATGGTTCGGCTATAGGATTTAGATTCATAGCATACCCTGATTGATGAGGTTCTGTTTCAGATATTTCCAATAAACATAAAGGGCTCAGCTGGAAGCCTAGTAGCTTCATCCAACTTGTTCTGTTCTTGGATTACCACCTACACTTTTAACTTTGTATTTGCATGGAGCTCAGCAGGTGATCTCTTCCCCTTTCTCTCCATCTCTGTCCAGATATGGTCATGCATAAACATGACTTATTTATCACTATACTTGTGCAGGAACATTCTTCTTATTCTCGATTATTTGCAGTGCAACTGTCCTATTTGTTGCAAAGCTGTTGCCAGAAACCAAGGGGCGAAGGCTCGAAGAAATACAAGCAACAATAACCCATTTTCTTGAATAAGATAGACTTAATTTAGCTTTGATTTACATTTCTCAATCAAGCTGGAAACAATATGGATGCTTTCATTTTCTAGGAAGAGTTAGGGTATGTCATAATTTAAGGAAGATGAAATTTTAGAGTATGCAATAACAAATCTCAATCTTCAATGATTCAACCATAGTTTTATGGGATACCCATTTGCTAATTACCAGTGGTTGAGCAATGAGATGGTTAAAATATTCATGTCCTATAGATAATATTATTATTTGCCTCTTATATATAGAATGTACTAACCCGAATTCTCATATGGCTCCATTTGCCTCTCCATATGGCTATAAGGGCATGAAGACTGCAGTGCCAGACCAGCCATTTGAACTTGTCATTTGTAAGCAATGTAGCTTCATATATACCTAATCTTATAGCACATGAAATGAATTGAACTCCAGACTTCGCACAGTACTGAAAGATCCTTGATTTTAAGCCTTAAGATTCCACTCAACTCATTTGGGAGGATAAGGATTCAAGATAAAAGCTTAAGATGCATGCTACTGATGCAATAAACTTCTCAATTTTACCTAGTGAAAGACAAAAGGAAAAGAAGAAAAAAAATATGAGTTACCATTAATTCTCCATTTGATTTTGAATTGTGTAACTCACAAACAAAAGATATCAATACATGAGAGTATTTTTAAATGAATATGGTAAAATAAAATAAAATCATGTTGAAATCAATAGCAATAATTCAAAAATCAAAATTAGTTCCTGTCTAACTATCAAACAACTAACTTTCTCTCGGGGAACCAGCAAGCACCTAACTTTTTTTTTTTTTTTTTTTGAAAGGCTTAAAAATCTTCCTCTCGTTCTTCTTTCATCTTTCATTTTTTGTATATTCTTCCAGTAAGAAATGGAGAGAGCAAGCATGGAGGAAGGTCTTCTTGTGGAAGAAAAAACTGCTGATAAAAATGGCGGCATTGGTGGCAGTGACGATGGTGATTCCTCCTCCTCCATCACAGCTGCTGTTGTCTTCAGCACGGCGGTTGCTGTCTGCGCTTCCTTCACTTATGGCTGCGCTGTAAGTACATCATGGCCATATGGAAAATGAAAAAAGAGGAAAAAAAAAGAAAAAAAGAATTACATAACAGGTGGTGAATATGTGAAGTAATGTGAGAAAGTAAGTTCTGTAAAACAGAATGTCGTGGGCGAAAAATGGTAGTTTAGAAATTTTCCCCATCAAATGATCACATTTTTATGGAATAAACAGTGATTGAGTATGATCATAAATGTTAGATTTTCACACCAATGCAAACAGACGATATAACAGGAGGGAGAGATAACAGTTGATATAGTATTTTTCATTCTATTTTTCAGGCTTTTTCTTCAGAGTTGGAAAGGAACAAGTATAATAAGCTAAATTTAACTGAACTTGTCAGTGATTGATTTGTAGGCCGGATATACATCACCTGCTGAGTCTGGAATCATTGATGATCTGACACTCTCTGTGGCTGAGGTGAGTACTGAGTAATTAATAAATGAAGAAAATGGTATATCAACATAGCTCGAACTCAGCAACACTAAAACCAATCACATACCATGACTTGTCATGAAGATAACTCTAATTCTACATAAAATAACAAGGACCGTGGCCATGGTTGTTCTCCTTTTAAGGTAATATGTATATGGCATCCAAGCTGATCATGGCTTAACGGTTTATTTTTCTGGTTTAAGTAGAGTTTATTATTTCTCTCCGGTGATTTCTGTTCTTTATCTTAACCTCTTCTCTGTGATCTCATTTTGCAGTACTCATTCTTTGGTTCCATACTGACAATTGGAGGAATACTAGGCGCAGCAATAAGTGGGAAGATAACAGACCTTATTGGTCGCAGAGGTGTAAGTTTCATGAACATTTAAATAACTCTAGGTCCATTGTAGTGTTTTCAACTTACAAAAACTTTACTCCACTCTTAGAAGTCATTGAATTTTGGTTTATATTGTAAAGCAGACAATGTGGTTTTCTGAGATATTCTGCACCATGGGGTGGCTTGCAATAGCATTTGCCAAGGTTTCTATCTTTTTCTTCCATCTTCACTATTTTGGAAATCACTGTTTGTAACAATGGAAGTAACTGTCTTTTGAAATTGAGGCTTTGCTGTCAAAACATGTTATCATTATACATGCTCTGGATCTTCATTAGAGGCAACTTATGTGTTTCTGGAAGGGTCTGATTAATATGAAATTTCACTGCCTGTTGAAAGGATCATTGGTGGCTTGACTTGGGAAGATTGTCAATAGGATTTGGAATTGGGCTTATTTGTTATGTGGTAATTGTAATAACTTACTTTGCAGTTCAGTTTATATTTGATATACTTATTCATGTGATGTGTAACAGTACTCCACTTTCCTATCACCATCCAGGTACCTGTATATATTGCAGAAATTACACCCCAGAATATTCGGGGAGGTTTAACATCAGCCCACATGGTAAATATAAACCATTATTGACTTGGATCAAATATCCTACTGAGTGCTTATGTGCTTTGATGTGTTTGTAATCCCTTCAGTTGATGATCTGTTGCGGGTTTTCTCTGACTTTTTTTGTTGGAACTATCATTTCCTGGAGGATTCTGGCGTTAATTGGTAACTTTGTTGTGCTCTTTTGCTGCATTAATTCAGTGCAAGGGTTGCTCCATAAACATAACTTCAATTGTTTCCATTTTCAGGAGCTATTCCATGCATTTTACAGGTTATAGGTTTATTCTTCATCCCGGAGTCTCCTAGATGGCTGGTGAGCCCAAATACAAATTTGTTGAGATCCTTTCTGCTTTTTGTACTATTCTTGGAAAATTTTTAAGCTAAAATCTTGTCAGAACTGAATGTAACAAATTAAGCATATTTAATAGATGACTTCTTGTTTTTATTTAAGTTAATGAGGCAAGAAAATACAAGAAGCATCCTTTAAAATTTGTCTGCAGGCCAAGGTTGGTCGAGAAGAGGATTTGGTAGCTGCTCTAAGGAGGCTAAGGGGAGTGAATGCTGATATTTCTCAAGAAGCAGTAGAGATCCAAGTAACAATTCATCTGTATATGCTCATGAACGAATTATTGAGGGAAATTTCATGATTTTTGATATATTATTGTTGATTGATGCCATGATGTTAATTTTACAGGATTATACTGAGGCCTTTCAACATCTCTCAGAAGCTAGAATTCTAGACTTGTTGCAGAGGATATGCTCATTCCCTTATTGTAAGCCTAAAATTAACCCTTCAGATTGTCATGTTCCCTTTTTTGATTGTGCGACCTTATTCGTATAATTCCTATTGGGTTAGGTTGGAGTTGGGTTGATGGTGCTGCAACAATTTGGAGGAAGCAATGCCATAGAATATTATGCAAGTGCCATCTTTGAATCAGCTGGTAAATTTAGGATCCTTCTTGCTGATTCATTTTATGAATAGGGGAATAAAACAGAACATGCAGGAATGAAGATATGACTCTCTGGTTTATGACAGATTTTTCAAGTGCATTTGGTATAAGAGCAATGGCTATTCTCAAGGTTCTGGACTCCTATTTTAACCGTAATTATTATGGGATTCTGCTTCATGCATTCCTCAGACATGTGAACATATTCTTCTACAGATCCCGGTGACTTTGTTGGCTGTATTCTTAATAGATAAATGTGGAAGACGACCACTTCTAATGGTTAGGATGGGGATAAAGTGATTTTCAACTTCATGATATTGTTGAAGAACAATTCAATAGGTTATTTGCTAATGTTTGCAGGTTTCTGCAGCTGGAATGTGCTTGAGTTGTTTGGTTGTAGCATTATCATTTTTATTGCAGGTTTCTTCTACTACCTATTTGAGATACTTCCATTCCCTTTGTTGGTTTTGTCTTTTTTTTTTCACAATTTCTTGAAGCACATAACCTTTTATGAGCAGGACTTGCACCAGTGGAAGGAGATAACTCCTATTTTGGTACTTATTGGCATATTGGTAATCTAACTTAACATAAATATTTTCTTATCTCAAGCTCTATCCATTGATAAGATTGAATAGTTACATATGTTGACTGTCGAATTCTAAAATCAGGCATATACGGCAAGCTTCTCCATGGGAGTTGCAGGACTACCATGGGTTGTCATGTCAGAGGTGGGTAAATTTTGAGGCCCATGAAATCTTCCACTTGCTCAAATGTAAATTTATAATAAAATTAAGGATTGATCATAGGATTTACATTGATAGCACACTCTGATGGATGATGTGTTGTTTCAGATATTTCCCATAAACATAAAGGGCTCAGCTGGAAGCCTGGTGACTTTATCTAATTGGTTCTGTACTTGTATTACCACATACACCTTTAACTTTGTATTTGAATGGAGCTCAGCAGGTGATCTCTCTCTTCCTCTACATGTCTCTCCAGACATTGGTATGCATAGACGTGAATTATTTATGGCTGTAGTACTTGTTCAGGAACATTCTTGTTGTTCTCAATTATCTGTGGTGCAACTGTCCTATTTGTTGCAAAGCTGTTGCCAGAAACCAAGGGGCGAAGGCTCGAAGAAATACAAGCAACAATGATTGGATGAGTGCTGTAATGAAAATATTGTTCCTTCTCTCAGACATTTGTTGATCATGAGATTAACAAAAGAAGACGAAGATTCTGTAATCAGTTTTGGTTTCAAGTATTCTGTAATAAGAAAGCTTTACATATGAACTTTCATGGGAAAGGTAGGGAATATAATTTAAGGAAGATGAGGTTTTAGTGATATTGTAGACCTTCATTTTGTCCCTAGCACACACATATTTTTTTATTATTTTTTCTCCCTAGCCACTCTTTTTAACACATGTTTAGGATTCCTTTTGCTCAGTTTTTCATCATCCATTAGTAGTCCATGTCTACTTAGCTCATTATTGATTTTTCAGCTACATTTCGGAAACTTATTTTGGGTCTGAGCACGATTATTGAAGGCCTCTTGGGATTGGTTTTTTTTCTAGGCTTTGTGTTTTTAGAGCTTTAGAGCTATTTTGGGCAGCTTGGTTGGGATGAGGACACATGTCCAGGCCGTTCGCTTTCTCTTTTTCTTGGCCGTTTTTGGCCTTTTGTGAGGCCCTTTTCCTCACCTTTTTGGAGCACCTTTTTTGTTGTGGGAACAGAGAGGGGAGTGGGGACAATCACTGCAGGGGAGTGGGCTACAAGAGACACATAGCAAAGGACACTGTTGTCTTGGCATGGTGGTTAGGAACCAGAGGACATTTTTCCAAGCGAGAGCGGTGAACTGCGGGGGAACGGGAAGGATTCAGCAGGGAGGTTTTTGGGGGAGCAGAGGACTCTCCGGAGAGCTGTTTTAGGAAGGTGCAGAATAGTGAGAGAAAGTAGGGCAGAGGGGTTAAAGAGCAGAGGTGACAGCTGGTGTCTTGAGAGAGCTATGAGTAGAGGAGGTGAGCCTACTGATTTTCCTGGGTTTTAAAGAGAGCGAGCTGAGTGGAGATTTTGGAGCTGTGAGAAAAAGAGAGGAGCAGAGAAAGTAAGAAAAGCTGTGAGAAAAGAGAGTTGGAGCAAAGCTAGGTAGTGCGGGGAAGCTAAGCAAAAATCTTGCTCGAGAGGAAGCCTCCCAGGTAAGGTCTCTGTGAACTTCACATTTCCTCATTTTCACATTATTCTTTCACATTTTTCTACAGATTCCCTGGTGTTAGTTTATTGATTGGTTTGGACATTAAGGATTATTGGTCTATTTTTGCTTAATCTATTTGTTTGCTTACATGCTCTATTTGATTTCATCTTGATTTCCTTGACTCCTCTTGTAAGTATTTGATGCACGGCTTCATCGCTGAGCTTGATTTATAAGAATCATGCTTGTGTTTTTTTGTTAATCCCACCTATTATTAGCCCATGGACGTCACCTGAAATGAGGCTCTGTACATTTCTGTTTTGCATGTTCTCCTATTTGCTTTACCCTCAGTTTTTTTTACTATGGTTCCTATCTTTGCTTTTATTCCTCTGTTTCTGGTGTGTTTGGGGTGTTGAGTATGGCCATCTTGATTGGGGTGCTTTTGAGAGAGCCCCATGTGAGCCACGTTGCATACAGTTGGAAATTTCTTGGTGCCTCTAAACCTATGAGAACCACTGCAATGGAAATGGATTCTGAAGATGAAGAAAATGATGGTCATTGCTGTTGGGTTGGTTGAATAGATTCAACTGTGGAAGGCATCAGTAATGAGCAATTTATCCAACTTTGCATCTTTCTCGTATCGGGTTCACCGGAGAATGGGAAAATTCTGATCTTTGTTGGTTATTTGTGAAGTCAAGGATTGAAGCTCTACTGAAGCTATCTGCTACAGCCTAATATTGTCTGGTCTTTTGAAGGAATGTTTATTGTTTTATCCAGCACCATGGTCTTCGGGAGACATTGTCCTATTGTCTATTTGGCGAGCTACAGGTTTTTCAAGCCAGGGGAGACATGAAGAAGGCTTGCTTCTAGCAAGACATGATGCTGTTTCTCTTGATGATGATGGGAATAGCACAATTAAACTAAGAAAATTATTCCAATGCCATATCCACTCTGATCAGATATTGAAAGAGGATCCTCTCCGGGTGGGAATTCTGCTGGTATGGAGAAAATGGAAAGTCATGATGTAAAGGTGCCCTATTGATTCAGATTGGTGGTTGAAAACTTCCTCTTCAAGTATCTGAATTCCACGTAGAGAAGGAGCTCCAAAACATGCTAAATTGCCAAGGTGCCTAGTGAATGCTCCATGCTTATATGCTATCCGGACACCCGGTTACAGCTTCTGATGACCGACACCAGTTGAAAGATCTGATTCACCATTGTTTTTTCTTGAGTTAAATCTTGAGAAGGCTCGCAGAAGTGTGAATAGTGTTGGAGTGGTTGGAAATATGGTTGATGCTGTAGATGGAGGATATGAAAGGGATGGCTATCTCTCCTTCCTTGTCGCCCAAAGCTGAGATGGATTCATTTCTTTATGGGATTGAGCTCCACAAGGTGGTGAAAGAAAATAAGACACTTGTTTCTGCCTCTTATGGATTCAACATCTTTAAAGCTCCATCCAGACTCCTTTGGTGTTGAACAATACTTTGCTGCAGAGATATGCTCTGCCCTTATCTTCCTTCACTCCAACAAGCCTTTAATCATCCATGGAAATCTGAAACCCACCAAGGTGTTCTTTGATGGAAATTACGTTTGCAAACTGGCGGTTTGAGAGTTGGTGCATGCTTCCAGTTTTTGATTGTATGGGTGTTCTGGAGAAAGGTTTTCTTAGCATGACTGCTTGTGAGCTCGTTCTAGGGCATAAGAAATTAGAAAGAGGATTTAAGATAATAAACCTCAGTTTTGGACAAGAAGAAGAGATATTTGAAGAGTTGTTAAGGAATGACCCTTATTAAGTTGACGACATGGACATTTATCCCAGTGGGCATTAAAGGAAGGTGCATTGGCTGAGTAAAACAAGTATCATGGAGTCATCTTATTTCCTGAAGGGTTCATTGAGAGTATTCTTGAAGTTTATGTAAGTTGTTTACATGCTATATATATATATATATATATGATTCCAATGGATTTGCAATATGAATCAAAACTGAAAAAGACTAAGAATAGTCTACTTACCTCCCGTCATTGTAGTCGGTTTAAAAAAAAACTTGATTTCCAAACTCTAATCTCCCTTTTTTAGATGGTGTTTCTGAAGATAATAGCAGACGAGTTCGGGACCATTTTCCTTTTAAAATCTTTATATCCGTGGCTTCCATCATACCACGTTGTTCTTGCCACCACGTTGAGCAGTTGTTGGCTCCTTAACCGCAGCGGAAGTGAGATGGTGGAGGACGTGGTCAAAGTGTTGGACCACCTCATGAAGTGAGAACGTGTGAACGTGTATTCAGTTTACATTCTCCCACTTGGTCCACACCTTTAACCTAATGTCCTAATTCAGTCCATCAATTGTCCCATTAAGTAACAAATACATGAATCATGACGATAAGTCCTCTATTTAACGAGTGTTACCTTCCATGTATTACAGTGTACTCATTTCTTAACATTATACTTTATGTGGCAATATTACTTAATGAATAAACCCTATGTTCATTCTTGGTCCAATGAAGTTGAATTTTCTCAAAATTAAATAAAAAATGCGCATCAATATGAGAAAACATCATAATAAGAGTTTGTACAATAGAAACTACATAAGGGAACTAAGTCCCATGTTCACTACATGATCCTTGAATTTCAATGGTGGCATGCCCTTAGTCAAAGGATCAGCGATCATCAATTCAGTGCTAATGTGCTCAATAACCACTTTCTTTTCTTTAACACGTTCTCTTATGGCTAGATACTTAATGTCAATGTGTTTGCTTCGACTTCCACTTTTATTGTTCTTCGCCATAAAGACTGCAGCTGAATTGTCGCAATATATACTCAATGGCCTAGATACTGAATCCATAACTCTAAGCCCGAAAATGAAAATCTTAAGCCATACACCATGTGAAGTAGCCTCAAAACAAGATATGAACTCAGCTTCCATAGTAGAAGTAGCAGTCATGGTCTACTTAACGCTCCTCCAAGATATAGCTCCACCGGCCAATATAAAAATGTATCCAGATGTTGATTTACGTGAATCAACACAGCCAGCAAAGTCTGAATCTGAGTAGCCAACTACCTCTAAATTGCTTGTTCGTCTATACATAAGCTTGTAATCTTTGGTTCCTTGAAGATATCTCATCACTTTCTTTGCAGCTTTCCAGTGGTCTATACCTGGGTTACTCTGATATCGTCCTAACATTCCAACAGCAAATGCAATGTCAGGCCTTGTGCAGACCTGAGCATACATCAAACTTCCAACTGCAGAAGCGTATGGAATGTTCTTCATTTGTTCCCTCTCAAGATCGTTTTTCGGACATTGGTCCAGATTGAACCTATCACCCTTCACTATAGGAGAAACACTAGGTGAACAATTTTTCATCCGAAATCTCTCTAAAACTTTATTGATATAGGTTTCTTGAGACAAACCTAAACAATTTTTCATCCGAAATCTCTCTAAAACTTTATTGATATAGGTTTCTTGAGACAAACCTAAGATACCTTTAAATCTGTCTCTATGGATCTTAATGCCAATGACATAAGATGCCTCACCCATATTCTTCATGTCAAAATTTTTAGAGAGGAATTGTTTCACCTCATGAAGTAAACCCTTATCATTGGTTGCAAGTAAGATGTCATCCACGTATAAAACAAGAAAACAAACTTTACTCCCACTGACCTTAAGGTATATGCATTGATCCATAACATTTTCAACAAAACCAAATGAAGAAATTATGTTATGGAATTTTAAATACCATTGGCGGGATGCTTGTTTCAAACCGTATATGGATTTCTTAAGCTTACAAACCAATTGCTCACCATCACTAGAGGGGAATCCTTCAGGTTGTTTCATGTAAACCTCCTCCTCTAGCTCTCCATTAAGAAATGCTGTTTTCACATCCATTTGTTGCAATTCCAAATCAAAGTGAGCTACTAATGCCAATATAATGCGTAAGGAATCTTTCTTAGATACAGGCGAAAAGGTTTCCGTGTAATCGATTCCTTCTTTCTGAGTGAACCCCTTTGCAACAAGTCTAGCCTTGTATCTCTCAATGTTGCCTGATGAGTCTTTCTTTGTCTTAAAAACCCATTTACAACCAATGGTTTTTACACCATTAGGCAACTCAACAAGGTCCCAAACATCGTTGCACTTCATGGAACTCATCTCATCCTTCATGGCATTATACCACAATTCTGATTCTTTGCAACTCATGGCTTGTGAAAATGATTCGGGATCATTTTCGGCTCCTATATTATAGTCAGATTCTTGTAGATACACTACATAATCACTAGGAATTGCTGACCTCTTAGTTCGAGCAGACCTTCTTAAGGTTGCACCAATATCTTCCGAGGAAGTATGAGGTTCAACTTGTTGTTCAGAAGTGTTAGACAACTCCTGATCAACTTGGTCTACTGGAATATTGTCAACAACTTGTGGAACTTCAATGACTGGTTGAACTTCATCGATTGTTCGTTCAACACCCGTTTGTACTTGAGGGGTGTTATGAACAATAAACAATCTATCGCTTGAAGTGGAAGGTTGAGACTTTGTATGATCAATATCAGAAACTATGTTTCTAAATTGATCACTCCCACTGACCAAGTCATATTCAAGAAATTTAGCATTTCTTGATTCCACAATCCTAGTGCTGTGAGATGGACAGTAAAACCTATACCCCTTGGACTTTTCAGCATATCCAATGAAATACCCACTAATAGTCCTTGGGTCCAGTTTCTTCTCTTGTGGATTATAAATTCTCACTTCAGACGAGCATCCCCAAACGCGCATATGTCGCAAACTCGGTTTCCAACCTTTCAATAACTCAAATGGCGTCTTTGGGACAGCCTTGGTTGGAACTCGGTTTAATATATACACTGCTGTCTTAAGTGCTTCAATCCACAAGAATTTAGGAAGTTTTGAGCTGCTAAGCATACTCCTCACCATGTCCAATAAAGTTCGGTTTCTTCTTTCTGCTACACCATTTTGGTCTGGAGAACCAGGCATGGTGTATTGGGCAACAATCCCATGCTCTTGAAGAAACTTCGCAAATGGCCCAGGTGATTGTCCATCTTCCAAGTATCTACCATAATATTCTCCACCTCTATCTGATCTCACGATCTTAATTTGTTTACCATATTGTTTCTCTACTTCTGCCTTGAAGACTTTAAAGGCATCTAAAGCTTCATTTTTATTATGAAGTATGTAGAGATACATGTATCGTGAGAAATCATCTATGAAAGAGATGAAGTATTTCTGACCATGAGAGTCCATGTCAAGACTACATATATCAGTATGTATGATCTCTAGTATGGTGGAACTCCTAGTAGCACCTCTCTTTGACTTATTGGTCTGCTTACCCTTAATGCAGTCCACACAAGTCTCAAAGTCAGTAAAATCTAGAGTACTAAGTACCCCATCATTCACCAATCTTTTGATTCTATCTATGGAGATATGACCTAATCTCCGGTGCCACAATGTAGAGGAATCCTCTTTTACAACACATCTCTTAATGCCAGTTTGGACATGTAATGAATTATGAGCGGTATCATTTTGTAAGAATATACAATAAAGACCATCAGACAAGATACCATTCCCAACACATTCAGATTTATAAATCAAACTGAAAGATGTTTCTGAAAAATGAAAGGAATATCCAAACGGTACAAGTCTAGAAACTGAAATCAAGTTTCGTGAGAAACTTGGTACATAAAAGGTCCTTTGCAATTCCAAAATAAAACCACCATATAAAGTTAAATAACATGTCCCTATTGCTTCCACATGCGAGCCCATCTTGTTTCCGGATAAGATGAATTGCTCACTTGTCATTGGCTTCCTTAGGTTTTGCATACCCTGCAAGGAATTTGAAATGTGGATTGTAGATCCAGAATCAATCCACCATGTGTTAGTGTTTACATTAACCATATTAGATTCATAACAAACAAATGAGGTAGGGTTACCTTTCTTCTCAAGCCAATTCTGAAATTTCAGACATTTCTTCTTCACGTGTCCTTTCTTTTTACAGAAAAAACACTTTTCGTCTTTCTTAATGTCAGATTTAGGAGGAATTTGTTGCTTCCCTTTCTGACTAGCTTGAGATTTTCCTTTCTTTCCTTTCCTTTGCGTCACCAGCATGGCACTTTCTCCCTGTTCCATCATTAACCTTCCTTCCTCTTGAACACACATGGTCATCAATTCATTGATAGACCATTTATCCTTATGTGTGTTGTAAGAGATTTTGAAAGGTCCATACTGAGGTGGAAGAGTGTTAAGGATAAAGTGCACCAAGAAAGATTCAGACATTTCTACCTCGAGTTTCTTCAATTGAGCCACAATGTCCCTCATCTCCATGATATGTTCACGCACACCTCTTATAGCAGTGAGCTTCAAGGATGTGAACTTCATAATTAGGGTGCTTGCCAAGGCTTTATCTGAAGTGACGAATTGCTCGTCAATAGCCTTTAGCAATTCACGAACATTTTCATGTTGCTCGATTGAACCACGTATACCAGCACTGATTTTTGTCTTAATGTACATCACACTAAGGCGATTAGATTTCTCCCAGCGTTCGTACAACAAAATTTGTTCAGGTGTGCTGGTATCAGTGATCTTATGTGGTTCATCTTTCCTTATGGCATAGTCTATGTCCATGCACCCTAATTGAAGAAGAATTCTCTCCTTCCATATCTTAAAGTTATCTCCTCTAAGTTCGGGAACCTCACAACGAATATCAGATATGCTAGGTAAAACTGCACAAAAGGATTACAAGCTTATTAAAAATTTGAGGCTTTAATATAAATTCATGCTTTACCAATGTAGAACATGCTTAAAATTGAATCTAATTTTATTAAAAATTGCCTGTGGGCTAAATCTTTAATTCAATCAGATTAATTATCTTTATGATAGACTTTATCAAACTATTTTATTGAATTATGAAATTTATTATGAATATAGTTTGATATTTTCTGTCTATAATCTTTATGATAAACCTATTAAATTAATTCTTCCTAACTCCTGTGGGTAAATTAGGAAAAATTAATTTTAATATTTTATCCTAATTAATTATATAAACATAATGAAAACCCTGTGGGGAAAAATCATCATATTTATATAATTAATTACAATTAATGTCCATAATGTGATCCTTATTTACTTAATATATAATTTTTTATATAATTAAGGATGCTGTGGCTATTCCTTAATTATTTAAAAAATCATATGGTTTCACTAGACATTAAAACTATATGATATAATTTTAATATATCTAACTCAAATTCAGGCAATAATTGCATGCATTAAGAGCTACAACTTTAATTTAGGCTACAAACATATAAAACAATATATAATTATTTATTTTGCATGTATAAAATTTACATGATAATTTAAAAATAATAATAACAATTTAAAGGTTTCAGATTATGAATGAATGCCTAAATCCAAATAAAACACAATCAATTTTATGCCCAATAAAATAAAAATAAAATAAAATAAAAATTCAAATCGGGCCAAAAATGGCCTAAACTGGCCCAATTTTAACCATCATTCAATGAACCAAAACTTAAAGCCCATAATTTTTGTAAAATGGGTTATTGGCATGCATTGAGCTTAATGAGCCCAATAGCCTCTTATACCAAGGCCCAAATTTCTATTTAATACATGGCCCAACACTTAATAGAACCCATTCTCTCTCTAGGTTCTAATTTACCGCCACCCTTGTGGATTGCTTCATCACCAGCCAGCCATGGAGCCACCTGCATCAGAGGCATAAAGAGCCTCACGGGTGTCTTCCGGCTACCAACATCACCAGCAAGTAAGTCCTCACTGGTGACTTCCAGCCGTTGCGAATAGCGCCTGAACGGCACTCCCAAAGGGCGCCTCTTGTCGGAGCGAAAAGACGCCTGAAACGGCGCTGGTATGGCGCCTGAAAATGGACTGGTTGCAGCACCAAAAAATGGACTGGTTGCAGCACCAAAAAATGGACTTTCAATGGTGCTGCAAGTGGTGCCTGAACGGGGCTGGTATGGCGCCTGAAAATGGACTGGTTGCAGCACCAAAAAATGGACTTTCAATGGTGCTGCAAGTGGTGCCTGAACGGGGCTGGTATGGCACCTGAAAATGGACTGGTTGCAGCACCAAAAAATGGACTTTCAATGGTGCTGCAAGTGGTGCCTGAACGGGCTGGTATGGCGCCTGAAAATGGCGCTGGTTGCAGCCCCAAAATGCACTCCCAACAGTGTCTCCAATGACGCCTTATCAACGCCGCTAAAGCACCCGAAAACGGCGCCTGTAATGGCATTTTCTTAAAGAATTACGCCAACCCTTTGGATCGCCTCAAGCAGCCATTGTTTAAATAATTTAGAGAGATCATAACCACAAGAATTTTCATTCAGAATTAATACAAAACAGAGGTAAGATTTAACATGCTCTGATACCAAATGTAAGTTGTTTACATGCTATATATATATATATATATATATATATATATATATGATTCCAATGGATTTGCAATATGAATCAAAACTGAAAAAGACTAAGAATAGTCTACTTACCTCCCGTCATTGTAGTCGGTTTAAAAAATGAACTTGATTTCCAAACTCTAATCTCCCTTTTTTAGATGGTGTTTCTGAAGATAATAGCAGACGAGTTCGGGACCATTTTCCTTTTAAAATCTTTATATCCGTGGCTTCCATCATACCACGTTGTTCTTGCCACCACGTTGAGCAGTTGTTGGCTCCTTAACCGCAGCGGAAGTGAGATGGTGGAGGACGTGGTCAAAGTGTTGGACCACCTCATGAAGTGAGAACGTGTGAACGTGTATTCAGTTTACAGTTTATGCTCTCTCACATGAAATTCATGGTTTGCTCAGGTCATCAGCAGCTCGTGAACCATGTTTACTTTTCTCCTCACGGACAGTGGTGGCTTTGATACTGAGGAAGCATAGCCCTACTCCAGACTGCAGAAAATTATCCCCATCCTTCAACTTATCTCCAACACCATACCTATCACCATCAGTTTATCCCCATCCTTCATACCCACCACCTTCAACTTATCTCCAACACCATACCCATCACCATCAGTTTGTTCCCCGTCATCATGCCCACCATATCCCTTTTCCTCATACCCACCACCTTCAGCTTCACTCATCAACAAGCCAGCTTCTCCCACTTCCTCGACCACTCATTTCCTACCAGCTTCTTTTCCAACCTTCCCACAAGCATGCAATCTTTGCATGCATGGCCACCTGCTCCACTCTTTAGTTCACCCAAAGGAAACCAAAATAGCAATTCTGGTCTAAACCCCCTCCTCCACCACTCATTTCCCACGAGCTTCCTTTCTACCCATTCCCTATGTGCCTGCAGCTTTTGCATTACATGGCCATCTTCGATGAACCCCATGCAGCCATCCACCTGCGCCCAAACCTCTACCAGATTACCTTTGTCGGCCCCACGTGCAGACTGAGCAAGTCCATGGTCTGAGTTTGAGGGAGAGTTTTTCTGAATTTGATGATTCTGATTCAGAGGAAGGTCTCCCAACCAATTCCTTTGAAACTGGAAAAACCTGAGCCAAAGGTTGAGCAAGCAAAGGTTGTACCAACCAATGCCAATGTTGCCAAAGCAAAGGTGAAAGATGAAGAAGCGGCAAAGATTCAACTGTGGAATTGAAATTTTGTTTCCTGCCTTGTACAGTGCACCACCATCTGATGGGGATGCATGCTTAGGTGGCAAGATTTGGGTTATTGAATCCAACTTGGATCTATGTCCATGTTCAGAATATGCAGTGGTTCTTAGAATGGTTCGACTGCAGGAGGGCAATGATGCATTTCTTCCGACCTAAAAATTGAAACCAGGTTCTGACTTCCAGGTACATGAGAGCAGTGAGGCATTTCTGAACAAGGCTCTCACTATGGAAATACCCCAGGGTTGGAGAAGCAGATGAACCTTCAATGTAAGTGATTCACCACTGGAGCAAGGCCAAGTTCCGCCTTCAGATTTGTTTAAACTTCAGCACCGGATTTTTGAAAGGCGGGAGCTTCTAAATATGAAAAGGAGGACATTTAGGCATGGGTCCTATTGATGTAAAAATGAAACTAGCACCATTTCTGTCTTCCCATTCATGGTATCTAAAGTAATGCTGAGATCTGAGGGACTCCCTGAGACATCAAAGATAGCTATTCTTAATGCAAACCACATGGCAAAATCGTCTGGTGAACCACTTGATTGAGCAGACCAATGACCCATGCTGATCGTCTATCTAAACAATTGGAAGTCTTCTTCGCAAGTTGGCAATCATCGTCTGTACTGTTCTGGAATACCCATTTAAAGAAGAAGCTGCCTCCAAGTTTCAGAAGGAATCCTATTCAGTTTGGGAAGGACGACACACAAACTATCAAATGGGATGTGCAGTAACAATGGAGAAGATGGTCTTTGCCTCGGTTCATAATTGGAGGTTGGGGAATCATAGATTTGCCGTTAATCAAAGGCTTCTAATTATTGAAATGGCTTCAGCAACAATTATTTAGCTTTTGTGAGACTTGGTCCTATGAGATTCTTCAAGGATATGAGTACGGATGTGAAGCCTGCAAGGGGTTTGAGCATAGATGCTGCAATTCCCAAACAGTCTACTATTGGATATTTTTGTAATTATGAGCCTACGTATTAACACAATGTACATTAAGCCATCTTATTTTTTAGCCTAATTAAATGTGATCAATTAATTTAATAATGAACCTTTAAAGTATCTTTATATATATGGACTATATGGGCTTTGTAACGTGCAGAAACCAATTTTATTTTATTTATTAATGATGAGCCAATAAATAAAACAAAATAATAAGGGATATATAAATTGGGTTATGGTCCCCAATCTAAACGACAGGAGATAAAAAAATTGCTAATTATTCACATCCCATTAGTGAATGATTTCAAGGCTGCAATACTCATTTCAGATGTGGAATACAATACCCCAATACATAATCTCAATAGATTCAAGTATGTCTTCCGATATTATTATCCTATAGATTTAACATGAGATTATGACGTATTTATTGTCTAAATGATCAGATTCTATAATCATTCTATATGATTTGTGATTCTCCAACATCTACCACTTAACCTGCCTCAAACTCCTCTCCACCCGGGCCCATGCACGTATGATTCTATAATCATTCTATATGTTCTTTCCTTAATGCCCTCATGTTCTCATCTTTTTAATTCTTCACCCTTGCTTTCAAAACTTGATTTTCAAATATTTGTCTTTTAGATTATTTTAAATCTCAACTTTTTTTCCTTCCTTGGAATCTAAAGTCAACAAAACTTAATTTCTAATAAACTTGCTGTCATATTTCATCCAAACATGCATTTTGTTAATTTATTTGGTTTTTAATCATTTCCATGTTTTTCACAATTTTTAATAAACATGAATGAATTTTAATGATTTAAAAAATAATGAAATTTGTGGAAATAATTTGTGTAAAAATAAATTGGGTATTGGTGGGTGGGACCCAACATATGAGACCTTTGCCATTTGATTATTGATTCTGATTGCCATGTTTGATTGAATATTGACTATTTTTTAGCCTTGATATGTGACATGCATGTGACTATCTTGTACTTGCCCACTAACCTGGTTTTCATTATAGCACATTATTGATTCGCTGCTCAGGTACGCATCCTATTCTCTCTCACTTGCTTGATCATTTTTTCCGATATACGCTCTAGTCATAGTACATCTTTGATCACTTTTTGGTATCCATGATTAACCGATCAATTGTCACACTTGTCTCACCTTGATTAGTAGAGACCTCATTATAAGACTTAGAGGGATGCTACACTCTTTAACCATACATTCTTAATAAGTAACCTGACCCTGAGATCTAAACTCGGTTTTAACAAACCTGTTTTTCCTTTTAGGAGTCATACTTATGGTTTTTCTTTCTTAATTTGTTTTCTCTTTAAAATTTAAAATAAAAATAAGTGACGACTCCAAGTCTTTTCTATAAATAAAATTTTCACTAATAAAAAGCGAGTCGCGCTATCGAGTGAGAATGTATCGTGAAAAATGCAGGTCCACAGATATGTAATGACAAACTACAATCAATTTCATTTGAACCACAATTTGTTTGATATTCATTTGCTATTCAACACATGAGTTCATTGACCTATTTGGAAAAAGTGAAAAAAGAAATTCACTTATTTAGTGCATAATTGGATTCATTTCATATTTTTTGTTTTAAAGAATAGAAACCTTTTAAGAATTCTTATACAAAATGTGGATAGATACCTTGCATACTTTGAAGCACTTCTAAAATTTAAGTAAAAAAATTTCACATTCTCAAGTTTTAAAATAATAAGTTTTTAATAATATATATAAGGTAAAGTTTTCCTTATTGCACAAGGGTTTTTATAATTTTCTATAGGTACATATATATATATTCTCAACATATATACGGGCATGATAAAAACTTAAATGAATGCTAGAGTCATATATATTATCTCCATTGTATCATAGATAGAAATGAGTATAATAGAGTGTGCCAATGTAAATAAGCTAAAGAAATATTTCAATTGTTTCAAATTACTCATGAGGGAACCAACCAAATTAAAAATTCAAATATTCACATTCTAGTGCATCAATATGAATTGTTCAACATGAAGAACAATGAGATAATTAGTGAGATGTTTACTAGGTTCATGAACATCATTAATGATCTTTGATCTTTGGGAAAAGTCTAAACCAAATTGGAGAAGTGATGAAGATCTTAATGTCCTAACAAAGCATTAATGGGAGGCCAAAGTCGCCCTCATACAAGAAGCTAGGGACCTTACAAAGCTTTCTCTTGAAGAACTCACTAGGTTACTTAATTTTGACTCATGGGATCATTATGAAGAACCATTAAGATCTTGAGGAAAAAAAGAGGAACATTTCCCTTAAAGCCTCAACTAATGATGTTGAAGATAAAGAAGAAAGTGATGAAGATGAAAACATTACCCTATCACAAGGAAGTTCAAGAAGTTCATTAAGTTGGATTTACTAAATGGCAATAGGTAAAAGGACATCATATCCCATAAGTGTAAGAAGCTTGGCGTATCAAATATGATTGTCCATGGTTCAAGAGTGAGGCAAAATAAAAAAAAGGTAATGAGAACCACATGGAATAAAAGTGAAGAAGAGTCATTTGAAGAAGAAAATAAAAATAAAGAGACCAACATGTGCTTCATAGAAATGGAGGATGAAGAGAAGGAAAAATCTTATTCAAACCATAAGGAATTGGAAGAGGTATTTGAAAAACTTTATTGTAATATTTAAAAACTTGGTTTAAAAAAATGTCTACCTAAAAAAAAAAAAATCATTTCTCTTCAAAAATGAAATTTATGAGTTATATAATTTTGGTGAGAAGGTTAAAATTTCCCTTGAAAAAGAGATAGATGTGCTTGAAAATAAAAATAAATGATTAACATTTTCTCTTAAAAAGTTTACAATGGGTGAATGACACTTTATATGATATTGGCTAGTCAAAAATATATTTTTGGTAAAAAAAAAAAAAGTAGCACCTGTCTTCTAAGAAAATTAATTTATGTCACGCCTAAAGTTAAAGCTATTGGATAAGAAATCATTAGAATGCTATTAATTAGCTTTTGCATGTTATAAGGACTATACTATATAATAAATGATTTTATAAATAAGTGTATGTTGAACAACCCTCTAATTTTACTAACAATGTGTTTTCTAGTAATGTTTTTAAATTAAGAAAAACTTTATTTCTTTAAGAAAAAAGGTTTTAAATGGGAATAAAGCTACAACCTTGTTCATAAAAACCAAAGATGATAACATTCATATCAAATTATGAAAAATGTTGATGATATTATATGTGGTCCCACTAATGAATCTCTTTATCAAGATTTTTCAAGTTACACTCATAAAGAACTAGAAATGAATTTGATAGGAAAGTTCAAGTTCTTCCTTGGACTATAAATCAAGCAATCAAAGAAGGGAATTTTCCTTAATCAAATCACAAACATCAAGATCCTTTTAAGAGATTCGAGATAGGAGATGCAAAAGGTTATGACAATTCCCATGTGCTCATTCTTTAAGCTTGACAAGGATGAACAAGGTAAATCTATTAGTTGATAAGGTCTTTTTTATTTTATTTTCATACTTTATTTAACCTCTAATAGGTTGGATATCATGTTTAGTGTATATTTATGTGATAAATTCTAATTTTGTCCTAACCAATATCATTTAAGTAGAGTTAGAAGAAATTTTTTAATATCTTAAAGGCACAATTAATATAAGATTATGCATGGTACCCTAATTAGTGCACTAATTTGGGATTAATTAGCTATTACAGTGTGGATTTTATAAATTATAAAATTGATAGGAAGAACACTAGTGGAGCATATAACTTCTTATAACACGTTTTAGTCTCATGGCATAGTAAAAAAAAAAAATGTCTCTCTTTCAATGATAGAAGCTAAATTTTTAGTTGTTGATCTTTGTTGTGTATAGATTTTAATTTATGAATGAAACAAACTTTAAGTGATTTTGGTATCACTTATGAAGTTTTGCCTATTATATATGATAATATAAATGCTATTATATACAAGTATCTCTAAAAATCTTGTTCATCACTCAAAAACTAGTTAAGGGCATGAAAATTAAGCATCATTTTTCTAAGAAACCATGCACAAAAATGAGACATCATATTAGAGTTTGTGAGCACAGATGAACACTTAGTGAACATATCTACAAAATCTTCAAGTAAAGAAATATTTGTTCAAATTATGAGGAAATTAGACCTAATGACAATTTAAATTATTCAATTATTGAAATTATTGTTAGTTTAATTTGGTTTGGTCATTTTCTTAACATTTATGCATTTGATTTGATTTTTTAATGAGATGGTCAAACAAAACACTCATTGAATGGGGTCCTTGAGTGGCACCACTAATGGGAGGGGGGAAGGCACAAAAACTAGAGCCATGGTCATGTGTGGAAAATGATAAGTTATCCCATTGTATCATTAGACTTAACAAATTCAATATGAATCCAAAATAAAAATCTTTACTAATTTTTAAAGATGATATGTATATTTAAACATAGATGATACTATTCTTAAGTATGTTAATTTTTTTTACTTACTCATTAAAATAATTTAGCTAATATAAAAACCAAACTAGTGATTTTTTTCTATTGTTCTTCAATATCTTTCTTAAATATATTAATTTTTTTTTATATTAGAGAGTCTTGCAAATATTAATTATTAATTTATTTAAAATATTGAATAAATAAATCATTATTGAGTGTATTATATAATTGTCTTTCCATTAGTTAATAATTTCCTATCTACTAAAAATGATAATTTAGAAAAAGTAAAAAAAAAAAAAAAACTCAATTAGTAGGTTTAATCAATAAATCTCTTGATATTAAATATTTTCTTGAATATGTTAATTTTTATAAAATTTTAAAACCATATAAATATTAATTATTAATCTAATTAAAATATTAAAAATAAAATATTTGTGAAATGCTTGTATTTTATATTTATCTTTTCATAAATAAGTTAATATTCAATGGAAATGATAATTTAACAAAATAAAGCTCAATTAATTATTTGCATTAATTTAAGATGGAGAATGGGCACAAGTTGGGAGAGGATTGGGGAGGTATACCTAACCCCATCTCACCGTTTATATCTTTAAGTCTAGGGCTCCATACCTTAATGCATTTGACTCAATGATGTATTTTGCAAATTGCACAGGGTAAGACATTACATTCTTTGTCAATTTGTTGGTAATATACGATTTGGCACTTACTCAAAGACATTGGAATTTATTAAACATGTGTTGTAGTATCCTTATGGAATAAATTAATTGACATAAAATTATTTTATTCAAACAAGTTAGCATTACTATTGTTATATATGCAGACGCTAGTTATCCTTCAAATTCTCATAAAGCATGTACTTACTCGGGGTAATCCTACGATATTATGGGGCTAAGTCAAACAAAAATATTTGGGAAGTCATCAAGCTAAGTTGTGAATATTTATGATATAATATATTTAAGAATCATGTGAAATATCCTCCATTAAAGATAAGCTAATAATGAGATATAAAAATAATATTTGTTGCATTGCAAAATATGCAGAGCAAATCATGTTTGGTTGGTCGGATTAATATGTGATAGAATAAGAAAGAAGATATTATATCTTATCTAATATTTGGTAAGTGATAGGATATGATAAGTTATCCAATCATTTATCATATCGTATATTCAACTAAATATGTGATATGATAAGTGATGAGATATATTATCTATTTTACGTGAGATATATTAATCATTAATAAAATATAGGGCATACATATCCCATGTATTAAAAAATTATTTTTTATTTTTTAATATACTTATTTTATAAAATAATTTTTTATTATAAATTAAATTTATGATTAAAAAAAACTAAAAAAATATTATACAATAATATTAATATATGATATATAAATTATTTTTATATATTAAATAACATAATATAAAAAAATTATTTGTAAAGTTCAAATATTTTAACTATGGATATTCTTAAATGTAACAAAATTTTCGTAAACTTTCCATAAATATATATCTCATAAATTTTCGTACGTAAGACATGAATTATTGGTGGGGCCTAAGCTTTTATTTTAGGGGAAGTTGTGTTTTAGGAGGCCCATTTGAATTGAGAAATGGGCCTCCCGAAACACAACTTTCCCTTTCGCCATGTCAATGAATTGTACTTGCAGCGCAGCCATATGTGAAGGAAGCGCAGACAGCAACCGCCGTACTGAAGACAACAACAGCTGACGGAGGAGGAAGCGCCACAACTGCTGCCGTCAATGCCTCCATTAAGTTCGCCTGGAGCTTTTTCTTCAATAAGAAGACCGTCTCTTATGCTTGCTGTGTCCATGGCTTACTGGGAGACCGTTGAAAAATCAGAGTTTAAGCCTCAAGTTTGGATAGTGTTTGGTGATTATTGCTAATCGACATGAGATGAAGTTAGTTGGGTTGGTGATTGCTAATCAATATATGAGAAAGTTAGTTGTGTTGGAAATAGTAAAATGATGTATGATCACCAACTCCTTCCCACCGAAAGAAAAGCTTGGCCCCACCAATAACTAATGTCTTACGTACGAAAGTTTGAAAGAAGAATAAAACCAAAAACAATTAAATATCTGAATTTGTGGAGAGAAGTAATTTGAGATGAAGTACTTTTGTAAAAGATGTGACCAGAAATGGTCTTGAATCGGGGACTGGTGGGTCAGATTTTTGGCAGGCTTGCCTGTGTTTAAATAGAGCTCCGTCCGTATAGAAAAAAAATGCTAGTGTGATATTATACAGGATTTTTATTTTTATTTTCTTTTAATTTTGTCTTTCTACGTCATGAAATACCGCCATGAACTTTACTCCAACAGATATTTGTGGAGAATAACTTGGGCAAGAAGTTCAAATTATATCTAATATTAACGGATGAGATTTTCTTCCAGATATATCCAATAAATGTAAAAGGCTCAGCTGGAAGCCTGGTTACTTTTTCCAAGTGGTTCTCTTCTTGGATAGTTACTTGCACTTTCAAGTACTTCATATTTGAATGGAGCTCAGCAGGTCCTCTCTCTCTCTCTCTCTCTCTCTCTCTCTCTGTTTTTTGTTTCTTCTCTTTTAATGCAGAGATATGTATGTTTTGACTATATATGCTACTTCAGGAGCATTCTTCTTGTTCGAATTGTCTGTGGTGCAACCGTACTATTTGTTGCAAAGCTGGTACCAGAGACCAAGGGGCGAAGGCTGGAAGAAATACAAGCAACAATGGCTCATTTTCTTTGATAAATTAAACTTGGCTTCTCACAGGAGAATGAGAATTGTAATGGATCAAAGCCTCAGCGCAGTCGTATGCAATCACATTTCCTTGCAGTGTACCATGTCTATGTCAAATTTAACATTACACCTGCCACTTCCAGTTGGAAAGAAATGAAAGATAAAATACTGATTCCATAAGCTACGATGGCTTTGAATTTTCAGGCTTTGTCAGAATTTGAATCTCACATTTCACATTCTTTGAAGGTAGGAGGTCCAAGGTTATTGAATTGGCTGAACACTTCCAATTACTCCTTTCCAATGGTAGCTTCAATTCACTAAAAGAACCATGGGTATTAGATAAAGTCTATGAAGATGTCTATTAATTAATTTTGTACCTCTGATGGAAGACGTCTCAAATCACTTTTTGTGAGAAGTTTGAGAATTTGTTTTTTCCTAAATTAGAAGAGCAACAGTTGCTCTTCTAAGGCTCTCCAGACCTTTAGAGCTGTATTCACACCAATGACCATGCTGAGGATTTCCTCAGTCATGTAGCCAAGTAGCCAGCACATGAGTAATCCATCATTGTTTGTCCAGACCAAGAATTGAGAATTCTTTGTCTTTCTTCTTCGTCAACTGATTGTTCATCTGGTTTCTCATCAATGGATGTGTGATTCCCAAACTTTGTATCAGTGGTAGCACTTGGGATTTCCAGTGGAAAAATTGGTGGAGGTGAGTTTGATTGAAACCAAGCTTGAACACTGATGGAAAGAGTAGATGGTTAATTTTGGTTCTTCGAGAATGGCCATTTTGAAGCCTTGCTTTGATATCATAAAGAATCAGATGAAGAGAATGATCTTGAATGACAAACAATAATGATTTTTCATTATAGGAAAGTGTACAAAAATATACATAAGAAGAAAAAAAGTTTAGAAGGAAGAAAGTCATGTTGCTGCCTTGATTCAAGGATTATGTCGGTTGACCTGGCAGCTAATATACATGCACAAGGAGTCAGGGGCGGAGCAGGAAAGTGGTTGAGGGGGGCATTATATGGAACGTATTTCAAGAGGACAGAATAGCATCAAATTTCTAATATAGCTTGGTGGTAAGGTAGCTACTTACCTTGTTCAATTCCCACTACCCCTTGGCTCTACTGCTACAAGGAGGTAATTTTGTTACAAAGAATTATTACATCATACTTTTGTTCACCCACAACAAAGTCTTTGTAATTTTGTTACAAAGAATTATCACATCATACTTTTGTTCACCGACAACAAAGTCATCTCACAGTCCCCAAACTTTTGTCACCACCAGGTCCCCCGCTCTCACCACCACCACCACCACCTTTCCCAGCTTCATTGAATGGCTGTTATGAAGTCCAACAATGCACTCACCAAAACTTCGCCTTTTATGCTTTCTCTTTCGACCAACTAACTTGTCTCCGTCTTCCACTTTCTTTGCTCCTCACCTCCAAGAAAGTTATGGAGAGAGGGACCAATGTTAGAGGACATGCAACAAGACCTCTTCTTGACGAAGAAAGAACTGAAAACTTCTGCAATAGGGATGACGGTAGTGGCAGTGGCAGCAGTTGCAGTGATGCTTCCTCCTTCACAATTGTTCTTGTTTTCAGCGTAGCAGTGGTCTTCTGTGGTTCCTTCACCTTAGGGTGCGCTGTGAGTACAATCTCATGTCCATAGTTTTTGCTCCTTCGCTTCATCTTCGAGCTCTCATTGGTTTTTGCTAATATATTTTTTCCCTTCCCATTTTCTGTTTAAACAACCAATGTTTACTAGGAATGCCACTGAAAACTAAATAAAAAATAAAAATATAAGCAAGTTTGACATTTCCATTAATCATCAAGCCCGGCCACACTATATCTGCAGAAAAAATATCAACCTTTTCACAATCGAACCAAAAAAGTTATCAATTCCTTAGGTTGATAGTTCACTTGGTCAAATCTGTGGTTAACACAGTGACTTTATAAACATATAATTTGTATTTTATTAAAATTAACAAAATAAGTATAAGAAATTGATATATATATATATATATATATATATATATATATATATATATATATATATATATATATATATATATAATTAAAATTATTAATAATATTTTATTTTTTTATATTTGGTATATTAAATTTAATGATAAAAATAAATATAAATCTATCAATATATTCAATATTATTAAATAGAATATGTATAATAGTTAAATATGAAAATATATTTAAAATGAAAAAAATATAATATTTAATTTAATCATACATCTATATATTTTGTTATTTTAAAATTTTAAAAATTATTATATTAATTAATTTATATTATTTTCATATTTAATATTAATAATTATTATAAGAATAATCATAGATATAAAAATAATAATAGATATAAATATTTATATTTATTTAAATGTTTATATAATAAAAAATTAAAAAAAGGATATATAAATATTTACCATTTTATCAATCTAATGGCTACTTAGCTGAGTGTCCTCCGTTTGTTTTATCAACCACACGTCTTAGGGTCCACATAAAACATCTACAAACCACATGTTCAATTTCCCATTATGCAAAAACTCACTTTATTATAACCAAAACTTATACCACATTGAAAATCTACACACCACATCTACGTAGTATTTATATTTTCACATACGTTTCCCCTTGTTTTATTATAACCAAAATTTTTCCTATATGGAAAATCTAGGAACCACATGTGTAATATTTATACGTTCACATATGTTTCCATTTTATATATGTAACATCGAAAATCTATAAACCACATGTATGGTACTTATACCTTCACATATGTTTTCTACAACCACATGTGTATTATCCATACCTCCGCTATTATATATGTAGACCAAATTCATTTATTGAGATAGTTCTTTTAAAATTGAACATTATTACAACACCCAAATGTATGTCATCTGACTTTCACTGAAATAATGGTTTATGAATGACCTGTAGCTTGGATATTCATCACCTGCCGAGTCCGGAATCATGGATGACCTGGGCCTCTCTATAGCTGGGGTAAGCACTAAATGATTGTAGACCCACGGATCCACAATGATATAGTGGACCATTTGACTAGATATTGGCTTTTAATAATCTGATTTCAAAAATGGATATGTGCCTCTGCCGAATTATTTCAATCAACTCTTGCATGCAAGTTCCATTTTATGATATATTTCATAATTAATTCACATTTATTTACAATTCACCATGCATAACATAGGAAACTAATGGAGTCCAAAAGCTCCATCATTTATGTTGAAAAGTTATTCAAATTCTTACTTACAATTTTTTAATAAATGAATATCATATATTTAATTACTTACAAGGAAAGTTGTTGTAAATATACTTTAAATATTCTAGGTTATAAGAAAAAAAAATGTTATGAGATATGAGCATGTAAATTAAGCTTATGTCGGATAAATCAAGATATGATGGAAGAGTAGAAGAAATTTGATGGAACTGAGGGTGTTTATGATTTAGGATTATAGATACAAGAAGTTAGGAAACATGGTTTCAAGGCTAATAGTTGTAACTGGTTTTTTTTTTTTTTTTTTTTTTCTATCATTCATAATATATTTTATAATATAGTGAAATACTCCTATTTCATTTATCGACATAGAAATGGTTAGCTAAACTACTAACACTATAAAAGATATCAAATCTCATGATGAAGACTTCTAGAAAAGTTTAGGTCAAGAATATTTCTAAAAAAACTCAAAGAGAATTAAACACCCAAGAAGGTAGTATAAAATAATTTTGATTCAAGGTATGATCAATTCCTATCTCATTGAAATATGATATATGATACTTTATTATCCATAACAATTGCAATCTCTCTTATAGGAAGTTGAAACATTAATGAAGTAATTGAGTATAATATATAAGCATAACATAGCATATCTCATTAGATATGCTACCTTGGGATATCATGCCTATTGAATTTAATATTCAAAGATATCATATTGCATTGAAAATCATGTCTTACCCTGTCAACCAATGTAGCCTATGTATCCTAGTTGTTGCTGCTCTTTAGTTATGGATATATATGTATCATTCTCCTACCAAAATCATTAAACAATTGAACCTATGCTACTAAAAAACTCATCCACAATGATCCTATATATCTATCCATCTAGTTTGGTGACCAAGTACTGATGGACTCAAGGCTCTCTAGTTCCTCCTTGGTGCATGCATGCTTTTAAGCCTACAAAAGGTCCAAAAGCAGTCAGCTGATGTTTAGGTTTTTTCTTCCTAGTGCCACATATTATTTAGGTTATTGTAAGCGAGAATTGCTAAGCCCAGTGGACCACGTGTGTAAAGTGCATTTTTTGAGAAATTTGTGACCCTTCTTACTTTACAAGCAAATGTGCCATAATCTCCGATATAATCCATAACATGGGATGTAGTTTTTTTTTTATGACTCCTAGAGAGGCCTGCATTCTAATTGATTGGTGACAAAGATATTATGAACTAAGACCATAATGGAATTGCATACTTGCAATCTATTGAGCAAGCCATGCGCAAGCAGTTGAGACTTGAGACCATAACAACCAATCTGGGCCATGCATATTCACAGGATTCAAACATGTATTGGTTCTCTTGCTCGCAGATGATCTCTGATCTCCCTTTAAGAGGATTTCTTATGTTTAATACTACTTTGTCACAGATGAGACCAAAAAAAAGGAACTTACAAAAATGCTTGAAAACAAAATTGATGGTTAACACACTCGTGCAACTATGCCATGGCCTATGTAATAAAATGGTTTCTCTGTATGGTTTAACTAGAATGTACTATTTTTATTGTTCCTGCAATTGTCTCTCTCCCTCTCACTCCCCCCTTCTCCCTCTCTCTTTCAATTGATTATTTTTTCTCTTTATTTTGATCTCATTTTGTAGTACTCAGTTTTTAGTTCATTATTGACACTTGGGGCAACATTAAGTGGAGTAACAAGCGGGAGGACTACTGACCTTATTGGTCCAAGAGGTGTAAGTATTATGACCCTTCAGTTAGCTCCAGGCCTACTGTAAAGTGATCAACTCCAGAAGCTTTACCAACCATTCCGTTAATGCTAATTTTTGTACGTTGTTCTTGAAAACAGACAATGTGGTTGTCAGAAATATTTTGCTCCATGGGATGGCTTGCAATAGTATTCGCCAAGGTTTCTTATCTTTTCCTTCTTTTCTTTCCAAATTTTCTTTTCTAAATTAAATTTCAAGCTTTCTTTAATTCACCTTCCCTTTAATCGATTTCTTGGAAGAGCGATTTATCATTCAAATGGTTGTCTCATCTCATCCATCTAAGAAGGAACCAGGGGGGTATTGACAGGGTGTACCCAGTGAAGCATCACTAAGAAGAAAGTTTTTATCAAATTAAGAAGAACGTCTTCTTCTTGTGTACTTTACCTCAAACATTTATTTGTTGAAATCACATGCTTAGGCTTTGTTGTACCAGCTGAAGTTTTAATACAAACAATGTTCATTCAAGAATACAACGATAAAACAATTTACATAAGAGTACATGAGGCTTTAAAGTGGTTCAGCCAATCATGCTTATATTTGCAGATGAGAAAAAAATCATTTTACTATATTATAAAGAATATTATAGAGGATAAGAATCATATACAGTTATTGTGTTTTGAAATATCTTATGTTTCACTGGTACTCCTTATATCTACACCCTAAACCACAAGTCCCCTCGCTCAATAGGTGTTTCACATTCTTCCTCACATCTCTATTCACCTCGTATAACTTGTACAAGTCCATCTTTATCTCATTTTTTTTTCTTTCACTCATGATTTTGAATATTTATGAAGGTATTTCTTATAACTTTTCTTATTCTACAAGGAAATCTAATATGACAATGACATGAATATAGGAAAAGTTCTATACAATATTATTCACATAAAAAGAATTTTTACTAACTAGGAATTTGGGATACTTTTCAACAGGGCTGCTTCACTCATTTGTAATTCAAAAGATAGATCAAATAGAAAATTTGAAATCACAATAGGAGCAAAAAAAGTTTAATTCTCCTTTGAATCTGATTCCTTGCAAATTTTCATAAGAGGAACAGATGATCAAAAAGTTTATTGAACTTTCTAATCTGAACCAAGTCAACTAATATATACATATATATACATTTTTGAGGGTGTGGTTAATATGAAATTGAACTGCTTTTTGAAAGGACTATTGGTGGCTCGACTTGGGAAGATTGATAAATGGAATTGGAATTGGGCTTATATCTTATACGGTAATTGCAACAAGCAAAGTTTGTAGTATGTCTTTAGTATATCCATACATATCTGTAACAGTAATCAATGTTCCTTATACAAAACAGGCACCCATATACATTTCAGAAATCACACCCAAGAATATTAGGGGACTATTTGCATCAGCCCATACGGTAAAACACAACTATTACAGCCTTAGACTAAAAATCCAATTGAGTCTTTTAACTATATATTGTTAGCTTTACAGTTGGTGATATGTTTCGGCTTTTCTACGACATTCCTCTTGGGAAATGCTGTCTCTTGGCGCATATTGGCTTTGATTGGTAATTTCATTGTGCTTTTCTGCTGCATATATTGAATTCAAGAATAGTTTTAAAATGTAATTATATTTCATTTTCAGGAAATGCTCCATGTATATTACATATTATTGGTGTATTCTTCATTCCGGAGTCTCCTAGATGGCTGGTGAGCCCAATTCAATTTTTTCCCGATAACCATTTTGTAAATTAAATGAATGATGCAAAGGAAAAAATCAAGCATCCTAAACAAAATAGGGTAACCTAATGATTGGAGTAAATGTCTTCAGGCAAAGACTGGGAGAGAGAAAGAGTTGGAAGTTGCTTTACAGAGGCTCAGGGGAGAGAACACAGACATTTCTCAAGAGTTAGCTGTAATCAAAGTAGCATTTAAATTCTTGTGTTCATTAATGAAAATTTGTTGTGTTGTTGACATTGTCATTATTATTGAACATGAAATAAGATGGTTTCACTTGTTTTTTCAGGACTATACAGAAATCTGTCAACGACTCTCAGAAGATAGAATTCTAGACTTGTTTCAGTGGAAATATGCTCATTCACTTGTAGTGAGTGTCACAAATTAATACTTGCCATGTTTCTTTCTCATGGTTTTCCTGATTCTTTGTTTTTTTTTTTTTTTTTTTTTTTTTTTCATTTTACGTATAATTGCAATATGTTCAGGTTGGGGTTGGGTTGATGTTGCTGCAACAACTTGCAGGGTCCATTGCCATTCCTAGTTATGCAGGTTCCATATTTGAATCAGCTGGTAATCAAGGCTTTTCATTGTCTCTTTATATTATGTATTAGGGTATAAAAAGGAACAAAGAGGAATAGAAATATGACTTTGAGGTTTATGACAGATTTTTCAAGTACATTCGGGACAACAGCAACTGCTATTATCCAGGTTTCACTCTTATTTAAGTGTACTTTGATTTGGAAATCTGCTTCATGCTCTTTCTTTCTTTTTCTTTTTCTTTTTTTCTCTTTTTATTTTGTTTTTTCATTCTTTAAAGAAATGTAGACATTCTTCTTCAGATTCCAGCAGTTGTTATTGGTGTACTCTTAGCCGATAGATCTGGAAGACGACCACTACTAATTGTAAGGACGAGGAGGAATCTGTTTTTAAGCTTGTGACTAGTTGATCAGCAAGTTTGTAGTTATTTTACCAATGTTTGTAGGTTTCTGCAGCTGGAATGTGCTTGAGTTGCTTGATTATAGGAATATCATTCTTATTACAGGTCTTTTCTAAATACAAATTTAAACACTTCTATGTTTTCTTTTCTTTCCAGTTTCCCTCTTCATTTATTTAGATGACCATTTCTGAAAGACCTGATTTTACAAGCAGGATCTTCACAAGTGGAATGAGCTCACTCCTATTATGGTTCTGACTGGCATGGTGGTAAGGCAACATAGCATAGAAATAAATGTTCATCTAAAATTGTCCTCGTTTTTGTTTTTTCTTTCTTCTTTACTTCGGTTTGTCCATCCACTAGGATGGAAGTCCAGAGGGTATCATGTCTAAGTTATGAGCCTATTAGTGTTTGGAAGGTCTTTATGTGAGGCTCTCTATTCTCCATAATCTTCTTATAGTTGAAACCACCATTACATTAGCGAATGGATAGTTGCAATATATGACCGAAACTGAATTCTTTTTACACTTTCATTTCAATCCTTCCTTGGTTACGAGGATCATCCCTTGGTAATTTTGTTTGTCTCTGCTGATCTACAATCAGGCATATTTGGCATGGTACTCACTAGGCTTCAGAGGACTACCATGGGTTATCATTTCAGAGGTAGAGAACTTTGTTGGACAGGAATGCTACATTAATTAGTAGAAATTTGTACTAACAGAAGTATAACATTACACTGAGGCTCATATTGCTTGCATATGTTTACTGATGAGAGCTTCTATTTCAGATATATCCAGTAAACATAAAGGGTTCAGCAGGAAGTCTAGTGACTTTCATTGTCTGGTCCTCTTCTACTATTGTTGTGTATGTTTTTAACTTCATGTTTGAATGGAACTCAGCAGGTGATGCCTTTCTCTACCTCTCTATTATGTCTCTCTTTACATGTATATATATAAGCTTGTGTTCATGTGTATTTTTATTTATAAACACAGGTATTTTCATTAAACCATTTCAGGAACATTCTTCATATTCTCAGTCTTTAGTGCTGCAACTGTTCTATTCACCATAAAACTCGTACCAGAAACCAAGGGGCAAACGCTAGAAGAAATACAAGCATCCATGACCCAGTTTCTGCAGCACTAAAATAAACTTATTGTGCTACATAAGTATTGGAATTAAGAATTTGCTCTGAACATTAATTTGTTAATCTGGTGATGCGAAGTTGGGTACTTTTGGTCATCCTAGCATAATAAATAGTTTGTTATGAATCTTATACCATCTGGTTCACATATTTTCATGTCAAGTTAGACGGATGCTCATTGGAATTTATCTATAATGAGGATGAAATGCTCTATATTGGGGCTGGCGTTTCTACATGGAGAGGATATGGAGTTATGTCATATTCCATGCTTGCGACATATTAATTAACATTTCATTGGCATTCATCCCCCTTCAGTTGAAAGGTTTGGAGGGAATTCACACTATGAAATGCACAACTGATGGACTATGTTGCAGTCACCCACCTTAGAAGGTTTTTTATACAATGAAACGTAACAATTGTATTGGTTGGTGAATGGCTTAGTGTGGTTGAGAGATGATTTATGAGGCAAATTTGAAGTAGGAGCTGCGAACGCTCAGGTTGGTTAAGCGAATTCATTCATTTGTCTCACCCCAAAATCTCATGATAGTAGGTCGACTCTCTCTTCTGGTGTCGGCTTAAACTCAAAATGGTCGGAAAAAGCCAACAAAATAAAAAATGGACTGATTGATGGTTGAACTGGTCTGATTGGACAGTCTGCTCTGATTTTCAACATATTAAAAAATGAATCCGATTATATTTAACAAACTATATTAGAGGAATACTATTGATAAATCCGATTGAGTAAATCCACAATACATGTTTCATACAATAAATTCTAATTTAGAAAATAAAAAATTTCTAAATTGAAATACAAAATTTGCGCAAAGAAGGCCAATAATAATATACTACCTGCTTGATACATAGTATGATTTGAAAGCTATAGAAAGCATATAACCCATTTTAGCTATTGAAACCAACAACAACCAACAAAAATAAAAATAAAAAAATTAAAAAATTCAAAAAAAAAATACTAAGAGAGTGTTAGTTTTTTAGCTATTTGCTTAAATAAATTTGCTTTCAAACTTTAAATTGTTTATTTTTCTACTTTTTAATGACTTATTATAAATTTCTTGTTGAATAAAAAAGTTATAATATTTAACTTTTTCTAAATGGAATAAGTAATATGTTGGTTTTTCTTTACTTTTTAATATTTAATAGTTAATGAACTTACCGTGCTATACGGGAATAAGTATTGGAATGAAATATATGCTCTGAACATTTGTTAATTTGGTAATGTGAAGTTGGGTACCTTTGGTCATCCTAGCATAATAAATAGTTAGCCATGAATCTTCTACCATCTAGATCATATATTTGCATGCCGTGTTAGATGGACGCGATGGATAACAGATCATATTTTTGTTCTCGTTGGAATTAAAATACAACGAGAATGACAGTGAATTGGGTATTAAAAATTTTTTCAACTAATCAACCAATAACAAAAACAATGAGAAAATGAGGAGTAAAGCAACAATAATTGAAGAGATTGAGAGAAGATATATGTAGAGTAGTTTATAGTGGTTTGGTACCCTACCTACATCCACTCTCCTCAAGTTTCTAACTGAGTGAGTATTGTTCCACTATCTCCAAGACATTGGAAGCCAATCTTTCACTTTGATTTCTTAAGTTCTAATGAACCTTCACAATCCTAGAACAAGTTTAACATAATACAAGGGAAAGTTAGGATGGATTTGAAGGTCCACTAAAGGAATTTGTAAGTGGGAAATCAATATACTTTGAAGAAGAGTTTTGAATGTGAGAAAGAATATAGTTTTGAATGTAAATAAATACTCTAAAACTCTTCAATTTATAAGTTTCCAACTCTGGAAGCCAAAATGCCATAAAAATATCATGACCGATTAGATACCAATTTGATCGATTAACTAGTCGTTAGGCATTAAATGCTTTGCATGTGATTTTTAGGGTTTCTAAGCTCAATCGAAGGTGTGAATGATCGTTGGCTAGTTCTCAACTTGTTGAGGTTATGTCTTAATTGGTGTCACCCCAACTTTTGCAAGAGAGAGAAAATAAGGAGCACCATTATTCGACCCTTGACTAGTCAAGCCCAACCAATTGAGCTAGTTACCAATCGATTCAACTGGTGCCTAACCTTCTCAACCAATTGCACAAGAAAGTACTTAAACCGACTCAACTTGGGGTTTGAAACTTCTAGTAACTTGTGTAAATCTTCTTAAAACCTTATAGAATAAGTTTAGAAAGAATTTGGCTCAATTTTTTTTTTAATTAAAACAAAGATTCATCCATTTCCTTGATAAAAAAAAAAAGATGTTTTAAGCTTAAGAAAAAATGAAAAATAAACTTTTAATTGCATGAAAAATAATTTAAACCTAAGTACATCAAAACAATGTCATCTTACAAATTGTCCTACGCCACTTCAAGTCTTTAAGAGTTTCAACACATCATGGTATTGACTTTCTTCCACGAATACTTGAGCTTACTTTAGATTTTTACAATCAAAACTAAAAACTTGATTTAAATCATTAGTAACCTTAACCTTATTTTTTAATAATCAAAACCTGATTAGAATAGCTCTTAGGCTAATTACACTCTAGATTGGGGGACCTGGTGTATCTACATGGAGAAAATATGGAGTAATGCCATATATATCCTATACTTATGATATATTATGTAACATCACTGGAAATCATCCCCCTTCAATTGTGATTATTTTTAGGGTATTCAAACTATGAAATGCACAATGGGCTGACTATTTTGGAAAGTAAACACTAGTTTTTAAAAAGTTCCTAAAAATTAAATTTGAATTGGTTTCTAAAATTAATCAGATTTTAGTTTGATTAGTCGATTTTAGCTTTTATATTTGAGTAATTAAGTCTTAATAGATTTCTAGATTTTTCTATTTTGTTAGATATGAATACTAATAAATAAGAGGTTGTGTAATAGTTGAATTAGATTGAAGGTACAATGAATTTTTCTTAATTTTTCTTAAATTAGTTATCTCTTTTTATGTAATTGTTGGTATGAAGGGAGTCATATTACTCCAAGAAAGTGATATCATGGAAGTTATGTACATATCAAAATGAAGTACTGTGAAAAAAAAAAAAACAAAAAACAAAAAACAAAAATTAGAAAAAGACTTGGAATCACTACTTATTTTTATTTTTATTTTTTTTAAAGAGAAAACAAAATAAGAAATAAAAACCTTAAGTGTGACTCCTAAAAAGAAAAATAAGTTCATGAAAATCGAGTCTAAGTCCGGGGGTTAGATTGCCTATTGGGAAGGTACAATGAGAAACTGTAGTACCCCTCTAAACCCTATAATGAGGTCTCTACTAAACAAGGTAAGACAAATATGACAACTGATCAATTAATCATTAGATACCAAATAGTGATCAAAGATGTACGCAATGGAAAGTGATCAAATAAATGAGAGAAAATAAGATGTGTACTTGAGCAGCAAATCAACAATGTACTATTATGGAAACAGAGTTAGTGAACAAATACAGAATAATCACATATGTGTCATAGAATAGAGCAAAGTCAATCAAGCATAGCAATCATAGCAATCAATAAACAAAAGAGAGAAACTCATATGTTGGGTCTACCAAATGCTGATGGATTTTGCATGAATTAATTCCATAAATTCCATTATTTTGAAACTATGAAAAATCATATTTATACTTATTAAAAATGTGAAAATTAAAAATTTATTTAAAATCAAGAAAAAAATGTTAAAAATGCTAGCTAGAGAGAAAATGGCAACAAAATTTATTGAAATCAGGAATTTTAGTGCTAAAATAGTTTAAATATGAACTTTTAAAACTGGGTTTATTTTAATTGAAAAACAGTTTTAAAAAATCAATTCAAAAACCTGTAAATTCCAATCAAAAGAAGAAGAGAAAATCAAGAGGGAGCAAGCTGGCCATACATGCATGAGTGGGTCCCATATCATACTTGGGTCTTAATGTACTAACGGCCGCAACATCTACTTGCATGCTCATAGCTAAGATTTCGATATATGGAGAACAATTCAATGGTGGGTTCTTTTTACCAACCTCCTTTGCGGGCCACTTGTGTCAAAAGTTGCATCAGACGTTTGGATCCCATGGCTAGGATAAGGCAATACCGAAGTGATATTTTTGTTTCAAAGACTGAGCTTTACAATCCACAAGTCTCAAAGGAGGCTTGTAGTCCTCAAGTTGTTCAATACTGTTTCTCTACAATCATTGAATGCTAAACAAGTACTTTTCCGAAGTCTTTCTCTATCTCAGACTCTCACCAATCTTTTTCTTTCCAATCACTCTCCTCTGATCAATTCTGTAACTTTTTTCACTCTTTTTCCCATGCAAAGAACATTATGGATAGAGGAAGATCTGTAATGGAGTCTCTTCTGGTTGAAGAAAAGACTAATGGTGGACACTGCATTGGCCCCAATAGTGATGGTGGTGGTAAGTCTTCCTCCGTTATCGCCGTTGTTGTCTTCAGCACGTTGGTGGTCGTCTGCGGCTTTGTAACTTATGGCCACATTGTAAGTACAATTCATGGTCTATAGGACAAAGAAGTTTTTTTATCTGTTATTTCTTAAGATTCAAGGTTTGGACTTATACCAGTTACTTTGATAGAAAAGGATTTATGGTTCTAAATGTAGGAAATGGAGGACTGGGTTTCCATAAACAACAGAGACTAGGGCTATGTTTGGTCTTCGGAAGTTCAAGGAAAGAAAATGAAAAAGAAAAGTACAAGAAAAAAACAGAAAATTTAAATTAGTGGGCAGCCTTCTTCACAAACTTTCTTGATTTCTTCAACTTATCTAAGAAAAACAGAAAATCGTTTTGACATTTTCCCTTTTAGCTTGGATATTCATCACCTGCTGAGTCTGGACTCATGGATGACCAGGACCTCTCATCGGCTGGGGTAGGTACTAAGTAATTAGTGAGAGATGACCATAGAAAATGATAGCTCTAAAGACAATTATCAAACACTTTGATTTTGTAAATCCCAAAACGCTTCCCAGAAATTCATGAATTAAAAAGAATTCCCCAACGACTCCCCATAAAGTCAAATATCTTCCAGTCCCTTGGCCTCGAAATCACATTTGTCATCACCATTGAGGGAATATTTCGAGTTCATTCCAACATTTGAGCTAAAAGCTGTTGAGATATTAGGAATGCTTTCCTTATATCATTATTTCCTTATATCATTTAGTGTTGAGATATTAGGAATGTTTAGATATTAGGAAAGTTGAGATATTATGAATATTGAGATATTAGGAAAGTTGAGATATTAGGATATTAGTTGTTATTTCCTTATATCATTCTTTCCATGTATCATTCTTTCCCATTCTTAGAATGGTGATTACCCTCTATATATACTCTGTACATGAACGAATGAAAGTATGAATGAAAAAAAAAACTATCATTTATCAATTTGAACATGGTATCAAAGCCATGAAACTGAAATCCTGGATATTTTGTCGCTATGGTAGTCCGACAGCGATCAACCATCCTAAGACAAGCCCTAATATTGATAAGTCAACCTTCAAATGCACTCACTGCGATGAGATTGGTCCCACCAGTCTGGATATCCCACAATTTCAAAGCAACGACTATTGGTATGACCAGGAAAACAATAAGGAACCGAGGGTTTGAACCATGGACCTTTAAATCATGTTTAGGCTATCAACACTTTGTTATTAATTATAATAATTGTGATCAACGGAAGAAGGATTCCAAGAAAACCTCGACTGCAACTGTTGCCGAAATAAAAACAGAGGCTAATGTTGCTGAGAAAGCCTCTGCATTGGTAGCCGCTACTGATCATGGTGGTAAGTTTTTAAACACTTTTACACCTGTTATTAATAGTGCATGGATAATTGATTCTGGTGCTACAGATCATATGACTTTTGATTCTAGACAGGTTTCACCCCTTAGACCTTCCTCACAAAAAATTGTTTCCACAACCAATGGTAACACAACCCCAGTTATCGGGGAAGGATCCTTAACTCTTACTGATACTTTGAATTTGGATTCTGTTTTAATTGTTCCATCTTTAGATTACAATCTTTTGTCAGTTTCTCAAATCACTGCAACCTTATCTTGTATTGTCATTTTTTGGCCTGAATTTTGTGTGATTAAGAACATCCAAACAAGACAGACGATTGGTTGTGGTATTAAACGGGGAAAACTCTATTACTTGGACTTGCAGTCAAAGGATTCAAATAAGTTGCAACAAGCCTTGATGGCAGATGGATCTGAGGGGGAAAAGAAAAAGTCTGAAATTTAGTTGTGGCATCGACGTTTAGGACATGCTTCCTTTGGTTATTTAAAAAAATTGTTTCCTAGTTTGTTTGCAAAGAGTGATATTTCTGGTTTCCGTTGTGATATTTGTGAATTAGCTAAAAGCCATCGTGCTTCATTTCCGTTAATTTTGAATAAAAGTCCGTTTCCTTTTATGGTTATACATTCTGATGTTTGGGGCCCATCCAAAGTCCCAACTTTGAGTGGCTCACGTTGGTTTGTTACTTTTATTGATGATTGTACCAAAATGACATGGTTATGCTTGATGAAGACCAAAGATGAAGTGAACTTGTTGTTTCAAAAATTTCATAAAATGATTGAAACTCAGTACAATGCAAAGGTTCGGGTTCTACGTAGTGATAATGGTGGAGAATATCAAAGTTCTGATCTTCAAAAGTATTTGGAAGGACATGGCATCATTCATCAGACTACTTGTTCCAATACACCCCAGCAAAATGGAGTCGTTGAACGAAAAAATCGACACTTGTTAGAGGTTGTTCGTGCTTCCTTGATAGCAGCAAAAACACCAATATCTTATTGAGGAGAAGCAATCACATTTGCCGCATACTTGATCAATCGGATACCTTCTAACTCAATTAACTTTCAAACACCTCTCCAAGCTCTTACTAATGTCGTAGTTGCCCCAACCGTCCCAAATCTACCTCCTCGTGTTTTTGGTTGCATGGCATTTGTGCATCTACACAAGCACCAACGCACCAAGTTAACTTCCCATGCATTGCAATGTGTGTTTGTTGGATATGCATTGCACAAAAAGGGATATCGATGTTACCATCCTCCAACTCGACAAATTTATATTACAATGGATGTGGTGTTTCATGAAGATTCAATGTATTTTTCATCTGAGTCTGAACTTCAGGGGGAGTACCATAAGAAAATTCAGACTCTCGATTATGATTATCATATCTCTGAGGAAGATGAATCCGGACAATCTGAACTACTGAACCAGGAAGTAGGTGAGTTGGATATGAGTGGTCAACAATTTGGGTCCGAAGATGTCTTCGCTGAAATACCAAACCAATTGTCATCTGTTGAGGGTGTTCTTAATTTGGAACCTGATCCATTCATGAAACGGTTACCACATCGTCATAATAGAGGTATTCCTAAACTCACATATGAACCTGAATTGTCTACTAAAGTCAAATATCTCATGAGCAACTATGTGTCTACCCATCGTTTGTTTGAATCAAATAAGTCATTTGTAAATCAATTATCTATTGTAGCTATTCCTAACAGTGTGCAGGAAGCCTTAGCTGATCCAAGGTGGAAAGCAGCCATGAATGAAGAGATGAAATCATTGCAGAAGAATGAAACATGGGAACTCGTAGAATGTCCACCAGGAAAGAAGCCAGTTGGGTGTCGTTGGATCTATACTGTGAAGTATAAGGCAGATGGTAGTATTGAACGATTTAAAGCAAGACTGGTAGCAAAAGGGTACACTCAAACTTATGGAATTGACTACACAGAGACATTTGCACATGTAGCTAAGATCAACACAATTCGAGTATTACTGTCTTTAGCTGCAAACCTAGATTGGCCATTACAACAATTCGATGTGAAAAATGTCTTTCTGCATGGCGAGTTATCTGAAGAAGTATATATGGATCTTCCACTAGGATGCATGGTGTCAGAAAAGCAATGTCAGAAGGTGTGCAAATTGAAGAAGTCATTATATGGGTTGAAGCAATCCCCGAGAGCATGGTTTGGAAGGTTCACAAAGTCAATGAGAGCTTTTGGCTATCGTCAAAGTAATTCAGATCACACTTTGTTCCTGAAAAAGCAACATGGTAAGATTATGGCACTCATCGTATATGTGGATGACATGGTAGTTACAGGAAATGATCCTGAAGAAAGAAAAGCTCTGCAAAATTATCTATCTAGAGAATTCGAAATGAAAGATCTAGGTCCTTTGAAATACTTTCTTGGGATTGAAGTTTCTCGATCAAGTGAAGGAATTTTTCTGTCTCAAAGAAAGTATGCCTTAGATCTTTTACAAGA
Organism: Vitis riparia; assembly: GCF_004353265.1. Classification (NCBI taxonomy): domain Eukaryota; kingdom Viridiplantae; phylum Streptophyta; class Magnoliopsida; order Vitales; family Vitaceae; genus Vitis; species Vitis riparia. Next base: position 25,388,453 of record NC_048444.1, read on the forward strand.
GACTGGAATGTCGGGATGTCAACCTGTTAATACACCAATAGAAAAAGGTCTGAAATTGTGTGTTGAGTCTAATCAAGTATCAACCGATAAGGGAAGATACCAGAGACTTGTGGGGAGATTAATGTACTTAGCTCATACAAGACCAGATCTTGCTTATGCATTGAGTGTAGTGAGTCAATACATGCATAATCCTGAAGAGCAACATATGAATGCAGTCATGCGTCTTTTGAGGTATTTGAAGAATGCTCCTGGGAAGGGAATTTTGTTCGCTAAAAATGTTGATCATCAGAGTATAGAAGTATATACTGATGCTGATTGGGCCGGTGCAGTGGATGATAGGCGATCTACATCTGGTTACTTTACCTTTGTAGGTGGTAATCTTGTGACATGGAAAAGTAAGAAGCAGAATGTCGTCGCTCATTCAAGTGCAGAAGCGGAATTTAGAGGTATGGCTCTAGGACTTTGTGAGGCATTATGGCTAAGACTCCTCTTACAGGATTTAGGTTACCTATCTAGGCAACCAATCCGATTGTTTTGTGACAATAAAACCGCATGTGACATTGCTCATAATCCAGTACAACATGATCGTACAAAGCATGTCGAGGCGGATAGATTCTTTATTAAGGAAAAGTTGGATGATAAGATTGTGGAATTGCCTAAGATTCGATCAGAAGATCAATTGGCCGATATCCTTACCAAAGCTGTCTCAAGTCAAGTGTTCTCAAAATTTTTAGACAAGTTGGGCATATGTGACATCTATGCACCAACTTGAGGGGGAGTGTTGAGATATTAGGAATGCTTTCCTTATATCATTATTTCCTTATATCATTTAGTGTTGAGATATTAAGAATGTTTAGATATTAGGAAAGTTGAGATATTATGAATATTGAGATATTAGGAAAGTTGAGATATTAGGATATTAGTTGTTATTTCCTTATATCATTATTTCCTTGTATCATTCTTTCCCATTCTTAGAATGGTGATTACCCTCTATATATACTCTGTAGATGTACATGAACGAATGAAAGTATGAATGAAAAAAAAACTATCATTTATCAATTTGAACAAAAGCAACTCAAGAGGAGTGTTGATGGCATTTAACATGATTGAGGTAGAAGCCACTCGTGGAATTGAGACTATGGAGTGAAATGGTTATCCATCTGGTTCAAGTAGAATTACCACTCTGATTTCTCCTATCATTTTTCTTTTTCTTACACTCCTCTCCTTTTTATTGATTTTATTTATTTTAAATCTTAATCTCGTTTTGCAGTATCTGTTTTCGGTTCTTTTTGACTGTTGGAGGAATAGTCGGAGCATTCATAGGTGGAAGGATAGCAGATCTCATTGGTCGGAGAGGTGTAAGATTCATTACCCTTTAAACATCTTTAGGCCTACTGCAAAATTTTCGACTAAGAAAAATTTATCAACTCTTTGATTCTTCTCAATTTTGATTAATCTTTTATGACAGACAATGTGGCTGGCACAAATATTCTGCATCATGGGGTGGCTTGCAATCGTTTTCACAAAGGTTTCTCATATTTTCCTTCTTTCTTTCTCTCTAACACCTAGCAGAAGTAACGCCCAACAATAATCGAGGAGGATTTACAGTAGTTAACATGGTAAATCAGAGACCATTTTATAGACTTGGATTAGAGAGTTGTGTGTTTAATTATGCGTTGTTCATAGCCAATTCGACAGTTGATGCTATGCTGTGGCTTATCACTATCATTTTATATTGGGACCATCATCACTTGGCCCGTGCTGGCTCTAATTGGTAATGTGATCTTATATTTCATTCATTTAATCTAAGAGTTATTCTGTACAAATGACTTATTCCATCTGATATTCAGGAACTGTTCCATGCCTATTACAGCTTCTAGGTTTATTCTTCATTCCAGAGTCTCCTAGATGGCTAGTGAGTCCAATTCGATCATATTTAAATAGACTGCTTTTTCACCCTAGTTAAACTAATGAGACAAGGGAAAACAAGCATCTATGGGAAATGTTGATGATGAAGGCAATTCTCTGCAGGCAAAAATTGGTTAACAAAAAGAATTAGAAGCTGCTCTATGGAGGCTAAGGGGAGAGAATGATGATATTTTTCAAGAAGCAGCTGACATCTGGGTAATGTTTCGACTTCATATATATGTTCATGAAAAGGTAAACGTTTTTTCTAAATTTTTACTTTTTAACATCAAGACGGACACAATCATGTTCATTGTTTTACAGGACTTCACTGAAGCCTTTCAGCACCACTCAGAAGCTAGAATTCTGGATTTGTTTCAGAGGAGATATGCTTATTCTCTCACAGTATCCCTTCAATATTAATCCCCAGGTGTTCCATCACTTGCCTTATCTTCTACTGATGAATCCTACTGATTCAGTTTGGATGTGGGTTGATGGTGCTGCAACAATTTTCAGGGACAAATGCAATTGCATCTTATGCGAGCTCAATCTTCAAAGCAGCTGGTAAATCAAGGATTTTTAGGATTTGCATCATATAATTATTGGTAAGCAAAACCAACCATGGAACATCAAATGCACGAATCTCTGGTTTATGACAGATTTCAACAAAGATTTTTCAACCCGAAATATAAGCATCAACCGTTTTCACCAATAAGATACTTGGCATGCTATGAGATAATGAGGCAATAAAAATTGTACTTTATGGTTGAAAACTTCTGTAGGTAAAATCCTTGGTATGGAGTAATGTAAGTGTAGAAGGTAAGATGCTATATAATATTGGACTGGTTTTCTGCTAGCTGGGATTGAAGTGCCTTACGCAAGTTTTAACATTCCCTTGGTGTTGTCCACTTAGCAATGGGATTAGAATTTGCGATGGCTTTGATATATGAATCATCTGGAAGATTGTTAATGCAACAAATAGAAGGGCCTTTGTCATTTTTTTCATGATAACCAAACTATAGGTAGCCTTATAGTTAATATTTTCATAGGAGCCAACCAGATAATGAAGAAATTTCATCCAAAGGTGATTATTCCACAAAATAATAGAACATAAAGAATTTCTAGTATGTGAAATCTAACTGTCCAAAGCATGATTTATATAAACTAGACCTTGATTCATTGACCTCCCGAAGGCATCAACAGAGGAGGTTCCATCCAGATCCATTGACTCACGTCCATACCTGCAATAGTAGCATAATATATTGTATCCTGTGACTCGGACTTTTCTCCCTTACCTGCAGGCCTTTTTTCCTCCGACCCATAGATTAGGAACCTATGTGAATATGATTGCCAAGAGAAATAGTAGACCCTGTTCGCAACCATTTTTGTTTGCTCTCCTGCTGAAATTCCAAACGAAAACTTGCCAAGGAATATTGCTCCACCTTCCAAGCTTTCCATCTTTTTCCAAACCCTATCCAACCGATCAAATCTATATATATTGCACTCGGGCATATCAACGTTAAATTCAAGTTCTCTGAGTTCTACTAGACACAGATGGCCACCATATGCAAGAAAGTATAACATCCCTCCAACATAACTCCAGTCCCAGCAGTTCTTCGAATTGCATTCAGTCAATAGACTCCACTCTTGGGTAGCAACATTGAAGGATGACAGCGCTCCCTCTTCACTATAACAATAAAAGGTTCCCTCCATGTAGACCATACGGTAATTAGGGAAAAAGCATGGATGCGGAGGAGTAACGTCACGAGTCTCCCATTCTGTATCCCCATTGGAGTATGTGCTGATGAAGATTTCTTCCCTGTCACAAATATGTGCCACAATGAACACACAATCAGGAGAAGTTGGAACGGACGAGAAGGTGGCCTGCTTTTCCGGAAGATATTTATGTCTTTGCGCTCGTTGCCACTTAAATCTGGGCAGAGATATAATCTCTTTGGTGAGAGGATTATAGACATAATAGAAAGTAACATTACAAAGCTCATAAACCATTTTGGAAAAAAGGACCCAACCAAATCTTGAAGCACAGACAGTTGCATCGGACAGCAAGCTCCACGCCCTTTCGTCTATCAGAATGTAAGGCAGTTTGCGAGAAGGTTCAGAGAGCAAGCATATGGTAGGATCCACAAACGAATACTTCATCATCCATGGCAAACTATCAGGTTGAATGTAATGAATAGGTGCTAGCAGCCAATTCTTGCATACCACACGGAAGCGGATTCGATCAACTAGGTGTAATCGTTCCAGTATTAGTAATAGTATATCTTGAGGAAGATCCGACCATGACGTGCTTTTTGTCTTACTCTTACCACCTCTCTTCCTGTCAACTGGAACAATGGTGCCAAGACGATTGAACCCTCCACTCCTTTTTCTCTTCTCTCCGTCCATGCCTAGACTTCTCCTCTCCTACGTTGAATACGTACACAAAGTATAAAGATGAAAACAAATTTTTGATAGAATGTGGATTCCTTTCCTAAACAAACTCCAACTACCGTCACCAGCTTTCTCATTTTGAATAATTTATAAAAATAATTTAATATTTTTAAAAATATTAAATTTTGAAATTTATAAAAATAATTTAATTTTGAATAATGTTTAGATAAATTTTCTATTTTTTAAAAAATAAAAAGTATCCTACAAATATAAGAATTCTTATATAAAAAATAAGTAAATATCTATGCTTGAAAACAAATTCAAAATTTTTTAAATTAAATAAATAAAAATTGTTCACTTCCATAATTGTTTAAATTTTGAAAACAATTTTTTAAAATATGAGGTAAATTTTTATCTTTTAGTAACTTGGGAAGGGTATTGCACACTATTCGCCAAGTATGTAGTTGATGGAAGAGGTATTCTCCCTTTTGTTAGCTTCAAGATAAATTGGATTTTCCTTCTTTACATGAAGCAAGACTACTATAAGGTACAGTACTACGAATCTTTGTATATAAATATAAATATAATTTCATTTAATTATTTTTCTAAATTGTTATTTCAATAAATATGTTTATTATTAAACAACTTTACTTTAAAAATATTTTTAAAAGTAAATTTTTTTTGTCATTAGTTTCTTCATGTAATAAAGTAGGCTTCTAGTGCCAATATTTTTTGGGTCATTCATTGGTAGTAATTTGGGAGTGCATCTCTCATGCTAGTGAATAGAACCCTCCGAAAGAGGCTAAATCTTGTCTCTCAAGAATGGGATATCTAGTGATAGTTCAAGAACTTTCTTTTCACTGCTTTAAATATGAACCATACCTTAGGTTGTTGCAAATTTATACCCACATGTTAGCCTCAAAGGATAGACTACCAAAAAAGGAAGAAATTTTGGTAATTATGAGTCTACATATTAACACAATGTACATTAAGCTATCTTATTTTTTAGCCTAATTAAATGTGATCAATTAAGTTAATGATGAACCTTTAAAGCATCTCTATATATATGGACTATATGGGCTTTGCAATGAGTAGAAACCTATTTTATTTTATTTATTAATGATGAGCCAATAAATAAAATAAAATAATAAAGGATATAAATTGGGTTATGGTCTCCAATCTAAATGAGAGGAGATAGAAAAATTAATTGTTAATTCTTCACATCCCATCATGAGTGATTTCAAGGCTACAATACTCGTTTCAGATGTGGAATACAAGACCCCGGTACATAATCTCAATAGATTCAGATATGTCTTTCGATATTATTATCCTATAGATTTAACATGAGATTCTGGCACATTTATTGTCTAAATGATCAGATTCTATAATCATTCTATATGATTTGTGATTCTCCAACATCCACCACTTAACTTGTTTCAAACTCTTTTCCACCCCAGGCTCATGCGCGAATGATTGCAATTTTCATGGCCACCATCCTGTGTTCTTTTCTCAATGCCCATGTGTTCTCATCTTTTTAATTCTTCACCCTTGCTTTCAAAAATTTGTCTTTTAGATGGTTTTAAATCTCAAATTTTTTTCCTTTCTTGGAATCTAAAGTCAACAAAACCTAATTTTTAATAAATATGAATTAATTTTAATAATTTTAAAAATAATGACATTTGTGGAAATAATTTGTGTAAAAATAAATTGGATATTGGTGAGGCCCAACATATGAGACCTTTTCCATTTGAGTATTGATTCTAATTGCCATGTTTGATTGAATATTGACTATTTTTTAGCCTTGCTATGTGACATGCATGTGACTATCTTGTACTTGCCCACTAACCTGGTTTTCATTATAGCACATTATTGATTCGTTGCTCAGGTACGCATCCTATTCTCTCTCACTTGCTTGATTATTTTTTTCAATATATGCTCTAGTCATAATACATCTTTGATCACTTTTTGGTATCCATAATTACCCGATCAATTGTCACACTTGTCTCACCTTGATTAATAGAGACCTCATTATAAGACTTAGAGGGATGCTACAGCCTTTCACCGTACCTTCTCAATAGGTAATCTGACCCTCGGACCTAAACTCAATTTTAACAAACCCATTTTTCCTTTTAGGAGTCGTACTTAGGGTTTTTCTTTCTTAGTTTGTTTTCTCTTTAAAATTTAAAACAAAAATAAGTGACGACTCCAAGTCTTTTCTAAAAATAAAATTTTCACTAATATAAAGCGAGTCGCTCCATCGAGTGGGAACATATCATGAAAAATGCAGGTCCACAAATATGTAATGGCAAACTACCATCAACTTCATTTGAACCACAATTTGTTTTATATTCATTTGCTATTCAACACATGAGTTCATTGACCTATTTGGAAAAAATGAAAAAAGAAATTCACTTATTTAGTGCATGATTGGATTCATTTCATATTTTTTGTTTTTAAGAATAGAAACCTTTTAAGAATTCTTATACAAAATGAGGATAGATACCTTGCATACTTTGAAGCACTTCTAAAATTTAAGTAAAAAAATTCACATTCTCAATTTTTAAAATAATAATTTTTTAATAATATATATATATATATATATATATATATATATATATATATATATATTCCTTATTGCGCAAGGGTTTTTATAATTTTCTATAGGTACATGTATATATATTCTCAACATATATACGGGCATGATAAAAACTTAAATGAATGCTAGAGTCATATATATTATCTCCATTGAATCATAGATAGAAATGAGTATAATAGAGTGTGCCAATGTAAATAAGCTAAAGAAATATTTCAATTGTTTTAAATTACTCATGAGGGAACCAACCAGATTAAAAATTCAAAAATTCACATTCTAGTGCATCAATATGAATTGTTCAACATGAAAGACAATGATATAATTAGTGAGATGTTTACTAGGTTCATGAACATCATTAATGATCTTCGATCTTTGGGAAAACTCTAAACCAAATTGGAGAAGTGATGAAGATCTTAACGTCCTAACAAAGCATTAATGGGAGGCCAAAGTCACCCTTATTCAAGAAGCTAGGGACCTTAGAAAGCTTTCTCTTGAAGAACTCACTAGGTTACTTAATTTTGACTCATGGGATCATTATGAAGAACCATTAAGATCTTGAGGAAAAAAAGAGGAACATTGCCCTTAAAGCCTCTACTAATGATGTTGAAGATAAAGAAGAAAGTGATGAAGATGAAAACATTACCCTATCACAAGGAAGTTCAAGAAGTTCATTAAGTTGGATTTACCAAATGGCAATAGGTAAAAGGACATCATATCACATAAGTGTAAGAAGCTTGGCATATCAAATATGATTGTCCATGGTTCAAGAGTGAGGCAAGATAAAAAAAGGTAATGACAACCACATGGAGTAAAAGTGAAGAAGAGTCATTTGAAGAAGAAAATAAAAATAAAGAAACCAACGTGTGCTTCATAGAAATAGAGGATGAAGAGGAGGAAAAACCTTATTCAAACCATATGGAATTGGAAGAGGTATTTGAAAAACTTTATAGTAATCTTTAAAGACTTGGTTTAAAAAAAATGTCTACCTAAAAAAAAAATCATTTCTCTTCAAAAATGAAATTTATGAGTTATATGATTTTGGTCAAAAGGTTAAAATTGAAAAAGAGATAGATGTGCTTGAAAATAAAAATAAACGATTAACATTTTCTCTTGAAAAGTTTACAATGGGTGAATGACACTTTATATGATATTGGCTAGTCAAAAATATATTTTTGGTAAAAATAAATAAATAAAAAAAATCCCTGGGCTAGAAGTCATATAAAGATAAAAAAAAAAAAATGTTTCGTTAAGGAAACCTAATTACGTAATAACCCATCTACTATTTGCTAATTTTGTGAGAGAAATAATTAGACAAGTAGCACTTGTCTTCTAAGAAAATTAATTTATGTCACGCCTAAAGTTAAAGCTATTGGTTAAGAAGTCATTAGAATGCTATTAATTAGTTTTTGCATGTACTATATAATAAATGATTTTATAAATAAGTGTATGTTGAACAACCCTCTAGTTTTACTAACAGTGTGTTTTCTAGTAATGTTTTTAAATTAAGAAAAACTTTATTTCTTTAAAAAAAAAAAGGGTTTTAAATGGGAATAAAGCTACAACCTTGTTCATAAAAACCAAAGATGATAACATTCATATCAAATTATGAAAAATGTGAATGATATTATATGTGGTTCCACTAATGAATCTCTTTGTCAAGAATTTTCAAGTTACATGCATAAAGAACTAGAAATGAATTTGATAGGAAAGTTCAAGTTCTTCCTTGGACTATAAATCAAGCAATCAAAGAAGGGAATTTTCCTTGATCAAACCACAAACATCAAGATCTTTTTAAGAGATTCAAGATAGGAGATACAAAAGTTTATGACAATTCCCATGAGTTCATTCTTTAAGCTTGACAAGGATGAACAAGGTAAATCTATTAGTTAATAAGGTTTTATATATATATATATATATATATATATATATATATTATACTTTATTTAACCTCTAGTAGGTTGGATATTATGTTTAGTGTATATTTATGTGATAAATTCTAATTTTGTCCTAGCCAATATCATTTAAGTAGAGTTGGAAGATTTTTTTTAATATCTTAAAGGCACAATTGATATAAGATTATGACACCCTAATTAGTGCACTAATTTGGGATTAATTAGCTATTATAGTGTGGATTTTATAAATTAATTAGAAAATTGATAGGAAGAACACTAGTGGAGCATATAACTTCTTAGAACACTTTTTAGTCTCATGGCATAGTAAGAAAAAATGTCTCTCTTTTAATGATAGAAGCTAAATTTTTAGTTGTTGATCTTTGTTGTGTATAGATTTTAATTTGTGAACGAAACAAACTTTAAGTGATTCTAGTTTCACTTATGAAGTTTTGCCTATTATATATGATAATATAAATGCTATTATATACAAGTATCTCTAAAAATCTTGTTCATCACTCAAAAACTAATCAAGGGCATGGAAACTAAGCATCATTTTTCTAAGAAACCATGCACAAAAATGAAAACATCATATTAGAGTTTGTGAGCATAAATGAACACTTAGCGAACATATATACAAAATCTTTAAGTGAAGAAACATTTGTTCAAATTATGAGAAAATTAGACCTAATGAAAATTTAAATGATTCAATTATTGAAATTATTGTTAGTTTAATTTGGTTTGGTCATTTTCTTAACATTTATGCATTTTATTTTATTTTTAATAAGATGGTAAAACAAAATACTCATCAAATGGGTCCTTGAGTGGCACCACTAATGAGACGGGGGAAGGCACAAAAACTAGAGCCATGGTCATGTGTGGAAAATGATAAGTTATCCCATTGTGTCATTAGACTTAACAAATTCAATATGAATCCAAAATAAAAATCCTTACTAATTATTAAAGATGATATGGATATTTAAACATAGATGATACTATTCTGAAGTCTGTTAATTTTGTTACTTATTCATTAAAATAATTTAGCTGATATAAAAACCAAACTAGTGATTTTTTCTATTGTTCTTCAATAGCTTTCTTAAATATATTATATATATATATATATATATAAGTCTTGCAAATGTATTAATTATTAATCATTTTAAAATATTAAATAAATAAATCATTATTGAGTGTATTATATAATTGTCTTTCCATTAGTTAATAAGTTCCTATCTACTAAAAATGATAATTTAGAAAAAGAAAAAAAACTCAATTAGTAGGTTCAATCAACAAATCTTTGGATATTAAATATTTTCTTGAATATGATAATTTTTATAAAATTTTAAAATAATATAAATATTAATTATTAATCTAATTAAAATATTAAAAATACAAATTAAATATTTGTGAAATGCTTGTATTTTATATTTATCTTTTCATAAATAAGTTATTATTCAATGGAAATGATAATTTAACAAAATGAAGCTCAATTAATTATTTGCATTAATTTAAGATGGAGAATGAGGCACAAGTTGGGACAAGGATTGAGGAGGTATACCTAACCCCATCTCACCCTATTTACATCTTTAAGTCTAGGGCTCTATACCTTAATGCATTTGACTCAATGATGTATTTTGCAAATTGCACACAGTGAGACATTACATTCTTTGTCAATTTGTTGTTAATATACGATTTTGCACTTAAAAAAGACATTGGAATTTATTAAACATGTGTTGTAGTGTCCTTACGGAATAAATTAATTGACCTGAAATTATTTTATTCAAACAAGTTAGTATTACTATTGTTATATATGCGGATGCTAGTTATCGTTCAAATTCTCATAAAGATGGATCTCAGACAAAGCATATACACTTACTTGGGGTAATACTAGGATATTATGGGGCTAAGACAAACAAAAATATTTGGGAAGTCATCAAGCAAGTTGTGAATATTTATGATCTAATATATTTGGGAATCATATGAAGTATCCTCCATTAAAGGTAAACTAATAATGAGATATAAAAATAATATTTGTTGCATTACACAATTTAAAAGATGCAGAGCAAATCATATATATTCCCTAAGGCCATGTTTGGTTGGTCAGATTAGCATGAGATAGGATAATAGATTATATCTTATCCCATGTTTGGTAGGTGATGTGATAGGATAAGTTATCTCATCACTTATCTTATTATATGTTCAACCAAATATGAGATACAAATAAGTGGTAGGATATATTATCCATTTTTTTTAATCCATTTTACATGGGATATGTTAATCATTAGTAGGATATAGAACATACATATCCTATGTATCAAAATTTATTTAATATACTTATTTTACAAAATGAATTTTTTTATGATAAATTAAATTTATGATTGAAAAAGAAAAACTAAATTTTTTTTTTTATAAAATAATATTAATATATGATATATAAATTACTTTTATATAATAAATAACATAATATAAAAAAAATATTTGTAAAGTTCAAATATTTTAATTATGAATATTGTTAAACATAACAAAATTTTCATTTTTTAAATAGAAAATATTTAAATGTGATGTAAATTTTATTTTAAACATTGAAAATAATATATATTTCATATTATTTTTTATTCATTTTACAAATTAAATATAGATATAATACAATATAACATATTCTATTGGAAATCATATTGCAGTATATACATATCATATCCTATATTATCTCAGATTTTTAGAAGAATTGTTGGATTGATATTCAATAAATAAATATCTCCTAGGGACAATTGTGTTTTGGATCAGTTGAACCGAAAAATTAAGCTTTGGTCCATATAAGTTCACTATTTAAGCCCAAGACCCAGAAGAAGTGTGTAAATTGAGAAGAAGAATATGAATTTTTTACTTTTCCAGAAATGACATTTGCTCACTATGAAAAAAAAAGAGTAGAAAAACATTAATTTAAATTTTATTCCTTCTGTAAACCTTAATAAAATTTAATATAATTTAGTGATTTGGAAAAAAATACACCATTTTCCAAAAAACTAAAAAATAAATTATTATTATTATTATTATTATTATTATTATTATTTAAAAATCAAATATCTTGGAAAATATATATATTTTTAAAATTGTGTATATAAAAATAACTAAAAATATGTCAAATTTATTTTTAAAAAATGATATTTTTAGAATACATTTTTTTTTAAATTAGTTTTCTAAAAATAATAAATTTTCAGAATAATTATTAAAAAAAATTAAGATAAAAAAGTTTGTCATAATTATTATGATAGATAATAGTTTTAAAGGGTATATTAGTCTTTTAATATTTTATATCCTCGTCAAAACTTAATTTTTGGGCCCGTCCAAAACACAACTATTCCTATCTCCTAAACTTTGGTAGGTAAGACATGAATTATTGGTGGGCCCAAGCTTTTATTTCGGAGGGGAGGAGTTGGTGATCATACATCATTCTACTATTTCCAACACAACTAACTTTCTCACATATTGATTAGCAATCACCAACGCAAACAACTTTCTCTCATGTTGATTAGCAATAATCACCAAACACTATCCAAACTTGAGGCTTAAACTCTGACTCTTATCATGGACACAGCAAGCATAGGAGACGGTCTTCTTATTGAAGAAAAAGCTCCTGGCGAACTTAATGGAGGCATTGGCGGCAGCAGTTGTGGCGCTTCCTCCTCCGTCACAGCTGTTGTTGTCTTCAGTACGGCGGTTGCTGTCTGCGCTTCCTTCACATATGGCTGCTCTGTAAGTACAATTCATTGACATAGCAAAAGAAGAATAAAACCAAAAACAATTAAATATCTGAATTTTTGGAGAGAAGTAATTTGAGATGAAGTACTTTTGTAAAAGATGTGACTAGAAATGGTCTTGAATCGGAGATTTTTGGCAGGCTTGGCAGTGTTTAAATAGAGCTCCGTCCGTATAGAAAAAATGCTAGTGTGATATTATATAGGATTTTTATTTTTATTTTCTTTTAATTTTGTCTTTGTACGTCATGAAATACCGATTAAATTTCAATTATTAATGATGTGTTTATGAACATTTTTATTAATCAAATTATATTTAACAATTTGTTTCTGTTTTTTTTAATCAATTTTTAATATTTCAAAGTAAAAATAAAAAAAAATAATGTTATCAAAACTTTATAATTCATATGTATTTTTTTTTCAAATAGATTTTGAAATAAGAAATTATCACTTACTTACTTCTCAATCTTACTTACCAAATAAATAATAACATTAACACTTATGTACCTCTCAATCTTAGGGGTCTCCGATAAAACTTAATATTTATTAATTAATTATTTAAGTTGATTTTAAGTTAAATTATACTTAAATTTTGGTTTTAAACTTTTTATTTAATTTTTTACTTTAAATATTAAAGTTGTTTAATAAAATTAATTTAAATTTGTTTTAAATCATCAAATTAACATATTTACCCTCAAAAATTATAATTAGGGTAAAAAAGATCAATTAATATTGGAGGTCGTGAAATGGTAAAAGAGGCTATAGAGGTAATTAAGACAAATGAGGGTAAAAATGTAGAATGCAAATGTGTACTTAAAAATAAATTAATTGTTTTTACTTGTTACTTAAAGTTGTTTTTTACTTTAAATTATATCATTTAGTTATTTTACCAAATATATTTAATTTATTTAACGATTTAAATTAAATTAAATTATTAAGTCACTTTAAGTTATTAAATTGATTTACCAAACATCCATTAACTTTTTTTTTTTTTTTTCTCACTTTTTTTAACCATCTCTTCATAGCATTGAAGTACTTGCGGTAAACAAGGTGGAAGACATGGTCAATTTAGAGTGTTCTTACTTGGAGCAGAAAATTGAACAAGAAAAAATAACATAGAGATTGAAAAGAAAATGAAATGAGCTTTGACTTGGATGAATATTCACATAGTTTACTAAATTTAATCGAACTTGTGGTTGGTGATTCATATTGGTTGATTTGTAGGCTGGATATTCATCACATGCTGAGTCTGGAATCGTGGATGACCTAGGCCTCTCGGTGGCTCAGGTAACTATATTAAGCAACAAATGAAGAAAATTATGAGAGCCGTAATTCATATGAGCTTGAGATACATTTTTATGGCATTATTATCTCAATAACTTAAGCTTTTGAATAAAAAAGTGTACCTCACTCAACAGACATATTTTCTCTACCTCTGAGGAGCATAACCCCGTCTGAAAGATATCCACTTGTCCTCTCAAATGCCGTATAAACATTTTTCAATATGATTCCACCTCACCTCAGATGTGGTTGTTCCCCAGCATTGTAAAATTCAGCTGGTACCATCTTCTCATTTTGATTGCTTTTCTCTCTTTATTTTGATCTCATTTCGCAGTATTCAGTTTTTGGTTCAATACTGACCGTTGGAGGAATAATAGGTTCAGCAGCAAGCGGGAAGATTACAGACCTTCTGGGTCGGAGACGGGTAAGTTTTATATATAAATTTCCAACTTCAAAAACTTTACAAACTCATCGATTCTTTTCAGTTTTGGTTTCCTTGTAATGCAGACATTGTGGTTTTCTGATGTATTCTTGACTATGGGGTGACTTGCAATAACATTCGCCAAGGTTTCTAGCTTTTCCTTCCATATCCAATAATCTTTACTTGAAATAGGAGTTTGGAAATCACTGTTGTAGCAATGGGAGTAATTCTCTTATTAATTTCATCCTGTGCTGCCAAAACATATTGAATGGCGACATATTCTAGATGCACTAATATCAACCAAGCTGTTTATATTTTTTCTTGAGAGTTTGGCTAATATGAAATTGCACTGCTTATTGGTGGCTGGACTTGGGAAGATTTTCAATTGGATTTGGAATTGGGCTTATTTTTTACGCGGTAAATGTGATAGTTATATTTAATATACCTACTCATGTGATGTTTAACAGTTCTCAACATTTCCATTACAAATCAGGTACCTATATATCACAGAAATTACACCCAAGGACCTTCGGAGAGGGTTTGCATCAGTGGACACGGTAAATTAAAACCATTGTTGACTTGGATCAAATGACCGACTGAGTGCTTATGGGCTTCTATATTCCCATCTCTTCTACTGTTGATGGTATGTTGCGGGTTTTCACTGACCTTTTTTGTAGGAACTATTATTTCTTGGCGCATCTTGGCCTTAATTGGTAACTTTCTAATGCTGTTTTGCTGCTTGAATTCAATGCAAGGGTTGTTCCATGACAATAGCTTCTTTTGCATGTCATTTTCAGGAGCAATTCCGTGTATATTACAGGTTATAGGTTTATTCCTCATTCCAGAGTCTCCTAGATGGCTAGTGAGTGCAGTTAAGATTTTGTTGAGGGTCATTGTATGGAGTTCCTGGAACATTTTCCAAACTCATGACAGCTGGATTTAGTGAAACATATTTACACAGATTGTCCTTTTCTTCCATTAAGTGAATGAGGTAAGGAAAAAAAATAGTTAGCGTCTTTTAGAAATTGTCTGCAGGCAAAGATTAGTCGAGACAAGGAGTTAGAGACCGCTTTGCAGAGGCTAAGGGGAATGGACACTAACATTTCTCAGGAAGCAGCGGAAATCAAAGTAACACTTCATTGTTATGTGCTCATGAAAGAATAAATTTACTAAATCAAAGGAATTGTTTCATGTGTTCTTATCTAGCATTGTTATTTGGATTCATCTTATTTTATAGGACTATACAGAAACCTTTCATCAGCTCTCAGAAAATAGATTCATAGACTTGTTCCAGCGGAAATATGTCCATTCACTTACCGTAAGCCTAAAAAGATTCCTCTACGGTGGCATTTTTCCTTTTAATGGTGAGCTAGCCTGACTTTAAATGGATTATTCCCATTGACTTCAGACTGGAGTTGGGTTGATGGTGCTACCACAATTTGGGGGAAGCAGTGCTAGCTATAGCCTATTGTGCAAGTTCCATCTTTGAATTGGCTGGTAAGTTGACAACCTTCAGCATTTCTTCAAATTATCAATGAGGGAGAAAAACAAAGCATGGAGAAATGAAAGACATGAATCTGGTTTGTGACAGATTTTTCAAGTCCTTTTGGAACTAGAGCAGTGGCTATTCTCCAGGTTTTTGACTCTTATTTTATCTCGAACTAGCATATAGGATTCTGCCTCATGCTTTCTCATACATTTATAGATTCTGCTGCAGATTCCAGTGAGTATCTTGGGAATACTCTTAATAGATAAAGCTGGAAGACGACCACTTCCAATGGTTAGGATGCCAATTAAGCATTCTGTTTTCTAGTTTACATCATAGTTGATCAACAATTCAATACTTAGGTCCACCAATATTTGCAGGTTTCTGCAGCTGGAATGTGCTTGAGTTGTTTTATTGTAGGATTGTCATTCTTAATACAGGTTTTTTCTTTAACCAAATTCAAATGCTCCTCCTTTCTGTCATCTTTATAAAAAGACCATTTCTTGATAAACATCTTCTACAAACAGGACCTGCATCGGTGGAAGGAGTTCACTCCTATTTTGCTGCTTATTGGTATATTGGTAATGTAGCTAAAAGACGGTTGTTTATCTCAAATTAATTTTATCCCACATCTTCCCTCAGGTTACTGACCAATTAGGATCCCAAGTCAGAAGAGCTTCAAGACAGTTCTAATTTGTGTTCTTTGTCAGTTTGGAAGGTCTGTCTAATGCTCTTTATACTCATGATAATCCTCGAACAGTAACAACCGCATTGCTTTAGTCTCTCTCCAGATCCCCCTACATGTCAAAAATTCCCTTCCGTTTAAATCATATCCTGGTAAGATAGATGGGGTGGGTTTGGTTTCAGCTGATTCTTTACGGACTGAAAATTGAATATTTTTATGAACTGCTTAATTCTGCAATCAGGCATATTCGGCGAGTTTCTACATGGGCATGGCAGGACTACCATTGGATGTCATGTCAGAGGTAGGTAAATTTTATTGGCCATGAACTTTAGTCCAACAGATATTTGTGGAGTATAACTTGGGCAAGAAGTTCAAATTTATATCTAATATTAACGGATGAGATTTTCTTCCAGATATATCCAATAAATGTAAAAGGCTCAGCAGGAAGCCTGGTTACTTTTTCCAAGTGGTTCTCTTCTTGGATAGTAACCTACACTTTCAACTTCGTATTTGAATGGAGCTCAGCAGGTCCCCTCTCTCTCTCTCTCTCTCTCTCTCTCTCTGTTTTTTGTTTCTTCTCTTTTAATGCAGAGACATGTATGTTTTGACTATACATGCTACTTCAGGAGCATTCTTCTTGTTCTCAATTGTCTGTGGTGCAACCGTACTATTTGTTGCAAAGCTGGTACCAGAGACCAAGGGGCGAAGGCTGGAAGAAATACAAGCAACAATGACCCATTTTCTTTGATAAATTAAAGTTGGCTTCTCAGAGGAGAATGAGAATTGTAATGGATCAAAGCCTCAGCGCAGTCGTATGCAATCACATTTCCTTGCAGTGTGTACCATGTCTATGTCACACTTCCAGTTGGAGAGAAATGAAAGATAAAATACTGATTCCATAAGCTACGATGGCTTTGAATTTTTAGGCTTTGTCAGAATTTGAATCTCACATTTCACATTCTTTGAAGGTAGGAGGTCCAAGGTTATTGAATTGCTGGAACACTTCCAATTACTCCTTTCCAATGGTAGCTTCAATTCACTAAAAGAACCATGGGTATTAGATAAAGTCTATGAAGATGTCTATTAATTAATTTTGTACCTCTGATGGAAGACATCTCAAATCACTTTTTGTGAGAAGTTTGAGAAATTGTTTTTTCCTAAATTAGAAGAGCAAGAGTTGCTCTTCTAAGGCTCTCCAGACCTTTAGAGCTGTATTCACACCAATGACCATGCTGAGGACTTCCTCAGTCATGTTGCCAAGTAGCCAGGACATGAGTAATCCATCATTGTTTGTCCAGACCAAGAATTGAGAATTCTGTCTTTCTTCTTCGTCAACTGATTGTTCATCTGGTTTCTCATCAATGGATGTGTGATTCCCAAACTTTGTATCAGTGGTAGCACTTGGGATTTCCAGAGGAAAAATTGGTGGAGGTGAGTTTGATTGAAACCAAGCTTGAACACTGATGGAAAGAGTAGATGGTTAATTTTGGTTCTTCAAGAATGGCCATTTTGAAGCCTTGCGTTGATATCATAAAGAATCAGATGAAGAGAATGATCTTGAATGACAAACAATAATGATTTTTCATTATAGGAAAGTGTACAAAAATATATACATAAGATGAAAAAAAATTTAGGAGGAGGAAAGTCAAGTTGCTGCCTTGATTCAAGGATTATGTCGGTTGACCTGGCTAATATACGTGCACAAGGAGTCAGGGGCGGAGCAGGAAAGTGGTTGAGGGGGGCATTATATGGAGCGTATTTCAAGAGGACAGAAGAGCATCAAATTTCTATATAGCTTGGTAGTAAGGTAGCTAGTGGTTGAGGGGGGCATTATATGAAACTTATTTCAAGAGGGCAGAATAGCATCAAATTTTTTATATAGCTTGGTGGTAAGGTAGCTACTTACCTTGTTCAATTCCCACTACCCCTTGGCTCTACTCCTACAAGGAGGTAATTTTGTTACAAAGAATTATTACATCATCTTTTGTTCACCGACAACAAAGTCCATCTCACAGTCCCCAAACTTTTGTCACCACCAGGTCCCCCCACCCCCCCGGGTCTCACACCACCGCCTTTCCCAGCTTCATTGAATGGCTGTTATGAAGTCCAACAATGCACTCACGCACTCACGAAACTTCGCCTTTTATGCTTTCTCTTTCGACCAACTAACTTGTCTTCGTCTTCCACTTTCTTTGCTCCTCACCTCCAAGAAAGTTATGGAGAGAGGGACCAATGTTAGAGGACATGCAACAAGACCTCTTCTTGACGAAGAAAGAACTGAAAACTTCTGCAATAGGGATGACGGTAATGGCAGTGGCAGCAGTTGCAGTGATGCTTCCTCCTTCACAATTGTTCTTGTTTTCAGCGTAGCAGTGGTCTTCTGTGGTTCCTTCACCTTAGGGTGCGCTGTGAGTACAATCTCATGTCGATAGTTTTTGCTCCTTCGCTTCATCTTCGAGCTCTCATTGGTTTTGCTAATATATTTTTTCCCTTTCCATTTTCGGTTTAAACAACCAATGTTTACTAGGAATGGCACTGAAAACTAAATAAAAAATAAAAATATAAGCAAGTTTGACATTTCCATTAATCATTAAACCCACACTATATCTGCAGAAAAAATATCAATGCTTTTACAATCGAATCGAAAAAGTTATCGATTTATTGGTTTATTGTTCACTTGGATTAATTAGTGGTTAACACAGTGACTTTATAAACATATAATTTGTATTTTATTAAAATTAACAAAATAATTATAAAAAATTGTTATATATATATAAAATTAAAATTACTAATAATATTTTATTTTTTATATTTGGTATATTAAATTTAATAATAAAAATGTATTAATATATTCAATTTTATTAAATCGAATATGTATAATAGTTAAATATGAAAATATGTTTAAAATGAAAAAAAAAATTATAATATTTAATTTAATCATATATTTATATATTTTGTTATTTTAAAATTTTAAAAATTATTATTTTAATTAATTTATATTATTTTCATATTTAATATTAATAATTATTATAAGAATAATTATATATAAAAATATTTATATTTATTTAAATGTTTATATAATAATTTTTTTAAAAAATAATATATAAATAATTACCATTTTATTAATCTAATGGCTACTTAGCTGAGTGTCCTCCGTTTGTTTTATCAACCACATGTCTTAGGGTCCACATAAAAACATCTACAAACCACATGTTCAATTTTCCACCATGCAAAAACTCATTTTATTGTAACCAAAATTTATACCACATTGAAAATCTACACACTACATCTACGTAGTATTTATATTTGCACATATGGTTCCCCTTGTTTTATTATAACCAAAATATTTCCTACATGGAAAATCTAGGAACCACATATGTAGTATTTATACCTTCACATATGTTTCCATTTTATATATGTAACATCAAAAATCTATGAACCACACCTATGGTATTTATACCTTCACATATGTTTTCTACAACCACATGTGTATTATCGATACTATATCTTCACATATGTTTTCCACAACCACATGTGTATTATCCACAATATTTTCAGAACTGGACTGGTCATCGAACCGGAAAAGTTACCAGTTCGCGGTTCACTGGTTGGATCGGTGGTCGAACCGTAGTCGAACCACTAACGTTATAAATATATAATTTATGTATTTTTAAAATTAAAAATAATTATAAAAGATTTAAAATATATATGAATAAATTAAAAATCAATAATATTATTTTATATCTTTGATATTATCAAATTAAATGATATTAATATTTTAAATTTTATTAAATGAAATATGTATAATATTTAAATGTAAATATATTAAAAATGAAAAATTTAAACTAATTTTATAATTTTTAAAAATATTATATTATTTTTATTTAATATTATAAAAAATTTTAAAATCCAATATATATTGTTTTGTTTGGCATAATGCATGTAGCCAAGTGGTGTCCAAGTTTGGTTAAGGAACTTGAGGTCCAAGGTTCAAACCCTCTTGGTGGGAAATTTGTTATTTTTTTTTACATTGATATAATGTTAGCAAACCCACATCGGATTTGGAGAGGAAAAAAGATGCAAAGGGTGCTTATAAAAGCTATCCTCAATGAGGGAAAATGGTTGGGTGGGTGTGGGCCTTGTCATAATAAGACAGGGCCCAACATTTGAAGACATTTTATCCGGTGGAGCTCTTCCATTCTTCCAAAATGAGGGGGTTAATTTGAACCGTTTGATTCGTTTAGAACCATCCGAGTCATCGGTCCGACCGTTGGTTTAGGTGGTTTGTGACCAGTTCAATATGTTGAATATGTAAATCGGACCGAAAATACGACCGGTCGACGGTTGAATATGTTGGACTGACGGGTCAGTTTTTAAAACATTGTTATCCATACCTCCCCTTTTATATGTGTAGATGGAATTCATTTATTGAGATAGTTCTTTTAAAATTGGACATTATTACAACACCCAAATGATAAATTTTCATACTAAAATTAAACATAGAGCAAAAATATCTTCCCTGACGTTCTAAATTAAACATATAAAATAAATATAATATATTTCTAAATTTAGCTTTTAAAATATTTTTGTGCTTAAATTGCTTATATTTCGAAAAAGATAAAATAATATTTTGAAAAAGGAAATTAAAATTAATACACAGAAATGAGTTAAATCATGTTTAATTTTTAATTTTCTACAAAAAAAAAAAAAAAAAAAAAATTAACAACTGAAAATCATAAAGAAATGGAGATTTAGCAATATTTTTAATTTTATTTTTAAAATATAACAATTTTTCTAAACTTACCATTATGTTATAAATTATTAAAACTGTAACGCTAGAAAGATAAAAATCTGGCCATGCACTGTCATATTTTTTTACAATTTGAAACCTTCCAACGAACTATGTGGGCAATGTGGAAGTCTATGTATGATATTCCTGCTTTGATCCGGGAAAAATGGGAATACTTCAAACATTTGCTAGTGATAATTATCCGTTCCATGTAGTACTAGCCATGTACGTCATCTGACTTTCACTGAAATAATGGTTTATGAATGACCTGTAGCTTGGATACTCATCACCTGCCGAGTCCGGAATCATGGCTGACCTGGGCCTCTCTATAGCTGGGGTAAGCACTAAATGATTCTAGACCCTCCATTTTGCCACGGATCAACAATGATATAATGGACCATTTGACTAGATATTGGTTTTTAATAATCTGATTTCAAAAATGGATATGTGCCTCTGCCGAATGATTTCGATTAACTCTTGCATGCAAGTTCCATTTTATGATATATTTCCTAATTAATTCACATTTATTTACAATCCACAATGCATAACATAGGAAGCTAATGGACTCCAAAAGCTCCATCATTTATGTTGAAAAGTTATTCAAATTCTTACTTACAATTTTTTAATAAATGAATATCATATATTTAATTACTTACAAGGAAAGTTGTTGTAAATATAATTTAAATATTCTAGGTTATCAGAAAAATAAAAAAGGTTATGAGATATGAGCATGTAAATTAAGCTTATGTCGGATAAATCAAGATATGATGGAAGAGTAGAAGAAATTTAATGGAACTGAGGGTGTTTATGATTTAGGATTATAGATACAAGAAGTTAGGAAACATGGTTTCAAGGCTAATAGTTGTATGTGGTTTTTTTTTTTTTTTTTTCTATCATTCATAATATATTTTATAATATAGTGATATACTCCTCTTTCATTTATCGACATAGAAATGGTTAGCTAAACTACGTTAAAATCTTATGTACCTTAAGTAAATAGTTTTATCTTTATGTTCCTATACTAATATGTTGGAATTAAAGTTTTCACTTATAAAGTAAATGACACAAAAAGTTTTTAATTACTAACACAATAAAATATATGAAAGCTCATGATGAAGACTTCTAGAAGAGTTTAGGTTAAGAATATTTCTAAAAAAACTCAAAGAGAATTAAACACCCAAGAAGGTAGTAAAAATAATTTTGATTCAAGGTATGATCAATTCCTATCTCATTGAAATATGATATATTATACTTTATTATCCATAACAATTACAATCTCTCTTATAGAAAGTTGAAACATTAATGAAGTAATTGAATATGATATATAAGAATAACATAGCATATCTCATTAGATATGCTACCTTGGGATATCATGCCCATTAAATTTAATATTCAAAGATATCATATTCCATTGAAAATCATGTCAACCAATGTAGCCTATGTATCCTAGTTGTTGCTGCTCTTTAGTTATGGATATATATATATCATTCTCCTACCAAAATCATTAAACAATTGAACCTATGCGACTAAAAAACTCATCCACAATGATCCTATCTATCCATCTAGTTTGGTGACCAAGTACTGATGGACTCAAGGCTCTCTAGTTCCTCCTTGGTGCATGCATGCTTTTAAGCCTACAAAAGGTCCAAAAGTAGTCAGCTGATGTTTAGGTTCCTTCTTCCTAGTGCCACAAATTATTTAGGTTATTGTAAGCGAGAATTGCTAAGCCTAGTAGACCACATGTGTAAAGTGCATTTTTTGATAAATTTGTGACCCTCCTTACTTTACAACCAACTGTACCATAATCTCTGATATAATCCATAACATGGGGTGTAGTTTTCTTTTTATGACTCCTAGAGAGGCCTACATTCTAATTGATTGGTGACAAAGATATTATGTACTAAGACCATAATGGAATTGCATACTTGCAATCTATTGAGCAAGCCATGCGTAAGCAGTTGAGACTTGAGACCATAACAACCAATCTGGGCCATGCATATTCGCAGGATTCAAACATGTATTGGTTCTCTTGCTCGCAGATGATCTCTAATCTCCCTTTAAGAGGATTTCTTATGTTTAATACTACTTTGTCACAGATGAGACCAAAAAAAAGAAGGAACTTACAAAAATGCTTGAAAAAAAAATTGATGGTTAACACACTCGTGCAACTATGCCATGATAGAATAAATGTGGACTGACATTATATTAAACATTGTCCAGGATTAAGCTATCTTTTAACATGCAATTTCTGATTTAATCTTGAGTATGGGCCACCTAATGTGTAGAGCCCAATGCCATCGCGGGCTTTAGATGATGAGCCTAAGGCCCGTGAGGCCCAATAACCAATGGGTATGGTCCCTAAGGCAGGAGGGTATAAAAGGGTTTCGGCTTATGTCTTTTGGAATGATGACATCTTTTGAAAAACAAGAATTGTTCTCTCCCGCTCCCATTGCCTGAGAAATAACAGCAAAAAGTGGTACCCTCCATTGCTCTTAGAAGATCCATACCATCTTCATCGAACGCACAAATGGAATCAGGTAGGTACCATTTGGCATAGAGTTTTATGGCATAATTTTCATGTGATTCAAGCATGTGATTCCTGTTTAGATAAATGTATACAACATTGGAGACTGTTTCATGCCATGACCTATGTAATAAAATGGTTTTTGTTTGGTTTAACTAGAATGTACTATTTTTATTGTTCCTGCAATTGTCTCTCTCCCTCTCCCTCCCCCTCCCCTTTTCTCCCTCTCTCTCTTTCAATTGATTATTTTTTTCTCTTTATTTTGATCTCATTTTGCAGTACTCAGTTTTTAGTTCATTATTGACACTTGGGGCAACAATAAGTGGAGTAACAAGTGGGAGGACTACTGACCTTATTGGTCCAAGAGGTGTAAGTATTATGACCCTTCAGTTGGCTCCAGGCCTACTGTAAAGTGATCAACTATAGAAGCTTTACCAACCCTTCCGTTCATGCTAATTTTTGTACGTTGTTCTTGAAAACAGACAATGTGGTTGTCAGAAATATTTTGCTCCACGGGGTGGCTTGCAATAGTATTCGCCAAGGTTTCTTATCTTTTCCTTCTTTTCTTTCCAAATTTTATTTTCTAAATCAAATTTCAAGTTTTCTTTAATTCACCTTCCCTTTAATCGATTTCTTGGAAGAGCGATTTATCATTCAAATGGTTGTCTCATTTCATCCATCTAAGAAGGAACTAGGGGGATATTGATAGGGTGTACCCAGTGAAGCAACACTAAGAAGAAAGTTTTTATCAAACATTAAGAAGAACGTCTTCTTCTTGTGTATTTAACATCAAACATTTATTTGTTGAAATCACATGCTTAGGCTTTGTTGTGCCAACTGAAATTTTAATACAAACAATGTTCATTCAAGAATACAACAATAAAACAATTTACATAAGAGTGCATGAGGCTTTAAGGTGGTTCAGCCAACCATGCTTATATTTGCATATGAGAAAAAATCATTTCATTATATCATAAAGAATATTATAGAGGATAAGAACCGTATACAGTTATTGTGTTACCGAAATATCTTATGTTTCACTAGTACTCCTTATATCTACACCCTGAACCACAAGTCCCCTCGCTCCATGGGTGTTTCACATTCTTCCTCACATCTCTATTCACCTCGTATAACTTGTACAAGTCCATCTTTATCTCTTTTTTTTTTCCCTCATGATTTTGAATATTTATAAAGGTATTTCTTATAACTTTTCTTATTCTAAAAGGAAATCTAATACGACAATTACATATGAATATAGGAAAAGTTCTATTCAATATTATTCACATAAAAAGAATTTATACTAACTAGGAATTTGGGATACTTTTCAACAGGGGCTGCTTCACTCATTTGTAATTCAAAAGATAGATCAAATAGAAAATTTGAAATCACAATAGGAACAAAAAAATTTTTAATTCTCCTTTGAATCTGATTCCTTGCGCATTCTAAATTTTCATAAGAGGAACAGATCATCAAAAAGTTTATTGAACTTTCCAATCTGAACCAATTAAGTCAACTAATATATATACATTTTTAAGGGTGTGGTTAATATGAAATTGAACTGCTTTTTGGAAGGACTATTGGTGGCTCAACTTGGGAAGATTGATAAATGGAATTGGAATTGGGCTTATTTCTTATACGGTAATTGCAACAAGCAAAGTTTGTAGTATGTCTTTAGTATATCCATACATATCTGTAACAGTAATCAATGTTCCTTATATAAAACAGGTACCCATATACATTTCAGAAATCACACCCAAGAATATTAGGGGACTATTTGCATCAGCCCATACGGTAAAACACAACTATTGCAGCCTTAGACTAAAAATCCAATTGAGTCTTTTAACTATATATTGTTAGCTTTACAGTTGGTGTTATGTTGCGGCTTTTCTATGACATTCCTCTTGGGAAATGCTGTCTCTTGGCGCATATTGGCTTTGATTGGTAATTTCATTGTGCTTTTCTGCTGCATATATTGAATTAAAGGGTAGTTTTAAAATGTAATTATATTTTATTTCCTTTTCAGGAAATGCTCCATGTATATTACATATTATTGGTGTATTCTTCATTCCGGAGTCTCCTAGATGGCTGGTGAGCCCAATTCAATTTTTTCCCCATAACCATTTTGTAAATTAAATGAATGATGCAAAGGAAAAAATCAAGCATCCTAAACAAAATAGGACAACCTAATGATTGGAGTAAATGTCTACAGGCAAAGACTGGGAGAGAGAAAGAGTTGGAAGTTGCTTTACAGAGGCTCAGGGGAGAGAACACAGACATTTCTCAAGAGTTAGCTGAAATCAAAGTAGCATTTAAATTCTTGTGTTCATTAATGAAAATTTGTTGTGTTGTTGACATTGCCATTATTATTGGTTTGAACATGAAATAAGATGGTTTCACTTGTTTTTTCAGGACTATACAGAAATCTGTCAACGACTCTCAGAAGATAGAATTCTAGACTTGTTTCAGTGGAAATATGCTCATTCACTTGTAGTGAGTGTCACAAATTAATACTTGGCACGTTTCTTTCTCATGGTTTTCCTGATTCTTTGTTTTTTTTTTTTTTTTTTTTTCATTTTACATATAATTGCAATATGTTCAGGTTGGGGTTGGGTTGATGTTGCTGCAACAACTTGCAGGGTCTGTTGCCATTCCTAGTTATGCAGATTCCATATTTGAATCAGCTGGTAATCAAGGCTTTTCATTGTCTCTTTATATTATGTATTAGGGTATAAAAAGGAACAAAGACGAATGGAAATATGAATTTGAGGTTTATGACAGATTTTTCAAGTACATTCGGGACAACAGCAACTGCTATTATCCAGGTTTCACTCTTGTTCAAGTGTACTTTGATTTGGAAATCTGCTTCATGCTCTTTCTTCCTTTTTCCTTTTTTTTTCTCTTTTTATTTTGTTTTTTCATTCTTTAAAGAAATGTAGACATTCTTTATCAGATTCCAGTAGTTGTTATTGGTGTACTCTTAGCCGATAGATCTGGAAGACGGCCATTGCTAATTGTAAGGACCAGGAGGAATCTGTTTTTAAGCTTGTGACTAGTTGATCAGCAAGTTTGTAGTTATTTTACCAATGTTTGTAGGTTTCTGCAGCTGGAATGTGCTTGAGTTGCTTGATTATAGGAATATCATTCTTATTACAGGTCTTTTCTAAATACAAATTTAAACACTTCTATGTTTTCTTTTCTTTCCAGTTTTCCTCTTCATTTATTTAGATGACCATTTCTGAAAGACCTGATTTTACAAGCAGGATCTTCACAAGTGGAAGGAGCTCACTCCTATTATGGTTCTTATTGGCATGGTGGTAAGGCAACATAGCATAGAAATAAATGTTCATCTAAAATTGTCCTCGTTTTTGTTTTTTCTTTCTTCTTTACTTGGGTTTGTCCATCCACTAGGATGGAAGTCCAGAGGGTATCATGTCTAAGTTATGAGCTTATTAGAGTTTGGAAGGTCTTTATGTGAGGCTCTTTATTCTCCATAATCTTCTTATAGTTGAAACCACCATTACATTAGCGAATGGATAGTTGCAATATATGACCGAAACTGAATTCTTTTCACTTTCATTTCAATCCTTCCTTGGTTACGAGGATCATCCCTTGGTAATTTTGTTTGTCTCTGCTGATCTACAATCAGGCATATTTGGCATGGTACTCACTAGGCTTCAGAGGACTACCATGGGTTATCATTTCAGAGGTAGAGAACTTTGCTAGACAGGAATTCTACATTATTTAGTAGAAATTTAGAACTATAACATTGCACTACGGTTGATATTGCTTGCATATTTTTACTAATTAGAGCTTCTATTTCAGATATATCCAGTAAACATAAAGGGTTCAGCTGGAAGTCTAGTGACTTTCATTCTCTGGTCCTCTTCTACTATTGTCGTGTATGTTTTTAACTTCATCTTTGAATGGAACTCAGCAGGTGATACCTTTCTCTACATCTCTCTTATGTCTCTCCTTACATGTATATATATAGGCTTGTGTTCATGTGTATTTTTATTTATAAAAACAGGTATTTTCATTAAACCATTTCAGGAACATTCTTCATATTCTCAGTCTGTAGTGCTGCAACTGTTCTATTCACCATAAAACTCGTACCAGAAACCAAGGGGCGAACGCTGGAAGAAATACAAGCATCTATGACCCATTTTCTGCAGCACTAACATAAACTTATTGTGCTACATAAGTATTGGAATTAAGAATTTTCTCTGAACATTAATTTGTTAATCTGGTGATGCGAAGTTGGGTACTTTTGGTCATCCTAGCATAATAAATAGTTTGTTATGGATCTTATACCATCTGGTTCACATATTTTCATGTCAAGTTAGACGGATGCTCATTGGAATTTATCTATAATGAGGATGAAATGCTCTATATTGGGGCTGGCATTTCTACATTGAGAGGATATGGAGTTATGTCATATTCCATGCTTGCGACATATTAATTAACATTTCATTGGCAGTCATCCCCCTTCAGTTGAAAGGTTTGGAGGGAATCCATACTATGAAATGCACAACTGATGGACTATGTTGCAGTCACCACCTTAGAAGGTTTTTTATACAATGAAAGGTAACAATTGTATTGGTTGGTGAGTG
Organism: Vitis riparia; assembly: GCF_004353265.1. Taxonomy (NCBI): domain Eukaryota; kingdom Viridiplantae; phylum Streptophyta; class Magnoliopsida; order Vitales; family Vitaceae; genus Vitis; species Vitis riparia. The sequence goes on from NC_048444.1 coordinate 25,416,782, forward strand.
GCTTAGTGTGGTTGAGAGATGATTTATGAGGCAAATTTGAAGTAGGAGCTGCGAACGCTCAGGTTGGTTAAGCAAACTGATTCATTTGTCTCACCCCAAAATCTCATGATAGTAGGTCGACTCTCTTCTGGTGTCGGCTTAAACTCAAAATGGTTGGAAAAAGCCAACAAAGTAAAAAAAAAAATGGACTGATTGATGGTTGAACTGGTCTGATTGGACAGTCTGCTATGATTTTCAACATATTAAAAAAAGAAACATTTTATAGATATTGCAACTGGTCCACATCCCCTGCTAAACTAAGCTACATTTGTTTTCATGATTGATTTGCTTAATGGCAACAAAATATTGTAAAGTTATAATGAATCAAATTATATTTAAGAAACTATATTAGAGGAATACTATTGATAAATCTGAATGAGTAAATCCGCAATACATGCTTAAATCTACCAAACATGTTTCATACAATAAATTCTAATTTAGAAAATAAAAAATTTCTAAATTGAAATACAAAATTTGCACAAAAAAGGCCAATAATAATATACTACCTGCTTGATACATAGTATGATTTGAAAGCTATAGAAAGCACATAACCCATTTTAGCTATTGAAACCAACAACAACCAACAAAAATAAAAATAAAAGTAAAAAAAGCATTAAAAAATTCAAAAAAATTATATATATACTAAGAGAGTGTTAGTTTTTTAGCTTTTTGCTTAACTAAATTTGTTTTCAAACTTTAAATTGTTTGTTTTTCTACTTTTTTAAAACTTATTATAAAATTTTTGCTGAATAAAAAAAAAAGTTATAATATTTAACGTTTTCTAAATAGAATAAGTAATATGTTGGTTTGTCTTTACTTTTTAATATTTAATAGAAATAAAATATTACAAAAACAAACAATCTAATACTTAACACTATTAAACATTATTTAGTTTTAAGTTATATTTAAAATTAAGAAAAAACAAACAAACAAACAAACACAACCTAATTAATAGCCTAATTAAAGGTTTCCCCATTTGAAATTTTTTCAAAAAACGAAAATAAATTAGATGTGTCCTTACAATCCTTTCTTCCTACCCTCTCCTCAACAATTGAGGCAACCCCACGACCGAGTTGATGTTATTTATTCCTCACATCATCTTCAACAACAAAACAAACCAGGTGTGGTATCCTTCCTAAAAAATGTCACGTGGCTCCATCTCCCTTGGACACACAGACGTTCCTCCTTGCGACGCGTGGCATTGCTCATTCCACCCGAACGGAAATTCTCACTCATCCATCCGAATGTCTCACAGCCGTGATTACATCCGGCTGACGTTCCACCTTCTCCGAGTATTTCACATCCGGCGCCTGCCGTCGGATGGGAGAGGAGGACGACTCAACTTCTCCCGGCAGACATATCCGGATCCTTTGGTAACGCTTACCCGGATAATATCCGTGGCCAACAATTCAGATTCCCCGGATAGCTTGGCTCGTCAGACACTCGCGATTCGCCGGATCCATTTCCGCCCACAATAAAAAAGATAACTCTGACGACACCGACGACCAAGTCTTCTGAACTGACACTCATCTTTAATGCAAGATACATTCGACAAGACATTCCCAAGTCTTCTCAGGGCTCCTGACACATCCCCGATATTTAAAGTCATAAATTGAGGCGATGGAACCGCCTAAATATCCTCCTGACAGCCACAATCTTGGATAAAAAACGTCATGATTGCTTCGCCACCTATGAGCCACAATCATGACGATGGGACCCGCTAGCACAGTGGTGCCATGGGACTCGCTAGCATAGCGGTGCCATACTTTCTGACTCATATATAAACTCCAAGGAGGCTCTCAGGGAGGTAAGCACTCTCAAGGCATTCAAAAAGCCATAAAGCGACAAAGAGATAAACATCCTTTACAAAAAATCATGGAGCAACACTCCCAAAGGAAAACTCTATTTTCCAACAACTTTCAAAAGACTAACTTAGCCATCGGAGGATGTGTCCGGACAACCCATCCGGACATCTTTTTTGCAGGAGGAAGGAGGATTCACTGTAACGCGTTGATCGAGATTCCGTTGTTGGTGACGACTATTGCAGCAGAGGAATTTTGCCATCAACATTGGTGCCGTCTGTGGGAAAACCTTTCTTCTTCGTAGTAAATCCTATACCTTCCAACTGTAAAGATGACTTCACCCTCAAGGAGTCGTTCTTCCGCCAGAAATGACGAAAGTTACTTTGAATGGCAGATGCAAATTCTACTCCAAGAAACAAGAAGGCTCAGGAATGAAAATAATGTCTTGAGGATCCAAGGCTCTTCCCAACATCAGCACTATCAGCGGAGGCAGGATCCCTATCACAACCAGGAAGCTCCATTCTCCCGAGAGGCGAGCGCAACCCTTGAGGAGCATGAAGCATGGCCTAGCGAAACCCCGGTGCATGCTCACCATGTCCGACGAAGCAAGAGTTCAGGCTCTACTCGAGTCCCGTCCAAGCGACAACGTGAAAAAAGGCCCCAAATATCCGACGCGATGCGTGCGCGTCTGGGACCCCAAACACCCTGCAGAAACAGGCCTTACACCGCCGTATCACTGGAGGCACACTCCGAGCCTTCAAGCTCGCCTACTCTACAGGAACATGCGGCCCGCCCACCCATGGCGCGGGTTGGTAAAGATCCCTCGCACCTAGCCCCTCCGGGCTCTATCAGCAGGCGCCTAGATGACATGCTCTCCACGCCTTTCAGCTCTCGTATCATCAAATATGAACCCCCATGAGGGTTCATCGTCCCGAAATTCTCCACGTATGATGGATCTAGCGATCCTTTTGATCACATAATGCATTATCGGCAGCTCATGACCCTTGACACAGGGAATGATATGCTGTTGTGCAAAGTTTTCCCAGCCAGCCTACAAGGCCAAGCTCTTTCGTGGTTTCATCGACTGCCCGAGAACTCGATTGACAATTTTCGGGATCTGTCCGAGGTCTTCGTGGGGCAGTACTTATGCTCAGCCAGGCATAAACAAAATATCAGCACCTTGCAGAACATCAAAATGCAAGAAAATGAAACTCTGAGAGAGTTCGTGAAACGTTTCGGACAAGCTGTCCTACAAGTCGAATCATACAGGTTGGACGCAGTTCTCCAAATTTTTAAACGGAGCATATGCCCATGGACCCCCTTCTTCGAGTCCCTCGCCAAAAAACCTCCTACATCCATGGATGATTTATTCCGGCGTGCAAGTAAATACTCCATGCTAGAAGACGACATTCGTGCCGCTGCACAGTAGGTTCTAGTAGCTGACCAAGCCGCTAAAAGCGAAGCCACCAGAAGCTTCAAAGCACCCAACCATCCTGGGTCATCCAACAGGGGGCAAGGTGAGCGACACCCGCCATTCATTCGGACACCTCTCACCAAGTCGTACGAAAAAACTGCTTCCTATAATCCGCGATCTGCTTGGCTTCAGATGGCCAGTACCAATAAGATCGAACCCCTCAGAAAGGAACCACAACAAAAGATACGATTACCATAAAGATCATGGGCACACAACTGAAACGTGCGTAAGCCTCCATTACATGGTGGAGGATCTCCTAAAAACGGGACACTTGAAGCATTACGTCCGAACAGCGCCTAAAGGCGAAGGATCTTCCCATGATCAAGGCCCACGCGCCCCAGCGGCCCCTGTTAAGGCAGTGATCAACTACATATACGGAGGACCCTTGGATGACGAGTACAGTTCCAAAAGGAAAAGGCAGAGACTGCTGCGAGCAGCCACGGTTCGGGAACATGTGAGCTCCATCCGGCCGGGATTATCCAATGGGAGCATCCATCCCATAGATGGAACCATTGTCTTCCCCGCTCTGAATCCCACCCGAGTGCTGCAGCCGCATTGAGATGCTCTCATCCTAACATTAGGGGTGGGAGACTACGATGTGAAAAGAATCCTGGTCGACCAAGACAGCTCCGCGGACCTGTTGCAGGTGGCGGTCATCAAACAAATGGGTTTCGAACCCTCCAGCCTGGAGAATCCCGGAAGAACCCTGTCCGGATTCAACGGTTCTTCCACAACTTCACTTGGGGATGTAACACTGCCAGTTCAAGTCGGGCCAGTCATTCTAAATGTTCTATTCTCCGTAGTTGAGGACTTATCTCCTTTCAATGTCATTTTGGGACGCACGTGGTTGCATGGCATGAAGGTCATTCCGTCCACATACCATCAAATGGTCAGCTTCATCACCCGAGATGGGCAAATTGATCTTTACGGAAGCCAGCTCGCTGCCAGACAATGTTATCAGATCACTCGCGAGGCCGGGTCCAGCGCCGACCGCGAGCACTCCCCTAAAAAACCAAATGCTTCTGACCAATAGCAATTACAGCACCCGGCGGACAAAGATCCCCCGGCAGCAGACCCGCTGGAGGCTGTCCGGATATCAAAGGGAGGTGAACGCTTCATGTACGTCAGCACCCTCCTACCGCCAGCCGAGAGATTCAAGCTCCAAAAGGTGCTCCAACAAAACTGCGATATCTTTGCTTGGGCCCACTCGGACATGTCCGGAATACTTCCAAGCGTCGCCTCTCACCGGCTCAACGTATTAGCCGTCTCTAGGCCCGTTCGACAAAAAATTCAGAGATTCCATCCGGACAGGCAGAAAGTCATTCAGGAAGAAATTGAGAAATTATTGGAGGTCGGGTTTATAAGGGAGGTGGAGTATCCGGAATGGTTGGCAAAAGTAGTAGTGGTCCCCAAGAAGGGAGGAAAATGGCGGGTGTACGTCGACTACACCAATCTCAATGACGCGTGCCCCAAAGACAGTTTTCCACTACCGCGAATAGACCAGATAGTAGATGAAACCTCCGGGTATCACCAAATTCCCATGGCTTCGGAAGACGAAGAAAAAACTTCCTTTATAACTCCTCACGGGCTCTACTGTTATAAAGTCATGTCATTCGGACTCAAGAACGCTGGGGCCACGTACCAGAGGTTAATGACCAAGATTTTCAAGCCGCTGATTGGCGACATTATTGAGGTGTACATTGACGACGTGGTAGTCAAAAGCAAAACCCGAAGCGAACACACCCAGTATTTGCAGAAAGTTTTTCATTTATTGAGAAAATATGGCATGAAGCTTAACCCAGCCAAATGCGCATTCGGTGTAAGTTCGGGAAAGTTCCTGGGGTTCATGGTTACCCAAAGAGGAATCGAAATCAACCCAGATCAAGTGAAAGTGGTCGCTAATATGCTTGCACCAACAAACAAGAAGCAGTTGCAACACCTCACTGGCAAACTCGTCACTCTCGGACGGTTTATAGCTCGATTCACAGACAAGATGAAGTCTTTCTTTCTGGCACTCAGAGAGGTCAATAAATTCGGATGGACGCAAAGCTGCTAGACTACTTTTGAATAAATCAAGCGGTATCTTTCTCAACCCCCCATTTTAAGTAGTCCGCTACCTGGGGAAAGACTATACCTGTATCTGGCAGTTATCGATTGGGTTGTTAGCGCGGTCTTGCTCCGTTCCTTGTCGCCCCAAGAATAAAGATCCGTATATTTCATCAGCAAAGCGCTTGCCGATGCAGAGACAAGGTATTCAAGGATGGAACAGATTGCCTTGGCATTGTGCACGGCCGCTCAGAAACTGCGTCCCTACTTCCAAGCTCACCCCATAACAGTACTCACCAATCAACCCCTCAGGAACATTCTGCATAAACCGGACATAACATGAAGGATGCTATGATGGGCAATAGAGCTGAGCGAATATGGGATAGATTATCAGCCCAGACTATCCCTGAAGGGACATGTCGTGGCAGATTTTATAGCAGAGTTGCCTGAAGCGCACGCCCCAGACAAATAATCAACTCCGGATGATTGGTGGTCTCTGCATGTTGATGGGGCCTCCCGCTCGTCCGGATCAGGAGTCGGGCTCCTCCTCAAAGCGCCAACCGCAGAACGGTTAGAGCAATCCATCCGTCTGGATTTTCCCACCTCAAACAACGAGGCTGAATATGAGGCCATCCTATCCGGATTGGGCCTTGCAATCACCCTCAACGCCTCAAAAATCAAAATTCGCAGCGACTCTCAGCTCGTCATGGGGCAAATACTAAAAAAGTACGAGACCAAGGACGAGCGCATGACCAAATACTTATTGAAAGTACAAGAATCACTCAACCGGTTGGGAGAGTGGGTCATTGAGAAAGTCCCAAGGGGAGAAAATATGCAAGCCGACACTTTAGTGGGTATAGCCGCATCATTTCCTGTGAAAGAATCAACAATGCTACCCGTATACGTTCAAACCACTCCTTCCATCGCTGAGTCACACGTTTGCAATGTGGGCCCAAAAGAATACGACTGGGTGGTTGACATCAGAGCCTATTTACAAGCGGGGGCACTACCTGATGACCCTAAGCGCACCCACAAAATTCGGGTGCAAGCGTCCCGCTTTACCCTAGTCGAAGATGATCTCTTCAGGCGATCCTTCGGAGGTCCGTACCTCAGATGCTTGATCCAGCCGGAAATCCAATATGTTCTATCCGAACTTCATGAAGGCGTTTGCCGCAACCACTCAGGGGGCAGAACCCTAGCTCACCGGGCGCATTCACAAGGATATTATTGGCCCACCATGAGGTAGGACGCAGAGATTTATGTCAGGAAATGCGACAAATGTCAAAAACACGCGCCAATCCCGCATATGCCCGCTGAGACATTAAACTCAGTAACAAGCCCCTGGCCTTTCGCGCAATGGGGGATGGATATCATGGGACCCTTACCCACTACAGCAGCTCAGAAGAAGTTTCTACTCGTTGCCACCGATTATTTCAGCAAGTGGATGGAAGCTGAAGCCTACGCAAGCATCAAGGACAAGGACGTCACAAGGTTCGTCTGGAAAAATATAGTATGTCGATTCGGAATCCCTCAGGCGATCATAGCCGACAACGACCCTCAGTTTGATAGCTCTACCTTTAAAGATTTCTGTGTGGAACTTCACATCAGAAATCTGTATTCCACGCCGCGGTACCCTCAGAGCAACGGTTAAGCGGAAGCAACCAATAAGACCTTACTGAGTGCGTTGAAAAAACGATTGGAAAAAGCCAAAGGAAAGTGGGTAGAAGAGCTGTCCGGCGTCCTATGGGCTTATCGAACTACACCCAGAAGGCCGACAGGGAATACCCCGTTCGCCCTCACATACGGAACAGATGCCATCATCCCAACTAAATTGGGTATACCCACAGCCCGGACTGCTGTCCAAGGTAAAAGAAATGAAGACGACGAGCTTGCAAGGCACTTGGATTGGGCGGATGAGGCAGCATCCATTCGGATGGCCGCATATCAACAAAAGGTGGCTGCGTATTATAACAGGAGGGTGCGACCTCGGATTTTCAAGGAGGGGTCATTGGTACTTAGAAAAATCTTTGAAAACATGGCTGACCAAGGAGCCAGAAAATTTCAGGCCAATTGGGAAGGCCCTTATGTGGTGTCAAAAGCCAACGAAAATGGGTCGTACCATTTACAAACCTTAGATGGAACCCCTCTACTTCGCCCTTGGAATGTAGCCAATCTAAAGCAATACCACCAATGAAAGAGAAATTTTGTAAAGGTAACATTTTTATCCCGCCTTTTCTGACCGGGCCAGACAGGCGATATAAAAGGGGGCATTGTGGTATCCTTCCTAAAAAATGCCACGTGGCTCCCTCTTCCTTGGACACACAGACGTTCCCCCTTGCGACGCGTGACATTGCTCATTCCACCCGGACGAAAATTCTCACTCATCCATCCAGATGTCTCACAGCCGCGATTACATCCGGCTGACGTTCCATCTTCTCCAGGTATTTCACATCCGGCGCCTGCCGCCAGATGGGAGAGGAGGACGACTCAACTTCTCCCGGCAGACATATCCGGATCCTTCAGTAACGCTTACCCAAATAATATCCGTGGCCAACAATTCAGATTCCCCGGATAGCTTGGCTCGTCAGACACTCGCGATTCGCCGAATCCATTTCCGCCCATAATAAAAAAGATAACTCTGACGACACTGACGACCAAGTCTCCTGAACTGACACTCATCTTTAATGCAAGATACATTCGACAAGACATTCCCAAGTCTTCTCAGGGCTCCTGACACATCCCCGATATTTAAAGTCATAAATTGAGGCGGTGGAACCGCCTAAATATCCTCCTGACAGCCGTAATCTTGGATGAAAAACGTCATGATTGCTTCGCCACCTATGAGCCGCAATCATGACGATGGGACCCGCTAGCATAGCGGTGCCATGGGACCCGCTAGTATAGCGGTGCCATACTTTCTGACTCATATATAAACTCCAAGGAGGCTCTTAGGGAGGTAATCACTCTCAAGGCATTCAAAAAGCCATAAAGTGACAAAGGGATAAACATCCTTTACAAAAAATCACGGAGCAACTCTCCCAAAGGAAAACTCTATTTTCCAACAACTTTCAAAAGACTAACTTAGCCATCGGAGGGTGTGTCCGGACAACCCATCCGGACATCTTTTTTGCAGGAAGAAGGAGGATTCACTGTAACGCGTTGATCGAGATTTCGTTGCTGGTGACGACTATTGCAGCAGAGGAATTTTGCCATCAACACCAGGGTGCTAAATTTTCCAAGGTTGAGTCTTTATGGACTTGCAAGGAAGGTTTGTGGTGCTTGATAGAGGTAGTTGATTGAAGCAACAACAATTATTGATATGAAGAAGAGAAGAGACCACTAATGCTTCCCTTGGAGCACTTCCTAAACAGTCTTGTTCCATAGGAGTGCTAGTGCTAGGGTATCAAAAGAAAGGTGCAATGTGGAGAGGCAAAAAAAGCTTTTATGCTTAAAGGCTTTTTATAAATCATTCTACTTTAATCTTGTAACTTTTTAAAAGAGCATTTTGTGTTATATTTATAATTTTTAATGTTTTATAGTGTCATCTTCTTAATAATGACACCATAAATAAAAAAAATAGTATCCCCTAAATACCCCAAATAAAGATATTTTATGTGATGTGTAATCATCTTTTTGAATTTTAATCCCTATGTTGTCATTACTTTGATTGCAATACCATAAATAGTGACCACATAATTTGTTTTTGTATTAGTGGAATAATGAATTTTTATTAAAAATAAATAATAATAATAATAATAATAATAATAATAATAATAATAATAATAATAATAATAATAATAATAATAATAATAATATAAAAGTAATCATTGAAGTGGCTCTCAAAAACTCATAAATTAGATAATGCGAGCTATTTGAGCTAGGGACTTTACCATAGGATTCATCTTCTTCAAAACACAAGTCTTAGTGTCTTCTAAAGATAAATTTCATCTACAAGTAATATGAAACCTAGTTTATGAAAAACGTGAAAAATATTTTTTTTTTTGTTATGGATTCTCGATAAAAACATTAAACAATGCATTATAAAACCCTATATAAGTAACTGAATATAGAACTAAACTTTTTTTAGAGACACAGAACTTAGTGTCATGTGAAGGAATCAGGAAGTAAAAGCCTGTTGAAATAATAATTTCAGAAGAACAATTAAAGAATATTTTGGTGATGGTGGAAGAAAACTTGTTGCAAGTCGAGAGAATATTAATTGGACAAGTAACAAGAGGAACATAAGAAGCAAATTAAAGTATTCTCGAGGCGGTAGCTACGACAAGAAAATTAAGCTCCGTGACAAGAAAATGAGATTATTCTCGAGGTGGTAGCTACGACAAGAGCCTTAAAATAGACGTCGATTCCCATCAAATTTATGGACCCCTAATCTTCCATCTAGCCACCTGGACCCATCAAAGACACATGAGAACAACCAAGACTATCGGTACACCTAAACAAGATTTTATATCCAAGCAGTCACTTCCACCACTAAGTGACTCAAATTCATATTCAAGCAATAACCCAGGGACAATATTACACAAACCATTTTGCACATCTTAGATCACTAGTTGATTAAGAGATTGATCGAGATGATCAAATGTAGTATAACATTTAGAATATTATATGACATAGTTGCAACACCATTTGCTTCTTGGATTCTGAGACAGGAGGCTCCACAACATTTTTTGATGCTAAAATTCAATATGTACGATGGTAGGAAAGGCCCTTTCGACCAACTCATGCACTTTAGACATGTAATAACGGTTGAAAGTGGTAATGATGCTTTATTATGCAAAGCATTCTCGTCTGCCCAGCAAAGACTGACTTAAAGGGAAATACTCGCAAAGGCAAAATGCCCACAGAGGTGAAATGACTATAGAGGAAAAATGTGTAAAAGGAAATAATCAAGTATATATATCTTAAAGGAAATATTTAAGGAGATACACAAAATTGAGCACATAAAGAGTAGGAACACACTTCCATCAAGGATATACACAAAATCAAACACATAAAGGGTAGGAATACACTCCCATCAATATTTTTTAAAATCTAGAGAAATAAGATATTAACAATATTTGATTCTCTTAATTTTAGTGTATGTGTGTGTGTGTATTATTTTGCTAGAAATATTCTTTATTTCTTTTTATAACTCACTTATATTTTTGTATGATGTTTCATAGGAAGTGATTGAAATTAAAACTTTCCTTACCAAAATTCACCAAACTTTGCATGGTATCAAAGATAGAAACTTATAAGCCAAAATATGTCTCTTCTTAATCCTTTTCCTTTTTCCCAAAAAAAGAATGTAACCTTAGTATTTGGTCATTTCACCAATGATCCAATTTCATATCTATCAAGTTAAGGAACACTAATTTCCTATTATGGTGAAACCAAATCACTCCCTTAGTTCATTGTCTTGATGTTCTTCATTATCTCTTAATAAAACAACTTATAAATTTATAGTAAAAAGGATTGAGTCTCATTTTCTATGTACAAGAGTTAAGTAGAAGTCATAGTCTCTTGAAAAATATTTAAGAGACTTCAAAAATATATATGATAATCTTGGCACAACAAAAAAGCCATTTTTAGATTGAGACAAAGTTACAACAAATTTTAACTTGCTATACTTACTAAACCATCTTATCTTTCCTTTAACTACTTTATGCTAGCTCTTCAAGGATATAAAAAATCGCTCAATGCCTAAAAGGAGGAGAGAATGTTCCTAAAGCATGCACAAGTTTTCTTTGGACAACGAGGTCTTTGTTGAAATGGTTGAAGGGGCAAAGGAAATTTCAACTCGAGTGGAAGAGGATTTGCATCTCCTAGGAGCTATAATGGGAACCATAATCCTCAAAGAAGTGACAACATTCCAAATGGTTAAATAACAACACAACTCAACCAAAAGAAAGATATAAACAACAATATCCTACTAGCTCAAATAATGGTATTGAAGTAACTTATCGAATATGTGGAAAACCAAATCATCTTGCTATCAATTGTTGGTATAGGTTTGATTACAAGATCTTGCTACTCTTACCATGAACGACTCAACTCAAAAGATCAATCATTTATTTTTTTATTACAGTTCTACCTCACATATGGTAAAACAATGTAGATAAACTTTCTCATGTCTCTACCCCAATCACTACCACTATATCCAACATGCTTAAAATTGTTAAAAGGTGAAAAATATAAACCATAATCAAGTGTACCTTTGATGTAGCAAAAAATTTGTTTGCCAGTCTTCATGTGAATCATTGTTGATGCTTCCATAAAAAGAACTTATAAGTCCAACTCCAAAAAGAATGTCTAGTCTTGTACAAGTCAAATAGCATAAGTTTCAAACTAAGCTTTTGTATTGTGTTAGAGTCACCTTTTCTTCTTCATATCTTGACAATTTAACTCCACATTCTATTGGTATGTTCACCATATTACACATTCATTTCAAACTTCTTGAGAATTTCTTTAGTATAACCTTCTTGAGAAATAAAATATCATTTTTGGTTTGTTTCACTTCTATGGCAAGATAGTATGACATGAAACTAATGTCGATCATCTCAATCTCTCAAGGCATTACTTCTTTGAACTCATTAAATATGGTTAGATTGTTCACAGTGAAGATCAAGTCATCCACATACAAGCACACAAATAATATATCACATTTTTCATTCAACTTTATGTAGAGAGCATGCTTATGAGGGCAATAAAGTTATAATCTTGAAAGAGAATAGGGTTGAAAGAGAAATACAAAAAATTAGAAAAAGAAAGATAATATTGGGGAAAATTAAAAACTTTATTGTCTTCAACTACTCTCTTGTTTAAATATTACATAATTTCATATTTATAGATTTCACATTTAACTAAATGAAAGCTTGGAATAATAACGTATAGAAATCATCTAAGACTACTAAAAAATAGAAACTAAAATAACAACACAAAAACAATATTCTGATTGACTTTTAGAGACTAAATCTAATTCTAACATTTAAAAAGTTTTTAAATCAAGTTTAACTTTCTCACATCTATTGATTTTTTGTTTTTTTTTTTTTTTTTTTTTAATCTCACTTTGCAATACTCAGTTTTTAGTTCAATATTAACACTATGAGCAACAATAAGTGGTGTAATAAGTAGGAGGACAACTAATCTTATGGGTCCGAGAGGTGTAGGTTTTATGACCCTTCAATCACCTCTAGGTCTACATGAAGTAATTGTTCAAATCCAGAAGGCTTACCAACCTTTCGGTTCATGTTAATTTTGATTGTTCTTGTAAACAAGCAATGTGGTTGTCAGAAATATATATTCTGCTTCATAGGGTGGCTTGCAATAGCATTTGCGCCAAAGTTTCTTATCTTTTATTTCTCTAATTCACTTTCCGTTCAATTGATTGCTTAGAAGAATAATCTATCCTTCAAATGGTAGTCTCATTTTGAACAACTAAGAACAAACCAGGGACATTGACGGGTGTTGTCAGATCTAGTGAACTAGAAGAATGATTTTATTGAACATTAAGAACATCTTCTGATATATTTTACATCAAAATTTTATCTGTTGAAGTCACATGTTTAGGCTCCATTTCACTCATTTTTACTTTAAATGATGTCTGAAATAGAAAACTGAAGATTACTGTAAAAAAAAGTTTGATTCTCCTTTGAATCTGATTGCTTCCTGTCAATGCATATTGAATAGTAATGCATTCTGAATTTTCATAAGAGAAACAGATCATCAAAAAGTTTACTAATTATACTTTCCTGTTTAAACCAAGTCAACTAATATAGACATTTTTTGTGGATGGCTAATATGAAATTGCACTACTTGTTGGAAGGACTATTGGTGGCTTGACTTGGGAAGATTGATAAATGGATTTGGAGTTGGAATTATTTCTTATATGGCAATTGCACCAAATTTTGCAGTGTGTATTTACTTTATCCATCCTCGTCTGTAACAATATTCAACATTCCTAATATCAAACAGGTACTGATTACTACTCAAAAAGTGCATTTTTATAAGCTTAAACTTAATTGTACTAAGCACTTTTGAGTAATAGTTAGACCTTTATATCCCATTTGGCATGTTAAGAACCTAGCAAATGTTACTAACCAATTTCTGATAAGTTTTAGTGTTTTTGGTAGCTTTTTGACCATTGAAACATGCCAAGATTGAGGGAGAGTTGTGTGCAAGCTTTGGCAAGGCAAGTTGAAGATCAATACATGAAGAATCCGAGCTTTGGAGCACTTCAAAACCCCTTGCCAAACTTGAAAAGGGGTTGGCTAAGATATCAGTAGTAAGATGGAGGAAAACAAAGCATTTCGCAAGGCAAAAACATCAATTTCGCAAGGTGTGCCAAAATTTGGTAGGGTGTGCCAAAATTCGGCAAGGTGTGCTAAAATTCGGCAAGGTGTGCCAAACTTTCGCAAGGTGTGCCAAAATTTCGCAGGGTGTGAGAAATTCACTTTATGCGCACCAACCTTCAAGATTTTTCTCCAGAATTGTAATTTTTCCTTTTTACTCCTTTTATAATAGATAAAAGACATTAGGGTTTGTTTAAGAACTATAAATAGGGGTTGGAAAACCTCTCAGAGGATATTATGTTATGTTTTAGATATTTTGGAAAGACGAGTTTTTCTTTGCCTTTCCTTCTCATTTTCTCTTCACATTCTCTCTAGCCAAACACCCTTTGAGGATGATTTCTCAGGAGATGAGTGGCTAAGTTTCACGTTTCTTGGAGTGATGGAAGCTAGGTAAAGGACCCAGATGCAAAGGTGGGAGTTTTCCTTGCTTTAAATAAAGGTAGTTGTGTATCATTAATGGTTTGTATTTCAAGTTTCAGCTTTAATCCCTTAGAATCACCTTGAATGGCCAATACTTGGTAAGCTTTTAGGATTCTATGGATGCTTATTGCTAGATCCATGGATGTCCATTAGTTATCAAGTACAAGCCATTGGAAGGTGGTTCAAGATGAGGGTCTTTAGTGTTTGAAGCCATTAATGGGAAGCAACTACCATTTTTCAAGAACCCTTTGGATCAAAACTTATTTACTAAATACAAATCTGGTTCAGGAGATAACCATCCTTTATGTTATTGTCCCCAATGTGAGGAGAAGATCCGGAATTTCCCACTTTGCAACAGGAACCTGATCCTAGTAACCTATAGCTCTAAGAGACTTTCTCTTTATAGTAACTTCAGTTGTTTATGTTTGTGAGAAAATAAAGGTTATGCTTAATTAAGAAAAACACCCAAGAGGGGGCTGAATTGGGTTTTTCAAAAATATTTTCAATAACAACAATTTCAAGCACAATATAAATGAAAGTAAAGAGATAGAGTTAGAGAATTCAAACTCGGGTTTTATAGTGGTTCGACACTTCCTTGCCTACGTCCACTCTCCTCAATCTCCTAACCGAGTGAGGGTTCCATTAACTTGAAGCTTCAACCAAGTTTCTAATCTTCTTACACTTGGATTCCGACTCCAATGGGCTCTTACACAATCTCTTCAAGAATTACACCTCTTGAAGGCTTAAACGCTTGGCTTTTACAAGAATAAAACACTCAACCTAGCTCAAGGATGGATCAAATACAAAACAAGGCTAGGATGACTCAGAAAGGTGCACTAAGGAGTATGCAAATGATGATTTAATGCACCAAGAAAGAAATGAGAGCTTTTTGATCAAGAACAGGTAGGTAAATAATTGATTGCAAGTGTTCTCTTGTTCATAAATGAAATGGAGCTCTTAATTTATAGGTTTCTAAGCTCGGGAGTCAAAAACAACAAAAGGTACCCTCGACCAGTCGAGCTAGGGGTCGACCGGATCACTAGCCGTTGGGCATTAAATGCTTGACAGGTTACCGTTGCCTCAACCGGACATCGACCGGACCTCGACCGGGAAAGGGTGAACCTCAACCGGGAAGAGAAGGCTACTGGATGAGAGAGAGTGTTTTTGACACTCCTCGATCGGACAAGGTCAACCGGTCGACCGGTTCCCCAACAGGTTGAGCCGGTTGGCCATAGCCTCGACCAGTTGAGCCTTTTGGCCCCGAAAACCTTCCTTTTCAAATTCCTTTCTTTTCTACTACTTAGGCAAGGTCTTTATGTGAATATATATGCCAGTTTTAAAACATTTTGCCTAACGTACATTTGATAAAACTCGGGTTTGAATGAATTTGAAAGTTTAAAGAATAAACCGACTTTTTCAAATATGCATGAAATGGTATGAAAACCTTAAGTGCACCCATGCATTCATCTTACATTCATTTCCTATGATCAAAGGACTTCTAATAGTCTCGATCTTGTATCCATTTTGTCCTTGGATGAATTTCCGAAATTATACCTAAGATTCTTCACCATTTAAAACAATTAGTCACTTAATCATGGTTTGTTATCATCAAAACCCGATTAGGAGAACCCTTGGGCTAACAATCTTCCTCTTTTTTATGATGACAAACCTTGGTTATCTAGGAGAGAAGAAATCTCCCCCTTAAACCAAACATGGATCAATTAAAGCAAAAATTTTAAATGATAAACACGACATGCAAAATTTCAATAGGAAACAATGTGAATTATGAAAATATCATATCATATATAATAATATTGCATATACACAAAACAAGACTAATGATATGGAAATGCCATGCATGTGTGTGTCCCCTAGATCCTAAAATTTCTCCCCCTTTGGCAACATAAAAAAGAAACGAATGGGGGGTCTTGAAGCTATCAAGGCGGAGGTGGAGGAAACACGGAGCAAAGGTAAGCCATCATCTCCTCATGTTGTTGATCCATACACTCCTCAATACGCCCAAGTCTCTGCTCGAGATGCTCAAACTGAGAAGTGAAGCCGGTCTGATACTGATCTATGCGATCCTCCATAGAGTAGAAACGAGTATTACTAACGACTGCAAGCTCCTCCATACGAGTCCTGAGAGAACTGATCTGAGCGGATAAATCCATCCAAGGCGCATGATCAGGTGCGTGAGGTGCCTGAGATGGTATCTCTGCATGAGAAGACTCAATGAAGGATGGCTCAGTGAAAGATGGTCCCGCTGTGTACGCTGGCTCAGATATCATCGGCTCAGGAAACGATGCCTCAAACTGAACACCCTCGGTCTGGAGTAGAGGAATGTCAAACTCGGACCCTCTATGCTCAAAGTCTCTCTAAGGGTCTAGCTCACCCTCCATCTCTCGGATCTCGGTCTCCTCCTCATTTCCGGGATGCATCTGTCTCTGTCCCTGGCCCTGTGCTGGTGGTCGCTCAGCTCTCCTAATCCAAGAGCCATCAGGGACATTCTCAAACTTCATCCGCCCTAGAGACTGCTCGTCATATGTGTCATAAGTGGTAGGGGCCTTGAAATCTGTCTCGCGGCTCAAATCAACCCCGACATCCTTAAAAACTCTCGTGAGGAAACGACCGTAGGGGAATACGCGGGTCTTGCTCTCACAGCAAGATATCATATGCATCATCATCAGGTACCCTACATGAATCTGTCTCCCTGTCAGAATGGAATCAACAATGAAAGCCTCGAGGTAGGAGACCTCGTCTCGATGTCCGCCGCGTGTCAACATGATAGAGCAGACCATGTGATGAAGGACACGGTTGATCACCGTCAGGCTATGTGCAAAAGGTTTGCCCATCCCCTAGGCATCAGCAAGTCCACACATCCTCTTAATAGCCTCTTTGGGCTCAAATCCCGGCACCATGGGCCACACCTTGGACTCATATACCTTGAGTCCTATTGATGGAATATCTAAAATCCGGCAAATGCTCTCCAGACTCAAGGTGATCTCAACTCCTCTAACAGTGGAAGTGATCGGTCCTCCAAGCCCGTAGGTCACCCGCGAGTAGAAAGCGTGAATCAGAATCGGGAAGATAGGCTCCGAAATAGTCATCACTGGCAACTATCCCATCCGTCCAAATATCGCCTCAAATCCAAAGTACTAAAGTTGGGAGAAATTGATGCTTCTCCCTGAAACAACTTTCCTCTGGGTGAATTTTTGTTTATATCTCTGATAGTCTTCAACAGAACCGAAGAGAGCGGTGTCATACCTCGCCTTTCGGCGAGCCTCGGACTGATCCGGTTGTGATGGCTCAGCAGGGCGCTTGCCCTGAGCCTTGGAAGCGGCTGACTCTCTCCTAGGAGCCATCAGAAAGGCTGAGATGAAGGAGACAAGCTGGAAGAGAGGGATGCACACACACTTGAAAGCCCTACACGCGTAGGAAGACACTGACGCAGGCTGTGACGCGCGGACTGAGGAGGAAATTGTCCAAATGCAAAGCCCTGGTGTAGACCCTCAATTTTGTCCCTTTAGCACATGTCTTTAAATTTGTTTTCAGTGCTCCACAGTAACTCCTTAGTGGCCCATTACTACTCGTACAACTTAGCTTTTTCTGAGTCACCTCGGAGACTTCGGTTGAGGGATTATCTGACCCCTTATTGTGACCCTTGGCAGCCCTATTTTAGACTTAGTTTTTTTCATTCATTTTTAGGATAGCTTTTAGGGTAGTCTACTTAGGCCCACTTAGACACCCTTGGCCCATTTAGGCACCTTAGGCCCACTTAGGCACCCTTGGCCTATTTAGGCACCCTTGGCCCATTTAGTTAGGCCCACCTAGTCTCACCTTAGGCCCATTTAGGCACACTTGGCCTATTAAGACTTTTTTAGCGTAATTTGTATGACTTGCATATTTGCATGGCTCGTGGGGCCCAAATTTTTGTTAATTTGTTTATTTTTTATTTTTATTTTTTTTTAGTTTTAGTTTTATGACTATCATTCACTTTTTATTAGTTATCTTCCTCTTTATATTATTTTCCTTAACTTATTTATTTATTTATTATTTTTACCATTTTCTAATTTATTTACTTATTTATCTATTCATTCAATTATTTAACTTCGAAAATTTCATGCTTTTGCAAGGAAACTTACCATTGGAGTTTAAGGAAAGTGGGACTCTCCATGGAAGGTTTTTGGAGGGGAATTTGAAATTGGGAAGATGGCTTTTGAAAGGGAAAATTGAAAAAAAGAAAGAAGAAAAAAAGAAAGAAGAATAGAAGAAAGGAAATAGGAGAATTTTCCTTTTTGGAAACAAATTTAGGTCTTGGAGGGTGATACATATATAGGAAAAAGGATGGAGGAAAGGTAGGATTCGGAGGATTTTTTGGAGAAGCACAGAAGAAGCAGGAAAAGACCAATTGCAATCAAGGCTGTCCAGGTATCCTTTTCGTTACTCTTGGAATTCTTACCTTTTTTTTTTTTTTTGTGTATTCGTTTATGAATATTCTTATATTGTTGATTGGTGGACGGAAAGGGACACAAAATTGTTGTGTTGAGGTCGGTTCCTGATATTTACTATACTCTCATTCGCATTTTGTTCTCCTTGATTCTCTTGCTGATTCCAAAACATCATTTGTATCAGTATGAATGCCACGATCACTAACCTGCTTGTTTGTTGAATTTGATCGTTTTTATTTTTCTTCCCCCTTTTAAGCAACCGGATTCATTCTTGAGTCTGGTGTTTGTTGATCAAATATCTCTTTTTTATGCTTGCCTCACCTTTTCAAAGCCTGTTGATTCGAAATATGAAACGTGGCTCTTCCTAGTTCCGTTCTTATTTTATTTTATTTTATTTTTCTTTTCTTTCTTCTTCTCCTTTGGTACTCTGTTTTCAGTTACCATTCTCTCTTTCCGATGCTTGCTTATGAGATTCTTCTAAGAACTGCTGGAGTGGGGGATTCGAACTTAGAAGGATGAGACAGAAAGAAGATGCGGGGCTTCTATGCGAGTTCATCTGCTGAAACAGGGGACAACCCTCACTTGTTGCCCAAATTCTTACCGCGAGGTCTTGGCCAATTCAGTCAAGTGATATGTGCAACTCCTCCAGTAGAAATCCGAGAAAGATGTGACAAATTTAGAGATTATCTCCTCAGGACCCACGTTGGGAGGAGATTTGTCTTGGCAAACGAATATGGGTATGGCTGATTTGAGAGCAACTTTTGGTAGAGGTCAGAAGCATAAACTGAGCATTTACATACATCAGATGTGTACTTTGATGCTGTTCGATAATGCTCATCGTTTAAATTATAAAGGAACAGAGTAAGCTACAGAGATCTCTGCCTCGTATTTAAAGAGAGGCCTGTAATCTAGGGCTGGTGTTAAGGGAGAAAAATATTCTCGGGAAGAAGCAGAGCAGAGAGAGAGGAGGCCAAGATTCCTGCCCCATCCGTCCCCCTCTGCTTCTCTGTAATTTCATCCCCTACTGTGCCTTCTAGTCCTTCTTCTCACTTTGTCATCATCAGCTCAGTGCACGTTGCGCAAGCCTAAGAAGCATAGGCAGAGGGACGTGGCTTATGATGGGGATGCTGATTGGGAGATTCTGATACATGAGCAAAGTTTTCCTCAAAGTCACTTAGTCGAAGATACTGACCAGCCTTTAAGAACAAGAAGGAAGTTTGATTCCTCTTTAAATATGGTTTCAGGGACTGATAATGGAGGGGGCAGTGTTTTATGTTCTGGAATGTCAAGAAAACAGTTGAGGTTCCTGTTCTTATAGCCTTAAGTTGATTGGTAAGGCAGCTATAGATCATCAGGATTCAAGCTCTTCTGATCATGTAAACCATGCCTTGTTAGTCCTCCGTAAACTTTTTGGGGAGACTTCAGTACCTGATCCAGTTGCTTCAGTAGTGACAAACTGAGGGAAAGGTCCTTTTAGTTATGGTGTCTACTCATATGTTGTTCTAGGAGCATCTGGGGAAGACTATGATACATTAGGAAGGCCTATATTACTCAATCTCCTTGGATACAGAGTGGCAAAATAGAAGAGAACATCTTGTCTAGTAAGAAGATAGACAGAGAAAGGTATGAAAGGGTTCTAGATGCATATTCCTTGAAAAGGGATCTGGAGGTTCTCTCATTTGGTGATCAGGCAGTTATAGTGTTGTGGATGCTCATACAGGAACCAATCTCTTTAAGGAATATTTGTTGGGCCTCTTGGGTTCGAAAACAGTGATTTATGTTACACATCAAGTAGAGTTCTTACCTGTTGCTGATCTCATGCTGGTCATAAAAGATGTAATCTTTTGTTCAGAGCAAGAACCCATGTTATCCTTGGCTTCAGAATTAGTAGATCATGTGGGCTTTCAGGAGAACGAAATTGTGACAAAGGCTTTCATACTTCTGCAGAAGGTTATTTTGGAAAATATTGGTTGGTCATTAAGTTTGATTGTTGGTGATAAAGATATAAACATGATAGTCAACACAGTCACTAGTTTTGGAAGTTACAATGATATTCTCCTGCAAAGCAAGCACAAACTATGTGCAATTGGTCAAATCCTCTATGTTTCTGTCAAGGCCTCTATCACCTGCTACAATCAAGTGTTTGAAAGCTTTTTTTTTTTTTTCGTTTGATGGATACTCAGGGGCTTTCAGTGAGAAATTCATCGGGGGATAGACTTCCAAATTTTGATTATGTCTTTAGTGAAAGACTTAATTTTCAAGCCCTTTATCTCTGCATTGAGCTCCTTGCTATATGCAAAGATTCGGTGGTTGCCTCTGAAGAACTCACATAAAAAAATCTGTTTCAGCGCAAGAATCATGGAGCTGCATGCTTCGTAACTTTTCGAGTTTATTAATGGAGGCCCTCAGTTCTGTATTAGATGCAAGCACAGACAAAGACGTTTATGAGGCAAAGGAATACATGAGGAAATTCGCTTTATAGAATGATCTAGTTGTTCTAATGAGCTTGCTTTTTGCTAAGTCATCTGTATGGAGACGTTGTAATTGGGGAGCGTTCGGCTAAATGGCTTCTAAAACTTCAGCCTGTGACTACTTCTCCTTATGTATTATTATCAAACTTGTATGCTTCAGACGGGAAGTGGGCAAATTTGAAGAACCTGTCATTAGCAGATAGCAACTTTTCTGGCTCAATTCCAGACTCAATTTCGGGGTTAGAATCAATCCAATCTTTAGATTTCAGTCGCAACTCCTTTTTGGGTGATATGGCAGCATCATTGGCAAAATTGATTAATTTGGCATCCCTTAGTTTATCGTTAAATGGGTTTGAAAGTAAAATTCTAAAAGGTTTTTTTGAGCTGCATTCAAAACTTGAAATTCTTGGCTTGCATGGGAATATGCTCAGTGGACATCTGGGTGAGGAATTCTTGCGATTTTTCAAGTGCCATTCATGTTGACTTTAATGGGAATATGCTAATAAATTCTGGTTTGCAGAAACTTATTTTATTCGGTGTTTTTTTTTACTGTTATGTATTTAAATCTTAGCCATAACCAGCTTATGGGATCACTTGTGAGTGAAGGACCGAAGAGGAGGATTCAATTTGCGCGAGCTGTCTATAATAATGCCGATATCTACCTCCTGGATGATCCTCTCAGTACAGTGGGTGCATGTACAGCTGTAATTCCTTTCAATGAACACGTCATAGTTGCTCTTGCTCATTAAATTGTAATTCTAGTGACTCACCAAGTGGAGTTTCTCTCCAAAGTCGATAAAATTCTGATTATGGAAGCTGAAGGCTTTTACAGAATCACCTATGAACATGAAAATCCCGAAAATGTATACTTGGGAGACACACTTCAAGAATGGAAATAGAAAGACAAGGAGAAAGTGAATTGCCTGAAGGGTTCAAACAAAATACCCATTGTTTAGAGAGTCATCAGCATCAATTTTCTCAAGATCTCTAGAAGCTGTCAAACAACCTGTACCAGATTCCGAGTTGAAGGTAACAACAAGCAGCGTTGAGATTGGATCAGGGGAAACTGCACAGGAGGCGGATGTTTCTGTCAGCTGTTGCACAGAAATTGATAAGACAACTGAAAATTCAGTGGCGCCTACTCCCACAACTTTGGGATCCATAAATGTCGAAACTATCCTATCCAACCAAACCAAGTATTCTGATCTTTTAGCACGCTCCTGCCATGAAGCTCACTGTCAAGACCTCGAAGGGAAGCACAGCAACAGCGAAAGCATCATCTTCTACAACTGAGAATACACACAGTTTCATGACTCCTCCCAAAATTCTAATGGTGGCTGAGAAGCCCAACAGTGCTCTTTCTATCGCCTCGGCTCTCTCTGGTGGTCATATGTCTACTAGGCGTAGTAGTACAGAAGTCCATGAATTTAATGGAACCTTTCGTAGATCTAATGCACAATATAAGGTAACAACAGACAAGAAAGCTCCAAAATTGTTGAATTAAACAAAGAGCAGTCCATGTTTATCAGACTTTGATGGTCAGAATTGCTCCTCTGCTTTAAACCTCATGCTACACTGTCTCCAGAAAACGGTGAATCAAAATGACATTCATTCAAATTGTTGTAGCAAAGGATGGTCTTGGATGTGCAACTTCAGAATACATAGCTGTGGGTCATATGCTTATCTATATATAGCCTTACTCCTATTCGGCCTGCATGTTCACCTATCCTCCTGATGCTTTCCTTCCCCTTATGAATTTACACATTCACTTTAAATTTGGATTTCAAAATATTTTTCAGAAAATAACTCTTATTTCCTTTAAAGTCTCATCCTTAGGAATTCATAGACATTTAAATCTAAATCTTCAATAATCTCTTGGCTGCCATTTTCCTTCCGGCACACGTTTTCACTATTTTATTTGATTTTCAACTGATTTCCTTGATTTTCCCAAGCATGAATAAAATTCATGATTCCAAACAATGGAATTCATAGAATCAACTCACGCGAAATTAATTAGGGCTTTGGTGGGGGTCTGACATTCATGATACTCTCTTCAATATTGTTTGCTTGATATGTTGATTTTTGATTCTTCTTGATGATATACATGAATTCATTTTATATCTATTGTTGAGATATCCTTATTTCCCATAGAGATGTGGATGCTCATTAATCAGGTACGCTCTTCCCACCCCACAACTCTAAAATTCTATGAATGTGTATGTTCTCATGAGACATGGTCATGTTTGATGCCATAATTGATTGCCTTGATGTTTGTTCGATCATCCTTGATAAAATGCATGTCGTGTGTCATATTTCTGAATTAACCATTGATGTTTTATGATAGCGCTTAAGAAGTGGTTCAGGTACGCACCCTAACTCTCCTTTATTGTGATTGATCTCCTTATTTAGCATGCTACTTTCTGAAAATCACCTAGCTTACTTAGGTATCTACAATTAATCAATTAATTGCCCCATTTCCCCAATTTAGTCAGTAAAGACCTCTTTAGGGCTTAGAAGGGTGCTACCTCCTAGAGGTACCTTCCCAATAAGTAACCTGATCCCCGAACCTAGACTCAAGTTTTTTTTCAAAGACATGCTTTTTCCAAAAATTATAGAGTCACATTTTAGGGTTTTTCTTTCTTGTTTTATTTTCCCTTTAAAATAAAAATAAAATAAGTGGCGACTCCAACTTTTCCAAAACTAAATAATTTTTCACAAATAAAAAGAGAGTCTCGCCGATCGAGTGGGGACGCATGTGAAAAATGCGGGTCCACACCTGGGTCCCAAATCCCAAACCCTAGCCTCCAAAACCCAATCCGTACCTCTCAGAGAGCTGCAATGGTGTAAAAAATTCCTTGAGGGCAACTGGAACGGCACAAGGCTTGAAGAACCAGAGGAAAAGGGTGAGAAACTGAGGCGCGGGAGGCTCTTTAAATTCCCAGCCCCGACGAACCGGTTGACCGCCTAGTCAGCGGTCAACACTTCGATTTTTGTGCATTTCCTTGTCTTGTGATCCTCCCCCTGCCCTTTTCAATTGAAATCCCCAATTTTTTATGTCCAATGCCAAGGGAATTTTGATTTTTGGTCAAAATTTGACCTTTTTCCTAAGTGTATTTCTATATGATGCAAATGATGTGAATTTCATGCAATTATGAGGCATATTCAACAAGAATTCATCAAGCAATCACAAGATCATAGAGAAATCACCCCTAATTGTTTTCTAATATCAACAAATTGCTCTTTACTTAAAGGTTTTATAAAAATATCGGCAAGTTGATCCTTTGTGCTTACAAACTCAAGAATAATATCACCTTTTTGTGCATGGTCTCTAAGAAAAATATGTCTAATTTCTATATGCTTGGTCCTAGAGTGTTGCACGGGATTTTTTGAAATGTTTATGGCACTAGTGTTATCACATTTTATAGGAACATGCTCAAAAGACAAATTAAAATCATTAAGAGTTTGTTTCATCCAAAGGATTTGTGCACAACACAAACCGGCTGCTATGTATTCGGCTTCCGCCGTTGACAAGGCTACCGAATTTTGCTTCTTACTATGCCATGAAACAAGTGAGTGTCCTAGGAAATGACAAGTGCCACTAGTGTTTTTCCTTTCAACTTTACAACCGGCAAAGTCGGCATCCGAGTATCCAATTAATTCAAAGTTATCACCCTTAGGATACCATAGGCCTATGTCCATTGTCCCTTTCAAGTATCTAAGAATTCGTTTTACGGCACTTAAGTGAGATTCTTTAGGACAAGATTGAAATCTAGCACACAAGCATACACTATACATGATATCGGGTCTACTAGCGGTCAAATATAGCAAAGAACCTATCATGCCTCTATACATAGTTGAGTCAATGGATTTACCTTTCTCATCTTTGTCAAGCTTAATGGATGAGCTCATTGGAGTCTTGATTGTTTTAGCCTCTTCCATGTTGAATCTTTTGAGAAGGTCTCTTATATACTTTGCTTGATTGATGAAGGTTCCTTCCTTTAGTTGCTTGATTTGAAGTCCAAGAAAGAAGTTAAGTTCTCCCATCATGCTCATTTCGAACTCACTATGCATGCATTTGGAAAATTCTTCACAAAGAGAGACATTAATAGCTCCAAAAATGATGTCATCTACGTATATGTGCACTAAGAGCATGTCACCTTCTTTGGTTTTTATGAAAAGAGTTGTGTAAATTTTTCCCATTTTAAAACCCTTTTTCAAGAGAAATTTACTCAATCTTTCATACCATGCTCTAGGTGCTTGCTTCAAACCATAAAGTGCCTTTTTAAGTTTAAAAACATGATTTGGAAAGTTAAAACTTTGAAATCGGGGTGGTTGTTCAACATAAACTTCTTCATTTATAAAACCATTTAAGAAAACACTTTTCACATCCATTTGATACAAGACAAAATCTTTAAAACATGCAAAGGCAAGTAGCATTCTAATGGCTTCTAATCTAGCTACGAGTGCAAAGGTCTCTTCATAATCTATCCCTTCTTCTTGATTAAAACCTTGGGCTACCAATCTTGCTTTATTTCTAACAATTATGCCATTTTCATCCATTTTATTTCTAAAGACCCATCTAGTTCCAATAACACTTTGATTTGAGGGTCTTGGCACTAATTCCCATACTTCACTTCTTTCAAATTGATTTAACTCTTCTTGCATGACAATCATCCAATTTTCATCAACTAGAGCATCATTTATATTTTTAGGTTCAATTTGAGAGATAAAAGCAAGATTATTGCAAATGTTTTTTAGAGATGATCTAGTTCTTACCCTACTAGATGGATTACCTATAATTTGATCTTGTGGGTGGTTAATCACAAACTTCCAATTTTTAGGAAGGTCTTGGCTTGATTCACCTTGCACTTGATGAGGAGGGGGTAGTGCCAATGGTGATTCTTCTTTCTTGGGATCCTCTCCAACTTCTTCTTGTTGCCTTCTATCTTCAATTTGCAATTTTCCCATGGAGGTCTCCAAGCCTAAATCATCATCAAAGCTTTCTCTTTCTTGCAAAGAATTGTTAGATTCATAAAAAATAACATGGATGGACTCCTCTACAACCATGGTTCTTTTGTTAAAAACTCTAAAAGCTTTACTTGAAGTTGAATATCCAAGAAAAATTCCAACATCCGATTTTGCATCAAATTTTCCTAGATTGTCTTTGGTGTTTAATATAACGCATTTGCATCCAAAGACTTTGAAATAGCCAATGTTGGGTTTCTTGTTTTTCCAAAGCTCATAGGGAGTTTTCTTAAGAATGGGCCTCAAAAGTATTCTATTTAAAACATAACATGAAGTGTTAACCGCTTCAGCCCAAAAATATTTAGGTAAATTGTTTTCATTTAGCATGGTTCTAGCCATTTCTTGAAGAGTTCTATTTTTCCTTTCAACTACCCCATTTTGTTGAGGAGTTCTAGGAGTCGAAAAATTATGGTTAATACCATGCTCATTGCAATAGTCTTCAAAATCAATGTTTTCAAATTCTCTCCCATGATCACTTCTTATACAAGTAATTGTAAAACCTTTTTCATTTTGAACTTTGTTACAAAACTTTGAAAACTCATAAAAGGCTTCATTCTTTTGACTTAAAAACAAGACCCAAGTGTATCTAGAGAAGTCATCCACAATAACATATGCATAAGATTTTCCTCCAAGACTTGGTGTCCTAGAAGGACCAAATAAATCCATATGCAACAACTCAAGAGGTCTAGTTGTTGAAATGAAATTTTTGTTTTTAAAAGAATTTTTTATTTACTTTCCCATTTGACAAGCTTCACAAACTTTGTCTTTTTGAAAATTCACTTTGGGAAGGCCTCTAACAAGTTCATCTTTGTTGAGTTGGGAAATGAGGTCCATGTTAGCATGTCCCAACCTCCTATGCCACAACCAACTTTGATCATGCATTCTTGAAAAGCATCTATCATGGCCGTCATATTTTGAAATATTTATAGCATAAACATTATCACATCTATGGCCCATGAAGATGGTTTTATCATTTTGAATGTCTTTGATAATGCAATGAGATGCTTCAAAAACTACTTTAAAACCTTTGTCACAAAGTTGACTAATGCTTAAAAGATTATGTTTTAAACCATCCACTAATAAAACACTTTCAATAAAAGAGGATGTGTCATTACCAATGTTGCCTTGACCAATGATCCTTCATTTTGCATTGTCTCCAAAGGTAACGTATCCTCCTTTCTTTTTGTGAGGAAAGCAAACTTAGATTCATCCCCGGTCATATGTCTTGAGCATCCACTATCCAAGAACCACTTATCCTTCTTTGATCCCTACAAAAAAAATTCAAGTTGATTTAGGTACCCATATCTTTTTAGGTCCTTGAGGGTTAGTGACTTTGGATTTTTCAATCCAAACCTTTTTAGCCTTAGTGTTTGAATTTTTTTGAGATCCATTTCTTAAAGGACATGTGCTACTAATGTGCCCTCCTCTTCCACAAAAGTTACAAATAGTAGAGGGACTTGCACTTGAGGATTCTTTTACAAAATAGTTTTTAAAATACTTTTGATTCTTTGAGGATTTGAATCCTAGCCCTTGTTTGTCAAAAACACATTTTTGGCTAGCTAAAATCATTTCAAAGGATTTTTGCCCACAAGAAAAAATTGAAAGAGAAGAGGTCAACCATTCATTTTTCTTTTTTAAAACCTCATTTTCACTTCTCAAAATCTCATTCTCTTTTTCAAGATGAGCTTTAGATATTTCATCAATTGAAAATTTTTCTTTCACTTCTTAAAGTTCTTGAATTTTCTTTTTGAGAGAATTATTTTTCAAACTAAGTTTTTCAAAATCCTCATATAATTCTTCAAAAACATCATGCATATCTTCATCACTAAAGTTAGAGTTTACCTCATCAAGATCATCTATTGCCATGAAGCACATGTTTGCCACTTCTTTCTCCTTTTCTTCTTCAGAAGATTCTTCACTATCACTCCAAGTGGCCATCATTGCCTTTTTCATTCTTCTCTTGGCTTCACTTTTGTAGAGAGGACAGTCATATTTGATATGTCCCGGTTTTTTACATTTGAAACACACCAAGTCTCTTTTTTCTTCCCATTTCTCCTTATCACCATGAGATGATGATTCCTTTTTAGAAGGGTCTCTTTTAGAGGTAAATTTTCTTCCTCTAAACCTTTCATTCCTCATGTATTTGTTAAGCTTTCTTGTGATGAGGGCTAAATCATCATCTTCCTCACTTGGTTTTTCTTCTTCAACATCTTCTTCTTCCTTGGTTGTGGCTTTGAGAGCTATGCGCTTCTTCTTTTTGTCTTCACCCTCTTGAAGCTTCTTTGCCAAATTAATCTCATATGTCATCAATGACCCTATGAGTTCTTCCATAGGTAGCTTAGTCAAGTCTTTTGCTTCTTGAATTGCGGTGACTTTAGTATGCCACTTTGATGGGAGTGACCTCAATATCTTCATCACCTTCTCGAATTCTTTGTAGGTCTTTCCTAAAGCTTCAAGACCATTGACAATGTCGGTGAACCTAGTAATCATCTCAACAATAGTCTCATTTTCTTTCATTGAAAATAATTCATAATTATGAACAAGTAAATTTATTTTTGACTCTTTCACTTGATTTGTTCCTTCATGAGTTATTTCAAGTAATCTCCAAATTTCTTTAGCTGATTTGCATTGACAAATTCTATTGTATTCATTTCTATCCATAGCACATTGCAAAGTAAAAACAATCTTAGCATTTAATTGAAAATTTCTTCTATCAAGCTCATTCTATTCTTGCTTGGGTTTTGGAACCAAAACTTCATCAACTAGCTTAGTAGGAAAAGTTGGACCATCTTCAATGACATCCCATACATCTAACTCGGTTGATTGCAAAAACCAAGTCATTTTGGTTTTCCAATAGGGATAGTCTGTTCCCGTAAAGAATGGAGCTCTATGTTTTGCAAAAATTTCAGTGTGAGATGAGCTTGATGGAATAGTCATTTCCTCTTAGACGATTAGGTCTTAAACAAGAGGTTTATCTCTGATACCAATTGAGAAAATAAAGGCTATGCTTAATTAAGAAAAACACCCAAGAAGGGGGTGAATTGGGTTTTTCAAAAATATTTTCAATAACAACAATTTCAAGCACAATATAAATGAAAGTAAAGAGATAGAGTTAGAGAATTCAAACTCGGGTTTTATAGTGGTTCGGCACTTCCTTGCCTACATCCACTCTCCTCAATCTCCTAACCGAGTGAGGGTTCCACTAACTTGAAGCTTCAACCAAGCTTCTAATCTTCTTACACTTGGATTCCGGCTCCAATGGGCTCTTACACAATCTCTTCAAGAATTACACCTCTTGAAAGCTTAAATGCTTGGCTTTTACAAGAATAAAACACTCAACCTAGCTCAAGGATGGATCAAATACAAAACAAGGCTAGAATGACTCACAAAGGTGCACTAAGGAGTATGCAAATGATGATTTAATGCACCAAGAAAGAAATGAGAGCTTTTTGATCAAGAATAGGTAGGTAGATAATTGATTGCAAGTGTTCTCTTGTTCATAAATGAAGTGGAACTCTTAATTTATAAGTTTCTAAGCTCGGGAGTCAAAAACAGCAAAAGGTACCCTCGACCGGTCGAGCTAAGGGTCGACCGGATCACTAGCCGTTGGGCATTAAATGCTTGATAGGTTACCGTTGCCTCAACCGGACATCGACCGGGAAGGGGTGAACCTCAACCGGAAGGAGAAGGCTACTGGATGAGAGAGAGTGTTTTTTACACTCCTCGACTAGACAAAGTCAACCGGTCGACCGATTTCCCAACCGGTTGAGCCGGTTGGCCATAGCCTCGACCGGTTCAGCCTTTTGGCCCCGAAAACCTTCCTTTTCAAATTCCTTTCTTTTCTACTACTTAGGCAAAGTCTTTAGGTGAATAAATATGCCAGTTTTAAAACATTTTGCCTAAGGTACATTTGATAAAACTCGGGTTTGAATGAATTTGAAAGTTTAAAGAATAAACCGACTTTTTCAAAGATGCATGAAATGGTATGAAAACCTTAAGTGCACCCATGCATTCATCTTACATTCATTTCCTATGATCAAGGGACTCCCAATAGTCTCGGTCTTGTATCCATTTGGTCCTTGGATGAATTTCCGAAATTATACCTGAGATTCTTTACCATTTAAAACAATTAATCACTTAACCATGGTTTGTTATCATCAAAACCCGATTAGGAGAACCCTTGGGCTAATAGTTTTCTTAACTTAAAATCAACCTTTCCAATCAATCTTATTTTCATTTAAAAACTAATTTTTGAAAAAAGGAAATCACCATTTCTTCTTTCATTAATGTTAAGTGTACAAAGAAAACTCATTCCTGTGGACGATCCTAGAGCCACTATACTATAGTAGCTTTGTCTTTGCTACCCTAGTATAAGGTGTTGTAGGTTTTATAAATGTTTTGATAAACACCCGACTGGGCATGAATCAGGTACCCATATACATATCGGAAATCACACCCAAGAATATTAGAAGAGGATTTGCATCAGCCCATACGGTAAAACGTAAACATTATAGACTTCGACTAAAAAACCAATGAAGTGTTTAACTATATATTGTTAAACTTTACAGTTGGTGTTATGTTGCGGCTTTTCTATGACATTTCTCTTGGGAACTGTTCTCTGCATTTATTTAATTCAAGGGTAGTTTAAAAGGTAATTATCTTTCATTTCGTTTTCAAGAACTGCTCCATGTATATTACATATTATTGGTATATTCTTCATTCCAGAGTCTCCTAAATGACTAGTGAGCCCAATTCAAAATTTTTAGAGGTTCTTAATTTACATGGTTTTAGAGTATAGTACAAACAAAGAATTGAAATAATCTTAGTTAATTTTCTACGTCTTTTCGTGGATAATATTTTTATCCAAAATCATGTCAAGCTGAGTACAAGAGGAAATTTAAGCAAATCACCATTTTGTAAATTAAATGAATGATGCAAAGCAAAAGGCAAGCATCCAAATGATTTGTGCAATTATCTGCAGGCAAAGACTGGGTGAGAAAAAGAGTTGGAAGCTGCTTTACAGAGGCTAAGGAGAAAGAACACAGATATTTCTCAAGAGTCAGCTGAAATCAAAGTAGCATTTTATATTCTTATGCTCATGAATGAATGTTTGTTGTGTGGTTGATATTGCCATTATTATTTGTTTGGAACAAGAAATGAGATGGCTTCCCTTCTTTTTTCAGGACTATGCAGAAATCTGTCAACAGCAATCAGAAGCTAGAATTCTAGACTTGTTTCAGCTGAAATATGCTCATTCGCTTATAGTTAGTGTCACAAATTAATCATTGGCATGTTTCTTTCACATGGTTTGCCTGATTTTTTCTTTTTACATATAATTTCATTATGTTCAGGTTGGGATTGGGTTGATATTGCTGCAACAACTTGTAGGGTCTAGTGCAATTTCTAGTTATGCATGTTCCATCTTTGAATCAACTAGTAAGGAAGGATCTTCATTTTCACTTTATATTATTTATAAGGGATCAAAAAGAATAATGATGAATGGAGATATGACTTTGGGGTTTATGACAGATTTTTCAAGTACATTCGGGACGAGCAATTGCTATCATCCAGGTTTTACCCTTATTTAACTGTAATTTGATTTGGAAATCTGCTTCATGCTCTTTCTTTCTTTTTTTTTATCATTTTTTTTTCTTTTCATTATTTAAAAGAAATGTAAACATTCCTCTGCAGATTCCAGCAGTTGTCCTTGGTCGACTCTTAGCAGATAGATTTGGAAGAAGACCACTTCTAATGGTTAGGATGAGGAGGAATTTGTTTTTAAGTTCATGATTAATTGATCAGCAAGTTTGCAATTATTTCATCAATTTATGCAGGTTTCTGCTGGTGGAATGTGCTTGAGGTTCTTGATTGTAGGATTGTCATTCTTATTACAGGTCTCTTCTAAATCCAAATTTAAACAGTTCTATGTTTTCTTTCTTTCCAGTTTTCTTCTTCATTTATTTAGATGACCATTAATGAAAAACCTGAGTTTTACAAGCATGACCTTCACAAGTGGAAGGATGGTGCTTATTGGCATAGTGGTAATGCAACATAACATAAAGAGAAATGTTCATCTAAATTTTGTCCTCTTTTTTTTGTTATTTGGGTTTGCCCAACCATTAAGATGAGAGTTCTCGGAGGGTATCATGTCTCATAAGTTGTGAGCTTATTGAATTTGGAATGTCTTTATCTGGGGCTCTTTATTCTCCATAATCTTCTTATGGTTGAAACCCATTGCATAGCCAATGGGTAGTGGCTTATATGGCCGAAACTGAATTCTTGTTTTACTTTCATTTGTATCATTCCTAGTTTAGAAGGATCAGTCTTTGGATTATTTTTTATTTTTTTGTTAGTTATAGCCTTTACATATTAGTAAATATTGTTTGTTCTCAGCTGATCTACAATCAGGCATATTTATCATTCTACTCATTAAGCTTGAGAGGACTACCATGGCTTATCATTTCAAAGGTAGTGTGAACTTTGTTGGGCAAGAATTCTACATCATTTAATAGAAATTTGTATTAATAGAAGTATAACATTACACCAAGGTTCGTATTGATGGCATATGTCTACTGATGAGAGCTTCTATTTCAGATATATCCGATAAACATAAAGGGCTCAGCTAGCTGGAAGCCTAGTAACATTCGTTGTCTGGTTCTCTTCTACAGTTACTATGTATTGTTTTGACTTCATATTTGAATGAAACTTTCTCTACCTCTCTCTATCTCTCTCTCTCTCTTTCTCTATATATATATATACAGGCTTGTGTTCATGTTTATTTTTGTTTATAAACATAAATATTTTGGTTAAACCATTTCAGGAACATTCTTCTTATTCTTGATCTTCAACAGTGCAACTATTCTATTCACGGCAAAATTGGTTCCAGAAACCAAGGGGCGGACGCTAGAAGAAATACAAGCATCCATGACCCAGTTTCCGCAGCACTAAATTAATGAACTTACCGTGCTACACGGGAATAAGTATTGGAATGAAATATCTGCTCTGAACATTTGTTAATTTGGTAATGTGAAGTTGGGTACCTTTGGTCATCCTAGCATAATAAATAGTTAGCCATGAATCTTCTACCATCTAGATCATATATTTGCATGCCATGTTAGATGGACATGATGGATAACAAATCATATTTTTGTTCTCGTTGGAATTGAAATACAACGAGAATGACAGTGAATTGGGTATTAAAAACTTTTCCAACTAATCAACCAATAAAAAAAACAATGAGAAAATGAGTAAAGCAATAATAATTGAAGAGATTGAGAGAAGATATATGCAGAGTAGTTTATAGTGGTTTGGTACCCTACCTACATCCACTCTCCTCAAGTTTCTAACCGAGTGAGTATTGTTTCACTATCTCCAAGACATTGGAAGCCAATCTTTCACTTTGATTTCTTAAATTCTAATTAACCTTCACAATCCTAGAACAAGTTTAACATAATACAAGGGAAAGTTAGGATGGATTTGAAGGTCCACTAAGGGAATTTGTAAGTGGGAAATCAATATACTTTGAAGAAGAGTTTTGAATGTGAGAAAGATTATTTTTTTTCAATTGAATATATACAATTGTTCTCTTGTAAATAAATACTCTAAAACCCTTATATTTATAAGTTTCTAACTCTGGAAGCCAAAATGCCATAAAAATATCAAGACTGATTAGACACCAATTTGATCGATTAACTATTCATTAGCCATTAAGTGCTTTGCACGTGATTTTTAGGGTTTCTAAGCTCAATCGAAGGTGTGAATGATCGTTGGCTGGTTCTCAACTTGTCGAGGTTATGTCTTAATTGGTGTCACCCCAACTTTTGCAAGAGAGAGAAAATAAGGAGCACCATTATTCGACCCTTGACTAGTCAAGCCCAACCAGTTGAGCTAGTTACCAATCGATTCAACTGGTGCCTAACCTTCTCAACCAATTGCACAATAAAGTACTTAAACCGACTCAACTTGAGGTTTGAAACTTCTAGTAACTTGTGTAAATCTTCTTAAAACCTTATAGAATAAGTTTAGAAAGAATTTGGCTCAATTTTTTTAATTAAAACAAGGATTCATCCACTTCCTTGATAAAAAAATAAAAAAAAATAAAAAAGATGTTTTAAGCTTAAGGAAAAATGAAAAATAAACTTTTAAGTGCATGAAAAATAATTTAAACCTAGTACATCAAAACAATGTCATCTTACAAATTGTCCTAGGCCACTTCAAGTCTTTAAGAGTTTCAACACATCATGGTATTGACCTTCTTCCACGAATACTTGAGCTTTCTTTAGATTTTCACAATCAAAACTAAAAACTTGATTTAAATCATTAGTAACCTTAACGTTATTTTGTAATAATCAAAACCTAATTAGAATAGCTCTTAGGCTAACACTCTAGATTAGGCGACCTGGTGTATCTACATGGAGAGAATCTAGAGTAATGCCATATATATCCTATACTTATGATATATTATGTAACATTACACTGGAAATCATCCCCCTTCAATTGTGATTTTTTTAGGGTATTCAAACTATGAAATGCACAATGGGCTAACTATTTTGGAAAGTAAACACTAGTTTTTCAAAAGTTCCTAAAAATTAAATTTGAATTGGTTTCTAAAATTAATCAGATTTTAGTTTGATTTGTCGATTTTAGCTTTTATATTTGAGTTATTAAGTCTTAATAGATTTCTACATTTTTCTGTTTTGTTAGATATGAATACTAATAAATAAGAGGTTGTGTAATAGTTGAATTAGAGTGATTGAAGGTACAATGAATTTTTCTTAAATTAGTTATCTCTTTTTATGTAATTGTTGGTATGAAAGGAGCCATATTACTCCAACAAAGTGATATCATGGAAGTTGTGTATGTATCAAAATGAAGTACTATGAAAAAAAAAATTAGAAAAAGACTTGGAGTTACCACTTATTTTTATTTTTATTTTTTAAAGAGAAAACAAAATAAGAAAGAAAAACCTTAAGTATGACTCTTAAAAGGAAAAAATAAGTTTATGAAAATCGAGTCTGAGTCTGGGGGTTAGATTACCTATTGGGAAGGTACAGTGAGAAACTGTAGCACCCCTCTAAACCCTATAATGAGGTTTCTACTAAACAAGGTAAGACAAATATGACAATTGATCAATTAATCATTAGATACCAAATGATGATCAAAGATGTACCATGACTGATGTACGCAATGGAAAGTGATCAAACAAATGAGAGAAAATAAGATATGTACCTGAGCAAATCAACAATGTACTATCATGGAAACAGAATTAGTGGACAAATACAAAATGATCACATGTGTGTCATAGAATAGGGCAAAGTCAATCAAGCATAGCAATCATAGCAATCAATAAACAAAATAGAGAAACTCATATGTTGGGCTCTACCAAATGCTGATTGAGTTTGCATGAATTAATTTATAAATTCCATTATTTTGGAACTATGAAAATCATATTTATGTTTATTCAAAATGTGAAAATTGAAAATTTATTTAAAATCAAGAAAAAAAAAGGTGAAAATGCTAGCTAGAGAGAAAATGGCAACAAAATTTATTGAAATCAGGAATTTTAGTGCTAAAATAGTTTAAATATGAACTTTTAAAACTGGGTTTATTTTAATTGAAAAACAGTTTTAAAAAATCAATTCAAAAACCTGTAAATTCCCGTCAAAATAAGAAGAGAAAATCAAGAGGGAGGCAAGCTGGCCATACATGCATGAGTGGGTCCCGTATCATACTTGGGTCTTAATGTACTGACCGCCGCAACATCTACTTGCATGCTCATAGCTGAGATTTC
Source organism: Vitis riparia (assembly GCF_004353265.1). Classification (NCBI taxonomy): domain Eukaryota; kingdom Viridiplantae; phylum Streptophyta; class Magnoliopsida; order Vitales; family Vitaceae; genus Vitis; species Vitis riparia. Next base: position 25,452,648 of record NC_048444.1, read on the forward strand.
GATATATGGAGAACAATTCAATGGTGGGTTCTTTTTTCCCACCTCCTTTGCGGGCCACTTGTGTCAAAAGTTGCATCAGACGTTTGGATCCCATGGCTAGGATAAGGCAATAACGGAGTGATATTTTTGTTTCAAAGACTGAGCTTTACAATCCACAAGTCTCAAAGGAGGCTTGTAGTCCTCAAGTTGTTCAATACTGTTTCTCTACAATCATTGAATGCTAAACAAGTACTTTTCCAAAGTCTTTCTCTATCTCATACTCTCACTAATCTTTTTCTTTCCGATCACTCTCCTCTGATCAATTCTGTAACTTTCTTCACTCTTTTTCCCATGCAAAGAACGTTATGGATAGAGGAAGCAACAGTGGATCTGTAACGGAGTCTCTTCTGGTTGAAGAAAAGACTAATGGTGGACACTGCATTGACCCCAATAGTGATGGTGGTGGTAAGTCTTCCTCCGTTACCGCCGTTGTTGTCTTCAGCACGTTGGTGTTCGTCTGCGGTTTTGTAACTTATGGCCACACTGTAAGTACAATTCATGGTCTATAGGACAAAGAGGTTTTTTTATCTGTTATTTCTTAAGATTCAAGGTTTGGACTTATACCAGTTACTTTGCTAGACAAGGATTTATGGTTCTAAATGTAGGAAATGGAGGAATGGGTTTCCATAAACGACAGAGACTGGGGCTAAGGTTGGTCTTCGAAAGTTCAAGGAAAAAAAATGAAAAAGAAAAGTACAAGAAAAAAAACAGAAAATTTAAATTAGTGGGCAATGCCTTCTTCACAAACTTTCTTGATTTCTTCAACTTATCTAAGAAAAACAGAGAAAATCGTTTTAACATTTTCCCTTTTAGCTTGGATATTCATCACCTGCTGAGTCTGGACTCATGGATGACCTGGACCTCTCTGTGGCTGGGGTAGGTACTAAGTAATCAGTGAGAGACGACCACAGAAAATGATAGCTCTAAAGACAATTATCAAACACTTTGATTTTGTAAATCCCAAAACGCTTCCCAGAAATTCATGAATTAAAAAGAATTCCCCAACGACTCCCCATGAAGTCAAATATCTTCCAGTCCCTTGGCCTTGAAATCACGTTTGTCATCACCATTGAGGGAATATTTCGAGTTCATTCCAACATTTGGGCTAAAAGCAACTCAAGAGGAGTGTTGATGGCATTTAACATGATTGAGGGAGAAGCCACTCGTGGAATTGAGACTATGGAGTGAAATGGTTATCTATCTGGTTCAAGTAGAATCATCACTCTGATTTCTCCTATCAGTTTTCTTTTTCTTACACTCCTCTCCTTTTTATTGATTTTATTTATTTTAAATCTTAATCTCGTTTTGCAGTATCTGTTTTCGGTTCTTTTCGACTGTTGGAGGAGTAGTCGGAGCATTCATAGGTGGAAGGATAGCAGATCTCATTGCTCGGAGAGGTGTAAGATTCATTACCCTTTAAACACCTTTAGGCCTACTGCAAAATTTTCAACTAAGAAAAATTTATCAACTCTTTGATTCTTCTCAATTTTGATTAATCTTTTATGACAGACAATGTGGCTGGCACAAATATTCTGCATCATGGGGTGGCTTGCAATCGTTTTCACAAAGGTTTCTCACCTTTTCCTTCTTTCTTTCTCTCTAACACCTAGCAGAAGTAACGCCCAACAATAATCGAGGAGGATTTACAGTAGTTAACATGGTAAATCAGAGACCATTTTATAGACTTGGATTAGAGAGTTGTGTGTTTAATTATGCGTTGTTCATTGATGCTATGCTGTGGCTTATCACTATAATTTTATATTGGGACCATCGTCACTTGGCCCGTGCTGGCTCTAATTGGTAATGTGATCTTATATTTCATTCATTTAATCTAAGAGTTATTCTGTACAAATGACTTATTCCATCTGATATTCAGGAACTGTTCCATGCCTATTACAGCTTCTAGGTTTATTCTTCATTCCAGAGTCTCCTAGATGGCTAGTGAGTCCAATTCATATTTAAATAGACTTCTTTTCCACCCTAGTTAAACTAATGAGACAAGGGAAAACAAGCATCTATGGGGAGTGTTGATGATGAAGGCAATTCTCTGCAGGCAAAAATTGGTTAACAAAAAGAATTAGAAGCTGCTCTATGGAGGCTAAGGGGAGAGAATGATGATATTTTTCAAGAAGCAGCTGACATCTGGGTAATGTTTCGACTTCGTATATATGTTCATGAAAAGGTAAACGTTTTTTTCTAAATTTTTACTTTTTAACATCAAGACAGACACAATCATGTTCATTGTTTTACAGGACTTCACTGAAGCCTTTCAGCACCACTCAGAAGCTAGAATTCTGGATTTGTTTCAGAGGAGATATGCTTATTCTCTCACAGTATCCCTTCAATATTAATCCCCAGGTGTTCCATCACTTGCCTTATCTTCTACTGATGAATCCTACTGATTCAGTTTGGATGTGGGTTGATGGTGCTGCAACAATTTTCAGGGACAAATGCAATTGCATCTTATGCGAGTTCAATCTTCAAAGCAGCTGGTAAATCAAGGATTTTTAGTATTTGCATCATATAATTATTGGTAAGCAAAACCAACCATGGAACATCAACTGCACGAATCTCTGGTTTATGACAGATTTCAACAAAGATTTTTCAACCAGAAATATAAGCATCAATGACCCGTTTTCGCCAATAAGATACTTGGCATGCTATGAGATAATGAGGCAATAAAAATTGTACTTTGTGGTTGAAAACTTCTGTAGGTAAAATCCTTGGTATGGAGTAATGTAAGTGTAGAAGGTAAGATGCTATATAATACTGGACTGGTTTTCTGCTTGCTGGGATTGAAGTGCCTTACGCAAGTTTTAACATTCCCTTGGTGTTGTCCACTTAGCAATGGGATTAGAATTTGCGATGGCTTTGATATATGAATCCTCTGGAAGATTGTTAATGCAACAAATAGAAGGGCTTTTGTCATTTTTTTCATGATAACCAAACTATAAGTAGCCTTATAGTTAATATTTTCATAGGAGCCAACCAGATAATGAAGAAATTTCATCCAAAGGTGATTATTCCACAAAATAATAGAACATAAAGAATTTCTAGTATGTGAAATCTAACTTTGTCCAAAGCATGATTTATATAAACTAGACCTTGATTCATTGACCTCCCGAAGACATTAACAGAGGAGGTTCCATCCAGATCCATTGACTCACATCCATACCTGCAAGAGTAGCATAATATATTGTATCCTGTGACTCGGACTTTTCTCCCTTACCTGCAGGCTTTCTTTCCTCCGACCCATAGATTAGGAACCTATGTGAATATGATTGCCAAGAGAAATAGTAGACCCTGTTCGCAACCATTTTTGTTTGCTCTCCTTCTGAAATTCCAAACGAAAACTTGCCAAGGAATATTGCTCCACCTTCCAAGCTTTCCATCTTTTTCCAAACCCTATCCAACCAATCAAATCTATATATATTGCACTCGGGCATATCGACGTTAAATTCAAGTTCTCTGAGTTCTACTAGACACAGATGTCCACCATATGCAAGAAAGTACAACATCCCCCCAACATAACTCCAGTCCCAGAAGTTCTTCGAATTGCATTCAGTCAATAGACTCCACTCTTGGGTAGCAACATTGAAGGATGACAGCGCTCCCTCTTCACTATAACAATAAAAGGTTCCCTCCATGTAGACCATACGGTAATTAGGGAAAAAGCATGGATGCGGAGGAGTAACGTCACGAGTCTCCCATTCTGTATCCCCTTTGGAGTATGTGCTGATGAAGATTTCTTCCCTGTCACAAATATGTGCCACAATGAACACACAATCAGGAGAAGTTGGAACGGACGAGAAGGTGGCCTGCTTTTCCGGAAGATATTTATGTCTTTGCGCTCGTTGCCACTTAAATCTGGGCAGAGATATAATCTCTTTGGTGAGAGGATTATAGACATAATAGAAAGTAACATTACAAAGCTCATAAACCATTTTGGAAAAAAGGACCCAACCAAATCTTGAAGCACAGACAGTTGCATCGGACAGCAAGCTCCACGCCCTTTCGTCTATCAGAATGTAAGGCAGTTTGCGAGAAGGTTCAGAGAGCAAGCATATGGTAGGATCCACAAACGAATACTTCATCATCCATGGCAAACTATCAGGTTGAATGTAATGAATAGGTGCTAGCAGCCAATTCTTGCATACCACACGGAAGCGGATTCGATCAACTAGGTGTAATCGTTCCAGCATTAGTAATAGTATATCTTGAGGAAGATCCGACCATGACGCGCTTTTTGTCCTACTCTTACCACCTCTCTTCCTGTCAACTGGAACAATGGTGCCAAGACGATTGAACCCTCCACTCCTTTTTCTCTTCTCTCCGTCCATGCCTAGACTTCTCCTCTCCTACGTTGAATACGTACACAAAGTATAAAGATGAAAACAAATTTTTGATAGAATGTGGATTCCTTTCCTAAACAAACTCCAACTACCGTCACCAGCTTTCTCATTTTGAATAATTTATAAAAATAATTTAATATTTTTAAAAATATTAAATTTTGAAATTTATAAAAATAATTTAATTTTGAATAATGTTTAGATAAATTTTCTATTTTTTTTAAATAAAAAGTATCCTACAAATATAAGAATTCTTATATAAAAAATAAGTAAATATCTATGCTTGAAAACAAATTCAAAATTTTTAAAATTAAATAAATAAAAATTGTTCACTTCCATAATTGTTTAAATTTTGAAAACAATTTTTTAAAATATGAGGTAAATTTTTATCTTTTAGTAACTTGGGAAGGGTATTGCACACTATTCGCCAAGTATGTAGTTGATGGAAGAGGTATTCTCCCTTTTGTTAGCTTCAAGATAAATTCGATTTTCCTTCTTTACATGAAGCAAGACTACTATAAGATATAGTACTACGAATCTTTGTATATAAATATAAATATAATTTCATTTAATTATTTTTCTAAATTTTCATTTCAATAAATATGTTTATTATTAAACAATTTTACTTTAAAAATATTTTTAAAATTAAATTTTTTTTGTCATTAGTTTCTTCATGTAATAAAAGCAAAATCTTGTCTCTCAAGAACGGGATATCCAGTGATAGTTCAAGAACTTTCTTTTCACTGCTTTAAATATGAACCTCAAAGGAGAGACTAATAGAAAAGGAAGAAATTTCATCTAAAGGCAATTATTCCACAAATAATAAAACATGAAGAATTTCTACGACATGAAATATAACATTGATTCATTAACCTCCCTAAGGCATCAACAATGGAGGTTCCATCCAGATCCTTCCCTTCGCACCCATACCTGTAGGAGAAGCATAATATATTGTATCCTGGGACTCAAACTTTTCTCCTATACCTGCAAGCCTTTTTTCCTCTGACCCATAGATTAAGAACCTAGGTGAGCACCCTTGGCAAGAGAAATAGTAGACCCTGTTCGCAACCATTTTTGTTTGCTCTCCTGCTGAAATTCCAAACGGAAACTCGCTAAGAAATATTGCTCCGCCTTCCAAGCTTTCCATCTTTTTCCAATCCCTATCCAACCAATCAAACTTGTATATATCGCACTCAGGAATATGAAGATCAAATTCAAATCCTCTGAGTTCTGCTAGATACAGATGTCCACCATATGCAAGAAAGTAAGACACCCATCCAACAAGAGTCCAGACCCGGCATTCCTTCCAATGACGTTCAGTCAACAGCCTCCACTCTTGGGTAGCAACATTGAAGGATGACAGCACTCCCTCTTCACTATAACAATAAAAAGTTCCCTCCATGTAGGCCATATGGGAATTAGGGAAAAAGTATTGACGCGGAGGAGTAACGTTACGAGTCTTCCATTTTGTATCCCCATTGGAGTATGTGCTGATGAAGATTTCTTCCCTATTGCAAACATGCACCACAATGAACACACATTCAGGAGAAGTTGGAACAGATGAGAAGGTGGCCAGCTTTTCCCAAAGATATTTATGCCTTTGTGCTCGTTGCCATTTAAATCTGGGCAATGATATAATCTCTTGGGTGAGAGGATTATAGAGATGGTAGAAAGTAACATTATAAAGCTCATAAACCCTTTTAGCCAAAAGGACCCAACCAAATCTAGAAGCACAGACAGTTGCATTGGACAGCAAGTTCCATGCCCTTTCATCTGTCAGAATGTAAGGAAGTTTGCGAGAAGGTTCAGAGAGTGAACACATGGTAGGATCATTCCAAAACCAATAATTCATTATCCATGGTAATTTGTCAGGCTGAATGTATTGAATAGGTGCTAATCGCCAATTCTTGCAGACCGCACGGAAGCGGATTCGATCAACTAGGTGTAGTCGCTCCAGTATTAGTAATACTATATCTGGAGGAAGATCCGACCATGGCCCGCTTTTTGTCTTACTCTTACCACCTCTCTTCCCATCAACTGGAGCAATAGTGAGAAGACCATCGGACTTTCCGCTCCTTTTTCCCGTCTCTCCGTCCATGCCTAGACGACTCCTCTTCAAGTCTGTTGTATACGTAGAGAAAGTAGAAAAAACTCACCAGCTATCTCGTCCAAAAAAAGGTTGCAATTTCTTTTATTAAAGGAACCAATTGCTTTGATATATATATAAAGGTTTTTGGGAAGTTTCCTTGAAATATATTTGCTTCCATATGTTTTTGGAAAAGATACAACAACGTAAAGATACAAGTAAAGATTTTTTTTCTATTCAAAATCTGTTTAGAATTTCTTTCCTACACAAACTCCTACATACCAATAATGTTGTAAGCAGTTGAAAGTACTTGTCACAAAAAAGGATTGCTAGCCCATCATTTTTTTTTCTCTTTTTCCTGGATGATTTGTTTGTTATCGTATAGAAATTTATTGGAAAATTTGTGTTTTATTAGTTATTTTGTAAGATAAAAATATATATATATATATATTCTTATTTCTAAAATTGAGAAGATTGAAAAAGAAAATATGAATTTTTTCATTGAGATTATTTTTATGGTTCTGGATTTGTTTCAGAGGAGATATGCTTATTCTCTTACAGTAAGCCTTGGTTGTTAATGCTCAGTATGTTGTGTTTTCTCGTTTCCATGGCTTGCCTGATCGTTTACTGCTGGTGCTGCAACAATTTGCAGGGACCAATGCAATTGCATGTTATGGGAGTTCAATCTTTGAAACAGCTGGTAAATCAAGGATTTTTAGTATTTGTATCATATGATTTTGGGTGAGCAAGACCAACCATGGAACATCAAATATATGAATCCCTGGTTTATGACAGGTTTTTTAAGTAAAATTGACTGTGGGACTTTGCTTCATTCTTTCTTGGATTTGTACGTATCTGGTGCAGATTCCAACTAGTATTTTGGGTATCCTCTTCATAGATAAATGCGAATCCGAAGACAATTATTAGACTGGTTTTCTGCTTGCTGGGCTTGCAGTGCCTCAAGTTTTCTTTGGTGTTGTCCCCTTAGCAATGGGATTAGAATTCAAAGTAAGATGCTCAGCCAAGAATTTGCTGAGCATTATTTTATTTTATTTTTTCTTTTATTACTACTTTCCATACCCAAAAGTAACCTCATAGTTAATATTTGCGTGGGAGCCTACCAGAAAATAAAGAAATTTTATCTAAAGGCAATTATTCCACAAAATAATAGAACATAAAGAATTTCTAGTACACGAAATCCAACTGTGTCCAAAGCATGATATATGTAAACTAAACCTTGATCCATTAACCTTCCGAAGGTGTCAACAGAGGAGGTTCCATCCAGATCCTAACACTCCCACCCATACCTGCAGGAGCAGCATGATTTATGGTATCCTGGGACTCAGACTTTTCTCCCATATCAGCAGGCCTTTTTTTCCGTTGACCCATAGATGAGGAACCTGGGTAAGGATGTCCGCGGACTGAAATAGTAGACCGTATTTGCAACCATCTTTGTTTGCTCTCCTGCTGACACTCCAAACGAAAACTTGCCAAGAAATATTGCTCCACCTTCCAAGCTTTCCACCTTTTTCCAAGCCCCATCCAACCAATCAAACCTGTATATATTGTAATCAGGCATATCAATGTTTAATTCTCTGAGTTGTACTAGGTAAAGATCTCCACTATATGCAAAAAAAGTAAGACATCCCTCCAGCAAGAGTCCATTCCCAGCAGTTCCTCCAGTGGCGTTGAGTCAGCATCCTCCAGTCTTGGGTAGCAACATTGAAGGATGACAGCGCTCCCACTGCACTATAACAATAAAAAGTTCCCTTCATGTTGGCCATGTGATAGTTAGGGAAAAAGTATGGACGCGGAGGAGTAACATTACGAGTCTTCCATGTTGTATCCCCATTGGAGTATGTGCTGATGAAGATTTCTTCCCTATTGCAAATATGTGGCACAATGAACACAGTCAGGAGAAGTTGGAACAGAGGAGAAGGTGGCCTGGTTTTCCCAAAAATATTTATTTCTTTGTCCTCGTTGCCACTTCAATCTAGGCAATGATATAATCTCTTTGGTGAGAGGATTATAGACATAACAGAAAGTAACATCAACAATCTTACAAACCCTTTTGGCCAAAAGGACCCAACCAAATCTGGAAGCACAAACAATTGCATGAGACAGCAAGTTCCATTTCATCTTTCAGAATGTAAGGAAGTTTGCGAGAAGGTTCAGAGAGTGAACATATGGTAGGATCACTGGAAAAACAATAATTCATTATCCATGGCAATTTATCAGGTTGAATGTAATGAACAGGCGCTAATAGTCAATTCTTGCTGACCGCACGGAAGCGGATTCGATCAACTAGGTGTAATCGTTCCAGTATTGGTATATCTTGAGGAAGATCAGACCATGACCCTTTTTATCTCCTACTCCTGTGACCTCTCTTCCTATCAACTATATCAATCTTGCGAAGACGATTGGACTTTCCACTCCTTTTTCTCTTCACTCCGTCCATGCCTAGACTTCTCCTCTTAAGTCTGTTGAAAACGCAGAGAAAGTATAACGACGAAGATAATAATAAGTGTATATTTCTTGACATGCCTTTGTTTTTCATTTTGTTTTTGTTTGTCTATTTTTCCCATAAATTAAATCTTTAGGCTATACTTGGTTGGTAATACGATATCATGCATACATTTAGTTTGTAGAATAAATTAAAAATAAAAAAATAAAATGGAATGTATATTATTTTTCAATATCCAAGTTTAAAATAAAAATTATATTATATTTCAATTTTTTTATGGGACAATTGTGTTTTGGACCCAATTTGGCTCAAAAATTAAGATTTGACCCATAAAAATTACATAATTGATGAGAAGGATATAAAATGTGAAGAGACCAATATATCCTTTAAAACTATTTTGAGTATTTTCTACCACAATATTTGACAAACTTTTTTATCTTAATTTTTTTAATAATTATTCTGAAAATTTATTATTTTTAGAAAACTAAATTTTTAAAAAATATATTCCAAAAATATATCATTTAAAAAAAAGTTTGACATATTTTTAGTTATTTTTTACATACATAATTTTAAATATATATATTTTCCAATATGTTTGATTTTTAAATAATAATAACAATAATTTATTTTTATTTTTTTGGAAAATGGCATATTTTTTTTCCAAATCACTAAATTAAATTAAATTTTATTGAGGTTTATAAAAGAAATAAAATTTAAATTAATGTTTTTTTTACATTTTTTTTTCATAGTCAATAAAGGTCATTTTTTAAAAGATAAAAAATTCATATCCTTCTTTTCAATTTTCACACTTCCTCTAGGTTTTGGGCTTAAATAGTGAACTTATACGAACCAAAACTTAATTTTTTTGCCCTAACTAGGTTCAAAATACAATTGTCCCCCTTTCTATTAAAGAAAATATAAAATTTCTCTTATATTTAATAATATTCATGATTAAAATATTTAAAATTTATAAATATTTTTTAAAATTCTTTTTTTTTTTAACCAAAAACTTAATTTTTAATCAAAATTTTTTTATATAAAACAAGTAGTATAAAAATGATAAAGTAAATAAATTTATAATATATGAGATATGTATATTTTATATATTAACTCAAATTAACAAATCTCATGTAGAAGGGATATATATGAAAATGATACTGGATAATATATCTTATTACTTATCTTATTTTATGTTTAGTTAAATACAAGATAAAATAAGTAATACGATAACTTATCATATTTCATTAACAGCAAAACAAGAGATAGGGTATATTATCCACTATCTTATGCTATCCACGTCATCAAAATATATATATATAGATGTTGATGAAGTGTATTTGGAAATGAGTTAAAGAGAGTTAAACGCACATCAATTCACTTATTATCACACAACTAAAAAGGAATATTATATAAATTCTTAAAAAAAATTAAATTTATAAAGATAAATTTAATTTGAATAATGTTTAGATAAATTTTGTTTTGTTTTTAAAATAGAATGTCTTGTACAAAATAAGAATTCTTTTAATATTTTTTAAAATCAAAGAAATAAAAATTATATAAGGTAAATTTCTATCATTTTTGTATTCTCCCTTTTCCGACCTTCACTATAGTTTACATGGAGCAAAATTACTAAATTTGGATGCAAAGCATCAAGTGGGAGAATAATGGAGGAGCTAATTTCAAGGGATGATGATGATGATGATGATGATAGCTGTAATAACAATGAACGCAGGAACCTAACGTGGCTTCGTTTCTTGATGTAAAGCTTTATGATTTCATGCAGCTTATGAGAAGTATTATGGTGGCATCCTCTCTTCTTTACCCAAAGCACCTGACCTTGATCGTGGGTCTGTCTCTGGGCACCGACAGTGGCAATGGAAGAGGACTTGATCGTGGGTCGGGACTGTCCAGGCGTCGGCTGTGAGCTGCCGCCGAAGGTGACTCTGCGAGATTGACGATGAGCTCCTCCGTCCTCAATCAAGAAGTGACTCTGCGATATATGAATAACATAATTTAAGTAACACAAATGGAAATAGATTAAGTTTATCCTTAAGTTTTGACAAATAAAAAAAATTATATAAAGGACAACTTACTTTCAATACTCTTACATAATTTCAAATTATTTATTAAAAATGAAGATTAGAAAAATAAACTTTTATTTCTTTAAAAAAAATTCCAAAATTCTCATTTATTTATAAAAAACAATGTTAAGAAATGACCATTTTGTTTTCAAATATTTTCATAAAATTCTCAATTATTATTATTATTATTATTATTATTAAAACAACTCTAAACACAATAATCAATAAAAGAATGAAAGGATGTTAAAATAATAATAATAATAATTCACCTTTTTCATCCTCAAAATATTTCTAGAAAAAAATCTTATTTTGAAAAATAAATCTTATTCCTAAATTGTTTTGGAGGGAATCTTACAAATTATTATTTTATTCTCAACATAATTAGAAAATCCTTCTATTAAAAAAAAAAAAAATCTTATTCTAAAAATCATGTTGAAAATATCTTATGCATAAATTCTTTTCCTAAAAAATCTTTATCCAATAATCATCTCTTTCCTTTAAAAAAAATAAAATCTCAATTATTTACTAAAAATACTAGAAAAATCCATTTTTATGCTAATTTATTTTCAAAAAATTTCAATATTCCTAAAATACCACGCCTACCCTTTATACTTTCTTCTCAAAGCTTATTTACTAACACAAAAATATTTTAGTTCAAAGCTAAACCTCTTTATAACTACACCTACCTTTTCTACCTTATTCTCGAAACTTATTTATTAACATGAACATTTGAGAAAAGTTTAAAGCTAATTTTAACCCTTTTCTATATCACTTTTTAATCCACATATTAATGTTATGTATGTACAAAACATAAATATATTGTAAGGCATATAATTTATGTAAATTTTGATAAAAATTTATTACAGAGATAATTAAAACAAAATTAAAAATGTTTTAGAAGTGTTTAAGAAGTGAAAAATTTGAAAAAAAAAATGAAAGAGAAATTGAAAGAATAAAAAAAACTCATCCCTCTCATAGTTTTTTTAACTCACCATTTTTAAAGTATCGATATATTCTTACTATCTTTTCTTCTTCTACAAGGAATCTAAGTATTAAAAGAATATAAAAGATTAAACTAACCACCCATAAAGGGACACGTTTCAACATGATACATCTCACTTTTTCTGATTCTTTGTATTTGTATTCTAAACCATAAGTCATCTCACTTTTTTGTGATTCTTTGTATTTGTATTCTAAACCATAAGTCTACACCTTTGTGGGTCCTTTTGTTTCATTGAATGTTTCTCATCGTCTTCATATTTCTATACACCATATATAATCCTCACAAGCTCAATTCTCTCATTAATTTTTTCCTTCGTGATTTAAAATATGTATAGTGATATTTTTACTAACTTTTTTTATTGGAATCTAATTATAATTAGATATAAACTTAAGAAATATTCTATGTAATATTTTCCTTCTAGAAAAAAAATATATATATTTTTTTTAATTAAGAATTAGAGACACCTCCTAATACTTACAATTCCTCAACTAAACAAATGGAAAAATACGAGTAATCTCTCCTCTCCAAATATATTCAACAATCAAAAGAAAGAGGAAACTAGGAAACCTAAAAAAGAGAGTCAACCTCTTTTACACTTATGCATGTTTTTTTTTATTGTTTTTTTTTATTGCATGTTATGCACAATGACCATTCCTAAATATATAGTTCAACATCAAAATACTTTTAGAAAATGGAGAATAATATGCCTAGCCACAAAACACCCAATATAAGGGAAGTGATGAGCAAACAAATCCCACATCCACACACGAAATAACATATATGCAAATAAAAAGAAAAGAAAAAGGAAACATAAAGGACCTAGAGAGAAAACTTTCCATACCCAAAAGTAACCTTATGGTTAATATTTGCATTGGAGTATAGGATCCAACAGAAAATGAAGCAATTTCATCTTTAAGGCAATAATTTTACAAAATAATAAAATATAAAAAATTTCTAATAGATGAAATGTCACGTCCTAAAACTCATTCAAAGGACATAACGATCATTTCATACCTTAAGTCTAATGACTTAAAGTGGGAAGATCCCCCCATGACACGTTTTTTGTCTTACTCTTACCACCTCTCTTCATATAGACTAGAGCAATGGTGTGAAGACAATTGGACTTTCCACTCCTTTTTCTCTTCTCTCCGTCCATCCCTAGACTTCTCTTGGAATATGTTGACGACGTACACAAAGTATATAGATGAAGATAACGTGGAGAAGGGCTTCCCATTTAAGATTCTAATTTGGTTAGGAAGAAATTTATGGAAATTAAGATTTTGTGCGATATCATTTTTCAAAAGTATTTTTAAAATTTAATTCTTGAAAATAGTTTTTTAATTATTTTAAAGAATGAAATTATATTTATGAAGAAGACACCTATATATATTCTTCTTTTGTAGAATTTGAAATTTTCTCCACCTCAAATTTTTATTATAGCAAAAAGCCCCCCTAATGAAATTTTTGTTACCAAAATTTTTATGATTTAAAGAAAAAAAAAAATGTCATAAAATAAAATTTTTTAAAATAAAGAAATATTTAAAAAAATCTATTTAATATTCATATTTATCATTAATTTGAAAAAAGGATTTTGCACATATTGTATTTGGAAATGAGTTAAAGAGAGGGAAATTGCAAGTGAATCCCCTTATTATTCGGCAAATAAAGAAGAATTTATAAATTTCTTAGCATTTTCAAATTTATAATGAATTTATTTTGAATAATATATAGATAAATATAAGAATTCTTATATATATATATATATATATATATATATATATATCCTTATAACAATTTGTGGACCCCGCATTTTCGGCTCATGCGTTTCCCACTCGATGGCGAAACTCGATTTTTATTCAAAAAATTCATTTTTATTGATTAAGAAAAATTGACTTGGAGTCGCCACTTATTTTTGTTTTATTTTTTAAAGGGTAAACAAAATAAGAAAGAAAAACCCTAAGTGCGACTCCTGGTTTGGAAAGGGTGGTCTACGAAAAACCGGATCGGGTTCGGGGGTCAGGTTACTTATCAGGAAGGTACGGTAAGGACCATAGCACCCTTCTAAGTCCCTAAAGTCGGGTCCCTACTAATAAAGTGAAGCTGACGTGGCAATTGATGAGTAAGTCAATGAATATCCGGAATGATCATGCACACATAAGAATCGAGACATGCATAGACAACGATTAGAGGGAAAATGGGTACATACCTAGGCAACAAGCCACCATGCGCTATCAATAGAGAGGGTTAGTACACCATATAGAGCACAAAACATATCACATGCATCACTAAACAGGGATTAAAATTGTTCGAAGGAAAAATGGATTTTTGAAATTCATTCGAGAATCAAAATCTTGGAGATTATTTGAAAATAGGATTCTTAGGAATTAAATGTAAGAATGAGAACTTTTAGAAATCAAATTTGAAAGGAAATTGGGATTTTGAAGAATTATTTGGAAGTTCGGGATTTTTAAGAAAAATTAAGTTACGAAAATTGGGATTATGGGAATTAAATTTTGAAAGGGATCGAAATCGTAAGTTATTTGAGACGTAAAAATTATGAAAGTCGATGTATAAAAATTGGAAAATCTTAAAAATCATTCGAAGGCAGAATTTATAGAAATAATGAATAAGATGATGATGATAATGATAATAATAAATAGCGGGATAAACACGGGAATTGGAGCATGGGAAACTGAAAATTAAGTTCGGAGATAGGACAATTGGAATTTCAAATAGCTAAATTTAGAAATCGGAATTTGAAGAATTAGGCTTTAATGATTGAAATTTTAAGAGAAATAAATGGGTAAGTATGGAATAATGTTACTAATTAATCAAAACGATATTTGGACGGATGAATTAGTGAATAGTGAGATTTGTGAGATTAAAAATTAAATTGGAAAATCAGATTTTGACGAAAGTGATATTTGAACGGATGAAAGTGAATAGTGGGATTTAAAAAATTAAGTTTGAAAGTCGGATCTCTGAATAATTGAATTCTAATTATTGGAATTTTTAGAAAGAAGAAAAAAAAAAAAAAAAAATAGGTAGACAATGGAATTATAACAATGATAACAAAGATGATATTTGAATGAATGATAGTGAATGGTGGGATTTTTAGTCTTAAGGTTAAATTTAGAAATCCGGTTTCGAAGAATTGAATTTTAATGATTGAAATAAATGAATAAATAAACATGGAATAACGATACTAATTAACAAAAATAATGTTTGAACGAATAATAAAAGAAAAGATTAGTGGAATTTTTCTAATTGAGAATTTGATTTAGGGCGTTGGGTTTTTTTAAAAGATATGACTTTGAATAAATAGGTAGGTATGAGATTATAATACTAATTAACGAAAATAATATTTAGACGAATAGAGAATGGGTAGTAGAATTTTTGGGATTGAAGTTTTAATTCAGAAATTGGATCTTTGAAGAATTGGATCTTATATGAAATATAATAGATGTGGAAAAAGAATCCTAATTAACAAAAAATAAAATTTAGACGAATAATGGAATTTCTGGGATCGAAAGTTGAATTAAGACAGGGGGTTTTCGAAAGATTGGACTTTGAATAGATATGGAATGATGATTCTAATGGGTGAGGATAAAATTTAGACGAATTGTAAAATTTTTAGGATTAAAAAAAAAAAAAAAAAAAATTAAATTAAATTAAGACGTGAGATTTTTGAAGAACTAGGTTTTAAATAAATGGATGAATATGGGATAATAATCCTGATTGATGAAAATAAGATTTAAACGAATATTTGAAGAATTAAATTTAAGCATGGGATTTTTGAAGGATTATACTTTAAATAGATAGGTAAATAGGGGAGGATAATTCTAATGAAAATAAGATTTGAGCGAATTGCGGAATTTTTAGAATTGAAAAATTGAGTTAGGGAGTTAGATTTTCGAGGGATTAGACTTTAAATAAGTAAATGAATATAAGGTACTAATTCAAATTAAAGAAAATAACATTTAGCCAAATAGTAGAGTTTTAGGATTGAAAATTAAATTATAACATTGGATCCTTTTAAAGGATTGGATTTTGAATAAATAAACTAATATAGGATGATAATACTAATTAACGAAGATAATCATTTAGAACGGAATAAAAAGAATAGTGGAATTTTTAGGGTTGGAAATTAAATTAGGATATGGGATTTTTGAAGGAATTGGACTTTAATGAGTGCGAATCTTAGAAGAAGGTGAATGAATATTATATCGAATAATAATAATAATTAACAAACGTAGTATTTAAGTGAGTGAAATTGAATAGTGGAAATTTCGAGATTGAAAATTAATTTAAGAAGTCAAGTTTTTGAAGAATTGGATTTTGAATAAATAAATGAATATAGGATGACAATTCTGTTTAAGTAAAGTAACTTTTAAATGAATAAAGAAGAATAGTGGATTTTTTTAGGGGTTTGAAAATTAGATTTGGAATTCAGATTTTTGAAGGGTGGAAACTTTAATGATTTTTTTTTTTTAATGAGATGAATAAATATATATGGGATAAAAATAATTATTGACAAACATAATATCTAAACGTATAAAATTGAATAGTTGAATATTTAAAATTGAAAATTAATTTAGGAAGATATTGGAGTTTCGGAAACTAGATTAAAATCTTGAATCTTGAAAATTGACTTTGGAATTGGGGAGCTAAAAAAAGGAACATTATGAAATAGAAACTCTTAAAAATTAGAAAGGATTTTGGGAAACTATACTTTGAAAATGAAGATTTTGGCAATTAGATTTAAAAGTTAAAAAGGGTGAGGATTGAATCTTGATATTGAGAATGGAGAGGTTGCACAAATAAGCAAATATATATGCATGAGTGACACTCTCCACCGACTGCATGCATGAAAGTAAGTGGGGCAAGTGGGCTTTGGAAGTGGGCTTAGGATGGAATGGCGCTGATAGGAACCAAAAACGGAACTGATTGGAACGCTCTTTATGACCCCCGAGCATGCATGTCGAGCTAAATTATTGGGCCAATGCGGACTTGGGCTGATATGGCATGCTCGGATTAACTAATGAACGATTTCCCGAGGATCCAGGTAATCCAGGCTGTGGCCCAGACCCGGACCCGGACCCAGCCATTCCCCCTTACATATAATGAGAAGCTGACCCAAGCATCGCCATAATATCTCCTTGACCCATGCATTTTTTTTTTTTTGGAATAAATTATGCTTAAATCTCCCTCTGACCCGAGCCCTCAATTCATTCAAAAACGCCAATTCCATAAGCAAAAGCTGAACTCTCTCACTCTGACTTTTGTTGTTCTTTGTTATTCCAAACCCAACAACAAGTATTTTGAACACTCAAATCAATACCGTTTGCCGCCGCCACCCCAAAGAACACCACTTGCATCACCACACCAGGAGCAGTAGCATTGACACAAAAACAAAGAACCTCTCTTCGAGAACAAAAGGGCATGCGGGGTGGTTTGATGAGTGTATGTATGAGAAGGAAGGCTAAGCGGGGTGGTTGGATAATGGGCGTGAGGATGAGTGTGAGAAAACGGGCAGTGGGTGTTGAGAGTGTAGAGAGAGAAAAGGTGGTGGCATGCATGGGTATCCTGCTATTGTGAGAGGTGGACATGGATGGATAGAGAAAGGAGGGTGGCTGTGACGTAGGTATTCATGCATGTCGGGATGAAGCTAAATGGGTAAGGACCGAAGGATTGATGAGGGGTATGGGCGTGAAAGGCTAGATGGGTGTAAAAGGATGTGATCGAAGGGAAATAGGTTCAGTGGGTGGTTTAAGGGAGATAAAAAGTTGAGTATGATCACGGGTATGGGTTGGGGCGTGTCATGCAGCGGAGCTCAGAAGAGTGGTGACGGTGAAAAATTCTGGATAGTGGCACCCCCATTCTGGTCTTCATGGCTGTACTGGTCCGGGT
Source organism: Vitis riparia (assembly GCF_004353265.1). Taxonomy (NCBI): domain Eukaryota; kingdom Viridiplantae; phylum Streptophyta; class Magnoliopsida; order Vitales; family Vitaceae; genus Vitis; species Vitis riparia. The sequence goes on from NC_048444.1 coordinate 25,470,580, forward strand.
CCGTTGGATTAGAGGGCATGTCGGGTTCCCTGCTTTTAGCCATTTCTGAACGATATTTTGTGGTCCCCTTCAGCAAACGTTCTTTTAGTGCATCTAGGTCATGGCATTTGCCTGAGAGAACGCCGTTGTTATCCATAGATAGGCAAGAGGATGGCCTCATTTTTCTGATCAATCTGGGTTCAAATTTGAGGAAGGAGGCCCAGGAGTGGCAATGGCAACAGAGAGTTGAGATTGTAGAGGATTATAAAAAAACTAAATTATCAAAGCTATCCTTGGTGACCCCAAACAGCTGGGTCAGACCAAGAGCTGAGCCAAAAAAAAAAATAAATAAATTGTAGTTACAAGAAAAAAAAAAAAAAAAAAAAAAAAAAAAAAAACTTCCGCAATGGAACATCTTTTAAAAAAAAAACCATTATGCAGTCCAACACCAATTAGTGATGCCACCGAAGTAACAAGCTTGACACGTCCTAAAAATTCTGGGGTGAAACCAAGTCTATTTGCGGTAAAGTAAAACGTGGCAGAGTCTGAGTGTGGTGTTGCCTGCCGGAGGAAAATGAATAAGGTGGGAAGAAATATATTACGCTACTTGACAGCATCCCACGATGTTTTATTGATTTGGAAAATGAAGAAAATAGTTTCTCGCGATTTAGAGATACTTGTACTGTCGGTCGCCACAGGACTACTTGAAAACTTGCTCGCAGTTAGCGCCATTGGAAGGGTCAATTTAAGAAGGAAATAATACTAGCCAGCATTTCCTTTACAACACAAAGCTTGATAGGGAAAGAGTCAAAATGGCAGAGTCCAGTGAATACTTAGAAATCAGCAAAAGTAGCCACATGATATTCACACACAAATAGCTAAATAATACCCAACACTAAACTGAGGAGAGCAAAATAGCAATAGAATAATAGAGATGGATAAGAAACATACCTGGAAATACTCCACTCTAGCAAAATAAAGTTGAGCTGCTAAACCACTCGAAATAATTCTCTCCAACTAGGTGGGCAAGAAATCAGACAGCTCTCCTTCCACTTCTTCTCTCCCTGGCTGTGACCTGTCTCTGAAGCTCCCCCCTCGAACCCCTTCCAAATCTCCCTCTTTTCTTTCTTATCCCCCTGTTTGTGTCTTCCTCCGCAAGCCATTACCGGCTCTCCTATTCACCCGTCAGCGAGCACGTCGTCTGCCAACCACCAGCATGGCCCCCTGCCATCTCCATGCCGGTCCATGCGGCTCCTCTCATGTGTCGGGAAGGGGTCCCCCCACTTGCCTAGGGTGTTGCCAGCTCCTCCGGGTGGTGAAATAGCATTCCTCCAATGCTATAAAAATTTTAAAAAAGCTAAAATCCTCTGGTCTAACTGAGAGGGGGTCTACACAATTCTAAAATTTTTAAAATTAAAGTATTTTATCATTAGTTTCTTCATGTAATAAAATTAAAATTATAAATAAAAAGTTATTTAATTGATTTGTGAAAATTATATTAAATAAAAATGTATTTTAAATTGATTTATGTTGAAATAGAATTTCTTTTAGAATAAAATATTTCATTTTTAATTATTTAATTCAATAAAATTTGAATTCAAAATAAATCCTATTTCATTTATTTATAATAATTATTTTTCATTAAATAATTAATAAAAATAAATATTACAATTATAGTTATTTAAATAATTTTGATAAAATAAAATAAAAATGATCGTAAAATTAGCAAATAGATTGCTTTTATTTATTATGAACTCAACACACTCTAAATAGTCTTACTGAAGGGTATGAACAAAAAATAAATATTACAATTATAGTTATTTAAATAATTTTGATAAAATAAATAAAAATGATCGTAAAATTAGCAAATAGATTGCTTTTATTTATTATGAACTCAACACACTCTAAATAGTCTTACTGAAGGGTATGAACAAGAAAAATTGAATAATTCATCAATAAAATTATTGTTAACTAATTATAAGATATTTTTAGTGTAAATTATCTTAAATCATAAATTTACATATAATTAATATATTATTTACAATTAAATTACTTCAATTAACACAAAAAAACATAATAATAAAAATAATGGATTTATGAGAAACAAGGTGATCCTTTTTAAAATTAAAAATTCAATTTTTTTTTTAAAAAAAAAATTTCTATGTAAAATAAAATTATAATTATAAATAAAAGCTCTATTTAATCAATTTTATTCTAGTAATGAAAATTTTGAAATATTTGATACCAATTCTTTCCTTAATGGAAAGTAAATATCTAAAAAAAATTTAAATATTTTCGCTCTCTACCACTAAGCTAATAGTCCATCCTGCTGTGTGGGCCTCCTACTAGGGGCCCACTATGCCAAAAGTAAGAGTAATTTAAAATAGATTATGGTTAAAAACTAATTGTTATATTAGTGCAAAATAACAAAATTATTTTATAATTTTAATCATATCTTGCTAAATTACAATCAAAATAAAAGCCTACCTTTTTGTTTCAAAATTAATCTACAAATATTATTTTTATTTCATTTATTATTATCATTATTTTAATTCATTTTTTATTCTTTACAATTATTAGGAATTTTCTCTTCGGATAACTTTAAAAAAATTTTAATTTTCCCTCTCAAAATCCTGACTTCCCTTTTAAAAAAATCTGACTTTTTCGGGAAAGAATCTTAATCTCACTCTCAAAATTCCAGCATCCCTTTCAAATTCAATCTTTTCTCTAAAAAAATCTCATTCTCATTCTCAAAAGTCTCACTTTCTTTTTAAATTCTAATTTTTCTCTTTGAGAATCTCAATTGAACCAAACATGCCCTAAATTCCCTCCATATTCTTTCTTGTTTTCACCGGCCGTGACCCAAGAGCGGAGATAGGGAGAAAGGACAAAGGAAACAGCTAAGAGGAATTAAACATTGAATTTAATGAAAAATATGACATCTAACAAATGCCAACGAACATCATCTCAAAGGATGACAAAATAATTTACAACCGTCAAATAATTTGTAAAAATAATTATAAATAAGTTGAAAATATTTTATTTCAAGGAAAAGAAACTTACTTTTTAAAATTAATTTTTCAAAATAATAATAATAAAAAACCCTACTACCCCTAAATATGGTAATAGAGAGGATTTTTCCGAGTTACTTGTCTCTTACATAATGAAAAAGGATTTATGATAAGGATAAATGGGATTGGAAAATTTTGATATGATTTTATTCTATCTAATCTTATCTTCATTATATATAATTTTAAATAAAAATTTATTTTACTTCTTTCTTTTATTTATTTTTTTAACCTTTTAAAAATAAATAAAATATTATTTTTCTTAAAATAAATTATAAATATTTATATACTTCTATTAGGGATGAGAATAAATATTAACAAGATTGGGATGAGACATTCCATCTAGAGCTTACTTGGTTGTCTTTCCTAATCTCCCCAAAAAAATGCAAAACAATCCAAATGGATAAGGAATCTTGTTTTAATTTGTTTACAAATTGAGATTTTTTTAGGTTGGTTTGGTTAATTGAAAGCTTGAAATTAGTTTCGGTTTACCCATGAATTAAAATATTCTCAATAGCATAAAGGTCTCTTACAAGGAAATTAAGGAGGAATAATCAATTTTCCTTAAAAACATTCTGAATTCTTTTGTTTTTTCCTTTTGGGTCCCAAAAGTGTGAATGAAAAGGTATGCAGGCAAGGACGGGACAGAAATATTCATGGAAAATGACAAAGAGAAATAGATACCCCGGAAGGAAATTAAAGCAAATAAATGCAGAGGTAATACCATCAGCTATCAGTCACCACCCAAAGGCTGGCCCACTACTATTTTTATAGCCAGAGATATACCTATGGCATTTTTGGCCTTATCCTCATTACTCCATTAACTCTTATTAACACCCTGCCCCCTGGTCTCCCTTCAGTCCATTTCTTTTGTCTTCTAAGGAACACAAGCCATGGTGAAGGAAAGCATAGAGGAAGGGCAATTATCCAGTCCTTTGATTGTTGCAGATAAGCCCTGTGAAAATGGCTGCAGTGGTGATGGTCATGAGGGGATGGGTGGCTCCTCTGCTACATCTGTTCTTGTTCTCAGCACCTTGATAGCTGTTTGTGGTTCATATGTTTTTGGGACAGCGGTAAGCTCTTGGTGCATTTACTCTACTTCACTCTACTGGCCATATGATGATCTTCAACTTATAGAAGTATAACTGATCAAATGTTTTTTTTTGGAACCATTGAATTTGTGAAAGCTATGGGTAAAAGGGTTTCTTTCATGGGTTTTGAAGAAATTGGTTTGTTCTTTGCAGTAGGTGGGTCAAGAATTTTCAGGGTTATTTGAGGTAGGGTCCAGTTACTGCTATCAAATACCAAAAACTTAGCAAATCAGATACTTTAGCCATTTTATGTTTACTTAAGTTCTTTGATTTACAAATATGATTCCAAAAAAATGAAAAAAATTATTCAGAAAAATTAAGATCTGAAACCCATGAGTGAAAGACTTCTTGTACTGAAATTTTATACTAGTAATTTGACTGTAACACATAGTTCTAGTGGGGAAATTGATGACACCATGGGAATATTCATCATGGAACATTCACAAAAACTACCTTGCTGGGATTCTATGAGATCTTGAAGTGGGAAAGTTGATGGCTGGATGCCAACTAATAATCGAAAAGTTAAATAAGTGGATTTCCTTTTCCCTTTTTTGTATCTTGATTCAAAATGATTTCATTAGACACATTTTGGCCCAATAGCCTTTATGAGCTGATCGTGTATTAGTGGGTGTCTGCCCTACTATTGCCTAGTGGTTTTGAACATCTAACATGAAGAAATGGTATTATGATTTATTTCAAGGTGGGTTATTCATCACCTACTGAGTCTGGGATCATGGATGAGTTAGGCCTCTCTTTGGCTGAGGTATGTGAAACATCCATGTTACTTTGGGTTTTTTTGAATAATTATTTTTATTATGTTTCCTTCTCTTTTTTGTTGGATGAAGATCTAAGTGTTTAAAGTAGTCTACAAGAGCACCATTCTTAAACATTTTGATATATGCCTTAGGAAGATGAATATTGATAGCCCAGTGCAGGATGGTCAGGTCTGGGAAATCACTTTGACACTAATACTTGATTTCAGGACTTGTAAAGTGTTGCACCATTATATATTTTCTACCTTTTCATTGCAAATTGCTGAAAACCCAATGAAATAGGTAAAGTTGGCCTGAGTAATCAAATCATTTGTAAAATTACTGAGCCAAAATTTTGTTGATGTATATACTTATCTGTGAACAAATTTGAATTTGGGGGAAAATTCACAATAAAAAATTAAAAATCATGTGTTTTCCCCCCAAAAGTCTAGAACCCCTAACCCCACCTTGTAGTTGCATAGGTTGGACACTGCCTCCATAAGGAGATTTAGATTCTTGATCTCTACAAGGCAAGACCTTACCATGACTAGGCTCTCAGCTCTTTCCAAATGAAAACTCCCTACTTATTGACACCTTTAGAAACTTGTGGATAATGAAGCTTTTGAAGGCTCTAACCTTTGGCCATCGTGCAGTACTCGCTTTTTGGTTCAATATTGACAATTGGAGCAATGTTAGGTGCAATAGTAAGTGGGAGGATAGCTGATCTCATTGGTCGGAGAGGCGTAAGTCTTTCCCATCATCCTTCAAATTTTGCTTAGGTCTAATATGAAATTTTAACTTAAACAACTTCGTAACTCTTTGATTTTTTTTTTTTCCTTTTTTTTTCTTTCCACTTTTGATTCAAGCAGGCAATGGGATTTTCAGAGGTGTTCTGCATCATGGGTTGGCTTGCAGTAGTATTCTCAAAGGTTTCTTATATTTTCCTTTTCCTCTGCTCTTCATTCATTTGAGTCATTTATTTAATTTGCTTACCACATGCTTGATTTCTGTGAAGAACAACATTCTTCCAAATTTTCTTTTATTTGACATGTCACCTTGAAAACCGAAGGGAGCATTAGGCTCCTCAAGGAGCAACTTTATGAAGAATGGCCTCTCATTAAATCTTAGGAAGATTGTCTTTTAGATCTTCAAGTGAAGCTTAACCTAATAATTTTTGTTTGGTTGAATTTACATGCTAAGGCTTTGTGTTCACTAAATTTTAGTTGATGATGTTTGTAGTAAGACATTGGATATCAATCAGTAAAATAAATTATTCTTTGAAGTTGCACCCTACTAAGCATCCGTACATTCTTCTTCAAAGTTGCTCATAAGATATGTAAATGATAATGTAAATCAGATGACCCTAGAAGCCCAAAAAGGCTAAAGAAATATTGAAAATTGCAGCATGAACCAATTCAATCAATTTTTTGCTTTCCAAGTTCAGGTGATAACATTACATGTTCTATTCTGGTTAAAAGGATGCTTGGTGGCTTGACTTTGGAAGACTGTCAATAGGATGTGGAATGGGACTTCTTTCTTATGTGGTAAATATGGTAATGATTGCAGTTTATAGTTGATTAATCATACATTTGTTGGGTAAAGATATTTGTGCTTGCATTAGCAAACAGGTACCTGTATACATAGCAGAAATAACTCCCAAGAATCTCCGAGGAGGGTTTACAACAGTTCATCAGGTAAAGAAGAATCATGCTAAATTTAGATTTAAGATTTCTCTGGTAACTTCACACATCTACTTTTGACTGATTCTACAGTTGATGATATGTTGCGGCTCATCAATAACATTTCTCTTGGGTACTCTTGTCAACTGGCGAATCTTGGCTCTTATTGGTAAATCTGTTAGCCCTTGTGTTATATATATTTAGTATGAAGGCAGTTCCATGAAAATGGCTTCTATTTGTTTCCATTTCAGGAACAATTCCATGCCTAATACAAATTGTAGGATTACCCTTCATTCCAGAATCTCCTAGGTGGCTGGTGAGTCAAATTCAACCTATGGTAGTTGGTCAGTTGATGTTTTAAATGATGCCTCTTTTTCTATAGAAAAAAAAATTCAGGCAATATTCAGCCTGAAAAAGAAAGTATTTTTTGTTGTTCACTTTTACTGGTACATCCAAGTTAAACACATGTTGTTATTAGATCTAACAAATGTAGCTGAATGAGTCAAATTTACAAGATAATATAGCTAAGGGAAGGCAAGTCCACTAACATGCTTGAAAATGAGTGCAATTTTCTTCAGGCCAGGTCTGGTAGATGGCAAGATTGTGAGGATGCTCTACAGCGTCTAAGAGGAGAGGGTGCAATTATTTCTCAAGAGGCAGCTGAGATTAAAGTAATTTTAACCTCATCTGTTCATGGCGTATCCTTTTTTTCTTCCCCTAAATTCAACTATAAGTGCTTTGTTTCAGGCTTAGAAACAACAAATGTAATGAGTTCCAATTGTTTTGCAGGATTATTCAGAAACCCTCCAGCGGCTTTCTGAAGCTACAATTCTTGATTTGTTCCAGTGGACTTATGCCCGTTCACTCATTGTGAGCCTTCTAAGTTAACTCCTAGAGGTGGTCTATTTCCTTTTTATGACTTTTATGATCCTTCTTGGATAACACGAAATCATCAGGTTGGAGTTGGGCTGATGGTACTGCAACAATTTGGAGGTGTTAATGCGATTGTATTTTATGCCAGTGCTATTTTCGTATCTGCTGGTAAATAAAGGCTTGCTAGCAATGCTTTTTATAATTAACTGAAAGAAAATGGAAATGATGATATGAATCTCTGGCTTATGACAGGCTTTTCAGGTCGTGTTGGAAGTATAGCCATGGTTGCTGTTCAGGTTCTCAACTCTTTGACAAGTTTAATCCAATTGCAGGATTCTGCTTAATGCATTTCTAAGGCCTTTATATAATATTGGACAGATTCCAATGACTACATTGGGCACAATTTTAATGGATAAATCTGGACGACGGCCACTTCTGTTGGTAGGAAAGGCAAAGAATCTATCCTAATTTTGCAATGAATTTGGAGGGACAGCCCATACTAAAGTCTACTAATTTTGACAGGCCTCGGCAGCAGGGACATGCTTGGGTTGCTTCTTTGTAGGAATTTCATTCTTATTGCAGGTTCCTTCTAAAACAAAACCTAGTTGCCATAGGGTTTTTGTTTTTTGTTTAACAGATGAAAATTTCCTGAAAAAGTAAAGCTTGGCATGAGCAGGGCCTTCAAGGGTGGAAGGAGTTAGGACCAATTTTTGCACTTCTTGGTGTGCTGGTAATGTTATTAAACCCAGAGAAAGCTTTTTCTTGCCTCTTCATATATGTAGAAAGCTATGTTAGTTTATCAAAGATCGTTTTTTCCCCTCAAATTTTAATAGCCTCCTGCTGATTAAACATGGAATTTATGGTGTAGAAAGTATGTTAGGTCATCGAGTATCATTTTCCCAGTTATGTGGTCTTCATAGGGTGGGAGCCCTATAAGCCTCTCAAGAAATATGGTGCAAGCTTTGTAAGCATCAGATGGATGTGGAACTAGTGCAAAAAATTAAGGTATCAAAAGCACTTAAAGCATGAAACTTGCTCCCAAAAGCACTGAGTAATTTCAAAATTGCTAACCAAACATTTACATTTTTTGTTTTTCACCTTCTTTGTTTTGGCTTGACCAGCCCTGCCTCTCCCTCATTACAATGTAATGGCTCTAAGGTCTTGTTTCCATTGCCTTAATCCAATCTTTGTTAGAAGGATTCTATAACTGCCGATATGTTTTAGTTTTGGCTAAATTCTTACTGATTATTGAAATGAGTTGACCGGATGTTGTCTTGTTTCATTCTGTTATCAGATATATGACGGAGCTTTCTCATTAGGCATGGGAGGAATTCCATGGGTTATTATGTCAGAGGTAGGTATTTATGCTGTGGGGTTAAATGTAGACATTTAACAAAAGGTTTGCAGTGTAAATATGAATAGAAGATTTACTGTGCTGATTGGCAAAATGGTTTGTATTTCAGATATTTCCTATAAACATGAAGGGTTCAGCAGGAAGCCTTGTGACACTGGTCAGCTGGCTTGGTTCTTGGATTATTTCATATGCTTTTAACTTCCTAATGAAATGGAGCTCAGCAGGTAACACTCAACTCTCCTTCTGTATGATTCTTATACTTGGATATTAACTCTGCTGCTACTCTCTATTTTGCTTTCAGGAACCTTCTTCATATTCTCAAGCATATGTGGCATAACTGTTCTGTTTGTTGCCAAGCTGGTACCAGAGACCAAGGGGCGAACACTTGAAGAAATACAAGCATCAATGAATCCCTTATCAACAAAAGATATACATAGCATATCATAAGGGTGTGGCTTAATTGATTGTAATCCACATCCAGCATTCAAGCCTGTAGCTCAGTTACAACCAGTTGGTTTAAGTTCTGTAATCCAGTTCACTCAGGGGAACTAACCACAAATAATGACATGTAAAAAAACTTTGGAATACTGATTTTGAATAATTAACTACCTGATCCCATATGAAGAAGGGTTCTGAATCTCAATGAGTTTTTTAAATTTCAAGCCTCTATTTCTACTTGGATTCATCAGATCTTACAAATCCAGTTTTGGGTTCATCACCAAAAGGAAGAACAGCTATGCACTTTGCTTGGAAGTCATTATATGTCAACCAATTTTCTTTAGTTTTATAAACATGATTTATCATCTCAATATGAAAAAGGACTAAGTTTACAGCTTACAAGTTTCTCGGGGCATATCGGTACTGTAGAAAATTGAACTTGCACCAGAATTTGTGTTCACTGCTCCACTAGTCTTGTTTGACCAGTTGGTGCCCACAAAGACAGCAGACGTCATGGTGACGCCTAAAAAAACAAACAGTTAGAGGCGTTGAAAGACAGATGATATAGACTTCTCTATTTTCAAAGTCAAACCCATTTCTCTGTGTTTTACTCTGATCTTCTGAAGGTATGGATATAGAAAGTGTTGAAGAAGGATCAACAACTAGGTCTCTGATTATTAAAGAAAAACCTAAAGCACATGGAAATGGTGATGACGATGGAGGCAGAGGTGTTGGCGGCCCGGAGAGTGGTGGCTCAGCTACAGCAGTGGTTGTGCTCAGCACCTTGGTGGCTATCTGTGGTTCTTATGAATTTGGTGCTGCTGTAAGTCTCATTAGATCTTTACTCTCCATTGATGCAACTGAAAACAAGCTCATCTATGAGCAAAATGCAAACTCCAATAGGTTGTATGTCCAAGGTACAAGACAGAGAGAACTTGAGATCAAGTAGAGGGACCAGGCATGAGCCAGGGCAGAGTGGACTAGGGATGATCCAACACCATTATGTAGTTGGGCAAGCAGCACCATCCATGTGGTATCGTGCTTCTTGTGAAATAGTTCCTAAGAGAATTCACGGGTAGAAGTGGGAGAAAAATTAGTTTAGCATTACCTTTTACCCTTGTGAACCGCCTTCAGGAGTCTTTTCCTTTTTCTTTCTTCCTTTTTAAGAAACTGTCACAATCCATAAATTATCTGTAGAAATGATTGGTTTTGTTCTGAAATGAGTGTGAATAGGATAACTTGAGTAGTAAAGAAGCAAAGGGTCCCTCAAATGGGTTGGACAGTTTTGGGGTAAATGCTTGACAATCTGCCAATGTTGTCAGTGCCAAAATGGAATTCAGTGGACCCAATGGCTAGGACTATCTAATGAGGTAGTAATGGTGGGCATGTGTAACACAGATGGCTAGCTTCCGGACTGAATTAATGGTCTATGTGAGTGATTTTCAGGTGGGATATTCATCACCTGCAGAGTCTGGAATCATGGATGATTTGGGCCTCTCTGTGACAGAGGTAAGTTGTATCTAGTAAATACAACCTAGTTTCCTTTTCCTATGATATTGAATTATAGGTGATTTCACATCAAGTCATCAATCAATTTGGATGAAAAAACGTAGTATTCTTTTTCCCTTTCTGTGTGCTGTCTCTTTCAGAACTCAGAAGCATTAATTACTTAAAACACTCTCCATCCTTTTGTCCAAAAACCAACACTACATAAGGCAGCACCCTTAAATTTTTTTCACATAAAACTACTCATTTTAAGTGTTCAAGTAGCTGCAAATTATTGGGTTGCAATGAGTTCTGCAACATGGTGTAAGACACTGGTTTTCTAAAGTATATTACATGTTGCATTCCTCGTCTTTTTTTCCTTGGTCAATTTTGTTATATGAACTTCTTTCCTGATTTTTAATCTCATTTTTCAGTATTCATTCTTCGGCTCAATAATGACAATTGGAGCAATGATAGGTGCTGTGACATCTGGGAAAATAGCTGATCTCATTGGTCGGAGGGGTGTAAGTTTTTCTATCTCTCATTAAAACACCCCTAGGCCTAGTCCAGAATTGCAGTTCCTAACAGCTTATCAACTCTTCATTGGTTCTCATTATTGACCCTATGAAGCAGATAATGAGGCTTTCAGCACTACTCTGTGTCCTGGGATGGTTTGCAATAATGTTCTCAAAGGTTTCCCCTGTTTTCCTTTTTCACCTCCACAGATTTCTTTATTTCCCTTATGCTATTTGTCATACTTTTAACATTCATGAAACTGAGAAACAAACTTAAAACTTTCAATTTGAATGAACCAATTTGTTAAATCAAACTGCTTCTTGAAAGGGTGCTTGGTCGCTTGACCTTGGAAGGCTGTCAATAGGATGTGGCGTTGGGCTTATTTCTTATGCGGTAATTGCAGTTAAGGGTTTGGATTCATATTTGAATATCTATCCTTACTATGGATAAAGGTTATGCCATTCCCAATGTGGACAGGTACCAGTATATATAGCTGAGATATCACCTAAGAATCTTCGAGGAGGATTTACAGCAACTCATCAGGTATAGCACAATCAGTATAGATTTGGATTGAATAATGAATTAATCAGTGGTGTGCCTAAGTACCTCTGATTCTGCAGTTCATGCTAACTATTGGTTCAGCACTGATGTATTTTATTGGAACTTCTGTCAATTGGCGGATATTAGCAGCAATAGGTAATTTCTTTTCACCTGAGCTGTATCAATGTGATCTGAAGATAGTTTTTATAGAACAAGCTTCTATTTGATACACTTCCAGGAGCTATTCCTGCGGTAGTACAGCTTGTAGGTCTCTTCTTCATTCCAGAGTCCCCTAGATGGCTGGTGAGTCAAAATGAAATCTCTGTTAGAAATTGTGTTACAGCTTAGAGAAAATAAAGCAAAGAAGAGGAAAGCCCCAATATATTGCTGAAAATCATCTGCAGGCAAAGATTGGCCGAGAGAATGACTGTGAAGCTGCTCTAAGGCGCCTTAGAGGAGAAAAAACTGACATTTCTCTGGAAGCAGCTGAGATTATAGTAAACATTTTGAACTTACATATGCTAATGAAAATATACCTGTTTTTAGCATCAATCGTAAAGCTAGCACTTCGGATTTTTTGTACTTGTTTTATTTAAATATTTTTCGCGGTTGAAATAAGAAAGAAATGGATCTTTTGGTCTCACAGGATTACACAGAAACCATGAAACAGCTCTCCGAGGGTAAGATTCTAGACTTGCTGCAGTGGAGATATGCCCATTCACTTGTGGTAAGGCCTCTGAATTGATAGCAGTTCCAGCCTGTGTCCTTTCATGATTGGTCTGTTTTTTTTATGGATGATACAAGATTGGTTTAGGTCGGAGTTGGGCTGATGATACTGCAACAATTTGGAGGGTGCAATGGGATTGGGTTTTATGCAAGTTCTATATTTGTATCAGCTGGTAAATAAGGAATCTATAATTAATGGACAATTTTCAAAAATTCTTTAAAAAGGGAAGTGGAAGGAATGATATACATCTCTGGCTTATGACAGGTTTTCCATCTAAGATTGGGACTATAGCCATGGCAGCTGTTCAGGTTTTAAACTCAAGTGCAATTCCCATTTCACTTTTCTACTTAACGCGATTTTAAGATATTGTAGACATTCTTCTTCAGATTCCAACAACAATAATGGGTATATTCTTAATGGATAAATCTGGAAGAAGACCACTTCTCTTGGTAGGAACAGCTAGATACATATATTCATCAAGCTCATAGGCATTGTGAACGAATTAAAAAGTTGCAGTGAATTTCACTGATGTTTGCAGGTTTCTTCAGCAGGAACATGCTTGGGTTGCTTCCTTGTAGGGCTGTCATTTTTATTGCAGGTTTCTTCCAAATTACCATTCTACAATCTCCATAATTCAACTTTGGCATTACTCTCTCATCATTTCCTGAAAATATGGAACTTTGTCATGACCAGGACTTCAACCAGTGGAAGGAGTTGACTTCCATCTTAGTGCTTGTTGGTATGGTGGTAATGCAACTTAAACCCAGAGACCTGAATAGTTACCTTTTTCTTTGGGCTTATATCTAAGTGTTTATATGAGGGCGTTTGCATTTTATCCTTTGTTTCCATTTTAAACTGGAATCTTTGGTTTCAGTCTTACTCTTTACCATTTGATGGATAAAACCAGGCATACTCTGATCTGTATAATTCTGAAGCAGGCATTTAATGCATTTTTCGGAATAGGAATGGCAGGAATACCGTGGCTTATAATGTCAGAGGTTGGTTGCTCAGTTTTGAGCTTGAACACTAAAAATTTCAGGTAACTCAAAAATGATCAAAGCTTTGACTCAATACTGGGTTTCCATGTTAGATATTCCCAATAAACATGAAGGGCTCAGCTGGAAGTCTTGTGTCTTTAGTCAACTGGTCATTTTCTTGGATTGTCACCTATGCTTTTAACTTCATGATGGAATGGAGCTCAGCAGGTGATGCCTCCTCCTCCTCCTCCTCCTCCTCTTTCTTTCTGTCTCATTCTTATAGTCTGAAGTTCTTGGCTATACTATCTTTCAGGAACATTCTTCATATTTGCAAGTAGTGGTGGATTAACCATTCTGTTTGTCGCTAAGCTAGTCCCGGAGACCAAGGGAAGAACACTTGAAGAAATACAGGAAACCATGAACCCATTTTCAGCAACAGAATAAGCTGTATATCCATCCTTATTCGGTGATAAATTCCCGTGCTACAATCTGTCATCTTGTATACTTCATGCTAAGGCCTCTTTAACTTCATGGTTCAATTACTTGACATTCTTCACTCCAGCCACAAGGTTGCAGGTTCAGACCAATTTGGAATGAAATTCAACAAATACTCTGTCATTCCTTGAATCATACAAATTGAATCAACTTCTTAGATTTCATTCCAATCATACAAACAAGGTTGAACTCTACAAACTGCATATTCCAGAGACCAAAAATCATACGAAGCTAGTTGTTCATTCCGTGAAGAATGCATCTATTGTCCTTTTTGTTGGGTTAAATCTAGTTGAGTAAAAATGAAAGGTTGATGCCCAATATCATGTGTCCTCTATTTCAATTAGCCCTGATGTTTTACAATTATTTCTTTTAGATTTTCTACTTTGCTTTGTATCTTAACTTGTTATCAAAGTTATCTTGAGTAACGTTAATGGTAATCAATCAACCCAATGCTGCCCCTACTTTGATCTCATCCACTAAAACTTCTCCCTTTGCAAATCCTCAATCAACCACTACAACTTCAATTGTGATGGTATCGATTGTGATTCCTTTCTCCCCTAATCTCAATCCTATTTCAATCAAGCTCGATGGGAACATCTATGACTTATGGAGATCTTAGATTCTCCCAGTGGTAAAAGCCCACAAACTTGATGGCTTTCTCATTGGAACCATAATTTGTCCACAATAATTAACTGAAGTCGAGATTGGAGATTTGATTCAAGTAATTCCAAATCCTGACTATGAAAATCAGATTGTCCTTACTCAATTCCTCATGAGTTGGTTGCTATCATTCATCTTGTATAGTGCACCACCTCCTAATTAGAAGAACAATTGGTCTTGGTTAATGGGATGGGTTTCCTATGGTGGGTGTATTAGTATATATGGTTGCACATTGGGTAGGACCTATAATGAATCATGACATGAGCTACTAGGTAGTCATGTTCTCACCAAACTACTATGTTGTATGGACTCTCAACCTTAAGGGAATATTAAGTATTTGCTAAAGTTTTCAATGGTTTTAACCTATGAGTGAGATCCTAAGGTGGTTATATATTCCTTATAAATTGAGTTAGTATTTATGAAGGTCAATGACAACAAGTATATTCAAGATAGAATTCATGAAATCTCATGAGTTTAAGACAACATGTCCTATTGGGTGATCCTAAGAACATGTAATAAGGAAATATATGGTTATAGTAATATTTTAATTGGAATTTGACACATGCTCTTTTTTAGTTAAAATATATTAGTTGATCACATAAATAGGAGAATTTGAAACTCAAAGATAGTAGATAGTATCTTAAGAGATTGATAGCATCCACCTCGTTATATTACATACACTATTCATAGAGAACTTGTATATAATAGATAGTAGGTCAAAAAGCTAAATTCTTGTAACTTATTGTAATATCATAGGATATTGGAGTTCAATTGAATCTTTATAGTAAGATATTGAGTCAACTTCATAATTAGATTATAATGAAACCAATATTTTCTTATGGGTCCCAATGGTCTACGTTCAAGCTTATTTTCCATGTGGACATGGTTTTCAAGGGTTAGTTGTGTTTTTTTATCTACATGTGTACACAAAGGCGTTTTGGTAAATTCGTAAGGTAGTACAAGAGCTTATGAATGGTTTCTCTAGATTGTGTTAATTGATTAATTGAAGCTTAATAAAACTAATTAATTCATTAGGACCCAAGTAGGTTTGATCAAGTAATCTAAGCTCAAGATGTGCTCAAAACACTTAAGCCCACAGGGGGCATATATAAACCCCTTTAGGGGTTAAGGCTTCACTCTTGACACTAAGTCTTCCATTCTTTAAAGAAAAGGTAGTCCTAGCCACCAACCCTTTGAGAGGACTCCACTCCTCATGTGTCATGATCCAAAAAGAGAGTCATTGGGCAAAAGGCTCTTAGTTTGCAAGCTCTACCATATATATGCACATTTTCACCAACAAGGATTTGATTTAGGAAGATCCAGATTTGAGGTAAATCATTATTCTCTATATCTAAATGTTTTTTTATTTTAAGGTGTAGATCTAGAGAGCCCTTAGAATAGTTTGCATGCACGTTAATTGATCCAAAGTTAGGAATGAAATAATCCCGAGACTCCCAACAACTAATACTCTCTTAACCTTTGGAAAAATTATTTCAAATGATGATTTGACTCTATATATTCTTGGAGGTATTGGATCAAAATATGATTTTGTGGTAGTGAACATGACCTCAAGAAGTGCAATTCTTCCTATAGAGCCAAGAACTGCATTTATGGAAGTTAAATATTAGTATTTCTATTGATATGACAACGTATGCAAACTATGCAGCAAAGAAAGTTCTATAAAAGAGTTTTTTGTTGCTTAAGGGGCACCATTATCTTAGCATTCTCTTCAAACCTACACTACTTCATTTTTGAAGGATTTTATGATATTGACTAGACCACTTGCATTGATGATCGTTAATCTACCTTTGGCTATTATATCTACTTATAAGGAAACTTAATGACTTGGAGCTCTTGAAATTAGAAAGTTATGGCTCACTCATATATAGGGACAAGCAGAGTATCGTGTCTTCGCTCAAGCCACTATAGAGAAGTCTAACTTCAATCTTTCTTCAATGAACTAGGCATAACAATCTCTTCAACCCTTATTTTGTGGTGTGATAACCAAAGTGTTGGTTCCTTGGCTTCTAATCATGTGTTTCATACTAGAACAAAACATATCAAGATTCATGCACATTTTGTTCATGAATGAGTTGTTGTTACAAGCTTGATGTTTGATATGTTCCACCTAATGATCAAGTAGTTGATGTAGTTACGAAGTTCCTACTTGAATTACATTTTGATCAGCTATAGTCCAAACTTAATCTTAAACAAAATTCTAGCTTTCCCTTATGAGGGATGTTAAGTATAGTTAGTTTGTAGTTAGAATTGAGTTAGTTATACTATTAAGATTGTTATTAAAAAAATTATCTCTCTCTCTCTCATGGAGGAACCACAACACAACAAACACTTGTATTTTGTGGCCAATTGAGTAAATGAATTTCCAATGCTACCAACATGTTCTCTCTTGTATCTGACGTTGCATACAAAATTAAACATTGGTTTTATGGAAATTGGAATTAGAAATAAAAAGAGAGATTTGTTTCCATGGTGGTAGATTTTGCATCATTGTGGTTCATAATGTTTTTGTGAAACCAAGGTTTGGTTAATCTTGATTTTGATGATAACAAAACAAGGTTTAGAACTAATGATCATATTTCAAGTGTGATTAGGCAAGACAACTTCCAAAGTGGCAATCCAAAGACAAATCAAGCCAAGGAGAAATCATGAAGAAGAAGACCACCTCAAAGAGAAGAGTTTTTCAAGACCAAAGCTTCTTAGGATCTCTTTGTAAGGTTGTTGATGCACTAGGACTTTCATGCATTTCATTATTTATTTATGCACCAAAATCATCCAAGAGTAATATTGTTTTAAATATCTTAAGAATTGGATGATTTCATGTTTTCAACTAAAACCTTGTGTTAAATGATTTTCAAACTTGTGTTAAAAGGTTTTAAGTTGAAAAAGGTTGAGTGTTGAGCCAAAAAAATGGCTCAACCGGTTCAACCGATCGACCGGTTGTGCTCGTCCGGTCGAGGACCGGTTGAGGGAGGCCAAAAACTTTCTCTCTCTCCCAGTGGCCTCCTCTTCTCGGTCAAGTTGAACCTCAACCGGTTGAGGTCTGGTCGAGGTCCGGTTGAGGCCCAACGGTCACTTTTCCTAACGGCTAGTCAATCGGTCGACCCCTAGCTCGACCGGTCGAACCCCCAACGGCTAGTATGACTTTTTTCTTCAATAAAAAGGCTCCAAACTTCATTGTTTCATAAGCTAAACCTTCCCAAATCTTTCTTGATTATATTTGAGCCTTGGAAGATTATTTTTTAGTGCACCATTATTCCAAAACTTTCATATCTTTAGTGCACCATTCAATCCTAGTTTCTCTTGTATCATTTGAGCTTAAAGTTCTTGTGCTAGGATTTTTGTGAGATTATTATTTGTATATCTTTGAGAGGAATTTTCTCAAGTGAGGGGTATCACTTGAGAGGTTGTTCAAGAGTGGGATAACTCTTGAGAAGTGTAAAGGGTGCTTGGAGCCAAAAGTCCAAGAGGGTGAATTGGAACCATAATCCAATTATAAAGAGATTGAAAGCTTGGTTGAAGCTTCAAGATAGTGGAACCTTCACTCGGTTAGGAGGTTGAGGAGAGTGGACATAGGCAAGGAAGTGCCGAACCACTATAAACTCTCGTGTTTGCACTCTCTCTTCCCTAACTCTTTTAAATTATATGCAATTGAGTTTATTTTGTTTATTATATATTTGCATATAATTGTCTCTTATTTTTGCATAGTTTAAATTTGTGAAAAAGAGACCATCACCCTATTTACCCCCCTCTAGGGTGATTACCATAGTTTGGATTAGCCTCAAATTCCTAACAGTTTTTATAGCCGAGTTATTTTGAAGCTTGAATGGGCAAAGTTTGTGTCTCATATCTTAACTATTTTTTGGATCAAGAACTATATGCATATATATTAAAATTTGCTAACTCCATTACTTTTCATTATTAAAGCTATTAAAGCCTAACATAATTTGTATTAAGAAAATTTCACATTAGTAGTATATTAAATCTTAATTAACTTAGGGTTTTATTTTTTTGTGGAATCGAGTGTACAAATATCGAGGTTATTATTGTTTTCAAGGAGTTTACACATTTAAGAGAAATTCATTATATATTATGTCAGGAACATTTTGCTCTCGAAGACCGTGGGATATCATAGTTGTGATGCCCCACAACGGATGAGGAAGAAAGTTTATGACGCTATATATGTATGGGTTCCTCTTAACTCTGTAGGCGCTTTTAAAGTTGCGAGGGCCCTTTGGGCCTAGAGGAGACAATATCTATATAGTTAGGAGTGGATCATTACAAATGGTATCAAAGTCGATTCTCGATCCCGGTATGAGGGTTTGTTCGGCCCTATATGAGGTGTTTGTCTGTTTGTCCTTACAATCCCGTGAAACATAATAAGAACATTATGTCTGCATAGAAGAGTCTTTGTAATGTCTCATATCGAATAGAAGAGAAAGTTTCTAGGGGTATATACGTAAAGACTCCTCTTAACCTTGGAAAAGCGTTTTAAATTTATAAAGGTCCCTTGAGCTCAAAACAGACAATATCTACATAATTGATAGTGAGTTGTTACAATAGTTATATATAATTAATTAATTAAGAATATTCATATATATAAATTCATAGGACAATTGTGTTTTGAATCCAACTAGGCCCAAAAATTAAGATTTGACCCATAAAAGTTGCATAATTGATGGGAAGGATATAAAATGTGAAGAGACTAATATACCCTTCAAAATTATTTTGAGTATTTTCTACCATAATGTTTGACAAACTTTTTTATTTTAATTTTTTTAATAATTATTATGAAATTTTATTATTTTTAGAAAACTAATTTTTTAAAAAAATATATATTCTAAAAATTTATCATTTAAAAAAAAAATTTGACATATTTTTAGTTATTTTTTACATACACAATTTTAAAAATATATATTTTCCAAGATGTTTGATTTTTAAATAATAATAATAATAATTTATTTTTATTTTTTTTTGGAAAATTATGTATTTTTTCCAAATTATTAAATTAAATTAAATTTTATTGAGGTTTACAAAAGGAATAAAATTTAAATTAATGTTTTTCTACTCTTTTATCATAGTCAATAAAGATCATTTTTTAAAAGATAAAAAATTCATATCATTCTCAATTTTCACACTTCGTATAAGTCTTGGGTTTAAATGGTGAACTTATATGGACTAAAACTTAATTTTTTGGTCCAATTAGGTCCGAAACACAATTGTCCCTAAATTCATTCTTACTCACAAAATTTCATTAGGAAAAGAATTGAATTTTATATGACTTAACTCCCGATATAATCCCTTTCATCTTTAGTTGATGTTAGAAAATTCATACAAAAACATTAAGTTATCCACTCAATATCTACCAAAATTTGAATTTAAGTCATTAAAAGAATATAGTGAAATTTAGATATAAATATATAAAATCAAGTTAAAAATAAACGTAACTAGAATATAAAGAAATAAGATTAAGGAACAAATAAATAATGCAAAGATTATAATGCGAGAAATACCACTGTGAGGTACATACCAAGAATCAACTAGTTGATGTGCTTTTTTGAAAAAGCACACTTCAATATTACGGGCCCAAATTCAGAGCATGCAATGAATGGTAGCTAAAAGTTGTGGGACATATCAAGTAGGAGGAAGATGATAGACTCTTATAAATGTAGCAATCGTTCTTTTGTCTTACAGTCCAAATAACTTATTTTGAAAAGGTTAGAAATTAAAATGTCACAAATTATAGCCACGTGAATTTTCAATGAAAAGGATACGTATATTATTATGTAGGTTGAAGGGTCGACGTCCAAGATGAGGTTGGAACACATTTGGTACTCGAATAGAGGGCCACACACACCTTATCTCCCTTGGTATTCACTACGTGTTCATGCCCTTAATTTGCCACGTGAGAAAACTTGCAACACTTAAATTGTAGAGCACAAAATAAATACTCTACTTATGTCACCTTCTCATTCCCCAATAACACTACGCCTCTATCATCTTGTCATACTCATTCCCTATTAGGAATATCAATTTCCAAACTTTTTTTTTTATCTATAAAAGGGTACCTAAAATTATTTATATTAAATACAAGCATTTTAACATTACACCCAAATCATGTTATGACTTTTTTTTAAAAAAAAATATTTAAAATATAAGAACTAATTTATTATTATTTAGGGTTTTAATTTTGTTGTTTGCCTTATAAATAAAACACAAATGTGATATTTGCTTTCTTTTTTTCTTTTTCTTTTTTATAAAAAAAGATTACGAAGCAGAATACCTATAAATTTGATTGAAAGATGAATCATAATAATTTTTAAAATTAAAATTTATAGTATTTTTAGGAAAATTTGACCATCAAATCATTGATTTTAAATTACAAATACTTTTATTGACTAAATAATATATTGTTCTATTTATTTCCCTATAAATATGACGATCGTAAGATAACTTCTAAATATTATTTATTAATAACGTAATAGAACTAAAAATATTATTCTTTTTATTATAAGAATTTATAACTATTTTCGAGTTACCTTCAATCTCTACTTATAAGAACTCATTATTATTAACCGTTAATATATCATCCCTTGAACTTATATATTTTATAATAATTGCAATCATTTTTATAATTTCATTAAAGTCTCTAAAAACCCATTTTAAAGCACTTTTATTTTCGATGATATTTGCTATTAAATTAACTTTTTAAAACATAAAAAAATGTCCTTAGTTCACATAGGAAAATGGTGCGACAATAAGAGCCCACACCCTTTCTATTGATGTGGCCAAGATGAAAGTGACGACGCACATTTAAAACATACATATAAATAATAAGTGAATATCATATTTTGATTTTGTGGATATCTTTTTTTTAAAATTACTTTTTTATGTCCTCTTATTTCGTGTGTATAAGCATTTAGGATTTAGGATATCATTTATCATTTGTGATTTTCTTTCTTTTTCACCTGTATAAAATAAGCTTTTAAAATAATCTAAAATAAAAACTATTTTCTTTTATGTTTAACAATAACTTTTATTTTTAAAAATCATATTTTTATTATTTGAAATGAAATTTATAAATGAATATAGCCAAGTTGTAAACAAGATAGGTCATTTATGATATAGGTGTAATATTATGAGGATGGGGTTTGCGATGAGGCACGAGTTGTAACAGATGATCAAGATTCCGTTAGCCGCGCTGAATATCCTCTCTCTCTCTCCCCCCTCATAATTTCAACTGAAAGTCATCTTGGTTGACCAATGAACTTTCAACTTATAGCCCACGTTTCTTTCTTCTGGAATCCTAAGGGTAATTTTGTAATTCGCTCACTAATTCGGATGGAAGAATCCTTGAGTAGACCCGTATTCTCACTCTTTAACCTATTTCTTAAATAAAAATAAAAATGAAAAAATAATTTTGTATACTTCCTTTTCTTTACTCACCCTAGTCCTACTTTTTCTTCTTTACTAACCCTAATCCCATCCATGTTTGATTTTATTTGCTTTTTATGATTTTCTTTTTTTATGTTTTTCTTTATTTTTAAAAATCAATAAAAACGATTTTTACTTATTTTCTAAAAATAATTATCTATTTTACTTTTTAAAAAAAAATTATGTTTAGAAAAGATTAATCAAGTAGTGTTAAATCTTTTGAAAAACAACTTTTTATTTTTAAAAATAAAAAATTAGTTTTAAATCATACAACCAAACATACTCTAGGTTTTCAAATTTTGAATTCATAATCAAGCATTCAAATAAATCATCATAATTAAAAGAAAACTTAATTTCTCTAATATATTTTTAAAAATAATTTAGATCTTGTTTTATTGTAATTTTGGTCAAAGCATAGTTTCTATCCCTATTAAAAATGTTTTTAAAGATAATCACTAAGGTGTTTGGATATGAAGCTTCAATAATGCTATTGATGATGAGTTATATAATAAAAAATTAATTTTTGAAGGAACCTCTTATCCCATAATTCTCGAGAAATCACTTTAAGTGATTATTTAGAAAACGTTTCTAACATCGTAAAATTTCTTTAACGTTTTTAATATCACTTCCAAATAAACTAATAATAGAAATATTTTTAAAAATAAAATTAAGAAAAACAAATTAATTATTAATTACGGTAAGATAACCAAAAATTTTATCATGCATGCATGCAAACTCTATATCATTTCCTAAAATTTTATCTTGAAAAGCCATTTCTCAAAAAATAAAATAAAATTATAAGCAAAAATCAAAGATTTTCCAAAAATTCTTCAAAATTAAATTTTTTCCTTATCAAACAAAAATTGTTACTTGAACAAATGATTTTTTAAACAAAGTTTTTAAGAAAGGAACATTGTTTCTTAAAAGAAACCATTTCTCAAAATAAATAAAAATAAAACATTGAAAATGCTACTTATTCTTTTTCCATTTTTAATATTTACTTAAAAACAATATAATACACTTAAAAGATAAACTTCTTTGAAAAACGAGTACCCTGATTTTTTTTTTTTTATTTGAATCTTGATTTTTTTATTTATTCAAATTACCTTATTTATTTATCATTTATGATTACTATTTTATTTTAAATTGAATAATGCTTAAGAAATTAATTTCTATTTCTATATCTTTATTTATTTTACAATTAAATTTCAAATTAAAGAATAAATAAATTTTTATTTCAAATTTTATCTAATAAAATTAATTGAAAGTTTCAAACAAAATAAAATTATTCATTTTTTCAAAAATAATCTAACACCCAAAAAAAAAATCGATAATAAATTTATTTTTTTTAAATCAAATAAAATGAAATTGTTAATATATTTTTAAAAAAACTCAAATAAAATTTTTGATTTTTTCACGTTTTTAAACATTTTCTTTAACAAGTTAAATATAATATAATTAATTAAAAATATTGTTAAAAAAAAAACATGTAAGAGACCAATTTAGCATTATATTTATTTTAGAAAATAATTTTTTTTTTTCTAAATTTTGCTTTTTAACCATTTTTATCTTCTTTTTTTTGAGAATTTTTTTGAAGAATTTTTAGAAATTGTCTAATCTTTTTATTAATTGATAAATTACATGACAACTCTTACTGTGTCCTTGATTACGTGACTAAAACTACAATAATTTTGAAAATATTTTTTCTTTTATCATATTCTACAAATTATTTTTTTAATCTATAGTATATCAAAAACCCCAAGTCGGTAGCATAACACATGGCAAAATGAAAGGTGAAATTGACATATCTGCCTGGATAAGGCTCAGACAACCCCTCACTCCTTCAAGGTCCAACCCTCCCTCTTCTCTCTCACTCAGCGATGAACAAAAACAAGAAAAAAATAAAGATAAAAATAAATAAATAAATAAAGAGAGGAAAAAATAAAATAAAATAAAAAGGAGCGGAAGAAGAAGGTAGATCTGGCGAAATCCTAGGCCATCTTACATGGGACCCGGCACCGATTCCTCTATCCCTCCAGCTCATTCCTCGCTTTTGCTTGTGTCACGTTGGCACGCTCTTCACCATTCCACCCAGCCCCATCTCTCCCCCTCTCCTCCCCTCTCTCTCTCTCTCTCTCTCTCTCTCTCTCTCTCTCTCTCCCTCCTATCTATAGCCTGAGGATATTATTAATACCCTCATCCCCTCCTCTCCTCCCTATTTAACCCTCCTCCCCCTCTTCCCCTTCTACATTACCCCTTTCCATTATGATGAGTTTCTGTAAAAAGAGTGTCCACTCTTTTTTAGGCCTTGCTAACTCCATGGAAAATGTTTTTATTACAACCACCTCCACTGCTGCTTCTCCTCCTGAGTCCTACTATAGGTGTCATGATGCTGTCTCCACCGTCGGTGGGTTGGGTTTTATTGCCGCGTCCGTGGAAATTCACCGCCCCGCCAACGTTGTAGAATCTGCGGCCGTTAAGACCAGCCCTCCGAAGAGAGACCCAGGTGGGATAGGGTTTATTGGCGATGTTGGAGGTTGGGTTGATGGACTTATGTCCTGCACTGAGAGTTTAGGGTTTGAGAGCTCCGATGAGAGGAGGGTGGATGATGAAATGAAGACTTGTTACGAGGAGTGTTGGAGGTCGAAGCCCTTGAGAGTCAAGTCTAAGTGGAGGAACTCCCGTGAGAGGAGGGAGGCCAGGAAGTTTCCACCACCGTTGCCGTCGTTGAACCACAACGGCCAGCCCAGCTTCTTTCTCCGGTCGGTGAGGAAGGACGGCAGGCTTGAGCTTACTGAAGTGAGAATAGACAGGCCGGAGATTCTCCGTGCTTCGCGCCAAGATGGTCGGTTAACACTGCACCTCATTAAAAAAGAAGACAACGGCGTTGAGGAAGAACCACCACAAGAAGAGGTGCAACAACATCAAGAAGAAGAATTTGAAGAAGAAGAAGAAGAAGAAGAAGAAAAAGAAGAAGAAAAGGAAGAAGAAAAAGAACACGAAGAAGATGATGAGTTTGAAGAAGAGGTGGTGGAGGAGTGGCGGTTCACGGCGGCGGCGGCGGCGAGTAGTAATGGAGGAGAAGGGTTGAGGAGGTGTCATGAGCTGGTGCAGCAACACCATCACCACCACTTGCATGGGTGGAGCCAACCTTGTGTGACGAGCAGGTGAGGTTAGCAAGCAACATGGTCACGGAGTGAAAGAGACAAGAGAGATATAGAGCTGTTCATATTAATATATATTTTATTCTTACCCTGCATTGAATCTGCTAAATTTAGCAGTGAAGAATTTGTCTCGGCCAAACTTGGAGGCAGCTGTGAAGTTGGATTGACAGCTCTCAGAGAAGGGCTCTGTGGTACACAGCAGACAGTCTGAAAGTCTAAAAGAGATAGAAAGAGAAAGAATTATCTTCTATTCTACTCTTTGCCAATTTTAGAAATTGCCAATCTCAGTTACAAACTTAAACACAGTCCAAGCAATTTTCTTTTTTAAATCTTTTCTTTTCCTTTTTTTAAAAAAAATTTCTTCCAAAAAAAAAAAACCCCAAAAGCAATGTTTGCCACAACCATCTCTCATCTCTCCATCTATGATTTTTTTTTTCTCCCTAGTCATTGGGTGTGCCCAGAAAATCACACAGTAATCTTTTTTTGGAATGATATTTTTTAAAAACTCATAGATTGTTCACAAAATTTATTTTTAGAATATTTATATTATGTAATAACATTAGGGGTACTAGGGAAGGGGGAGAGAGAAAGAGACAGATTTCCAAACAAAATAGAGAGACCTTGGGGAGAAGGGTTGGACTTTGATAACATACAACTATAAGTATGGTCACGAAATTAATTACTAAAGCTGATTTTGTCCCTTCTTTTCAACTCTGAAGACACCAATCAAATTAAGTCTAAGAAGAACCCTGTCCCAAGGATATTATTCAATGGAAGAGAGTCATCGATTTGAAAAAGTGGTTTGTTATGCGTGTTGGGACTTTGGTTGGCAGGTCCCCAGAGACAGAGAGACAGAGAGAGAGGGAGAGAGAGAAAGGACCCTAAGATCACATGAGTTGCCCAGTCCTCAAGATTACGTAGGAGAGGTTGAGCTAAAAACTATGACTGGTCAACTCAGAGCAGGGTAGACTAGCAGTGGAGTTGATGAAAATTTGAAGCTTTGGTGGGTGCTGCTGGCTTGGGTTAAAACCGGATCACATGCCAACGTTCAAAGTGAGACTGAAATGATGAGTGTTTCTGCGTAGATTAAAAGTGTTTATTAACAAAAACATTTTTTTTTTACCATAATTAAGGGTGTGTTTGGTTGATGTTCTTCATAACAAAAGAACATAAAATAGTTTGACAATTAGTAAACCAAAAACAATTTTCTATTCTTAAAACAAAAAAAAAAAAAAAGAATTTTTATTCTTAAATATAGAAAATAGAGTGTTTTGAAAAATATTTTAAAGTTATTTTTACTTTTTTTTTTATAATTATTTAAATATAAAAAATTATTAAAAATAAAATATTACAGATAAAAATTATTTTTAAACACATTTAAAAACATAAAAAATGGGATAAAAATATTTCAAATTTTCAAACAAACATTTACTCTATAAAATATTAACAGTTTATTATTTGTACTTTTTTACCATCATTTTAAAAAATAATTATTTAAATATAAAAATAATTAAAAATAAAATATTACATACAAAAATTACTTTTAAACACATTTAAAAACATAAAAAAATAAGTTAAAAATATTTTTAATTCTCAAACAGATATTTATTCTATAAAATATTAACCATTTTTAAAGATTATTTTTAAAAGCAATTATCAAATACGGTCTAAATATTTTAAAAGAAAATTAAAAGATATAATAATTTAAGAATTTAGAGAATAAGTTGATATGATAAGTGAACCAACTAACAAACAAATCTTCTAATTATGAGTCTACGATTGAAGTGATTATAGAAATACCATTTCTTAATATTCGGAAAACTAACAACATGTTTGGTTACTCCTTAGGAATAGATATTGTATTCTCATTCAATAATTCTCATATTTGGTATAATATTCTGAATTTGGAAACAAATCCCATTATGGGATTATATCATCTATATAAACCTTTTTGCTAAACAAAAAAAGTTAAAATATTTGACTTTTATCTAATACTAAAAATAAGGTATTGATTTTTCTTTATTTTTTTAATGCTTTGTATTCTCATTCAATAATTCCCATATTTGGTATAATATTTTGAATTTGGAAACAAATCCCATTATGGGATTATCATCTATATAAACTTTTTACTCAATAAAAAAATTAAAATATTTGACTTTTTCTAATGCTAAAAATAACGTACTGATTTTTCTTTATCTTTTTTAATGCTTAGTACTTAATATAATAAAATATTAAAAACAAATTAATTTAAGATTTAATAAGCATACTTGATATAAATAAATAAATAAAAACTAATTTAAGATTTAATACTATTAATTATTATTTAGTTTTAAGTTCTATTTAAAACAAAAAAAAAACACCAAACACCGTCTAAGATTTTATTTCATAAGAACCAACTTTGACTTTTAATATTACTTAAAAAATGCAAACATATTTATAAATGAGAAATCAATGGAAAATTTTATTTTTATTCAACATACCTTGAGCCTAAAAATTTAATAAATAAAAAATAACGTCGACAGCAGGGTTCGAACCTGCGCGGGCGAAGCCCAACAGATTTCAAGTCTGTCTCCTTAACCACTCGGACATATCGACGGTGCATAGTTTATGTCGATATGAAATCTAAATAGATATTACTTAATTTTAATTTTTCAATTATATTTCTAATATTTATTTTTACTAGTAAAATAGCATGTGTGATACTCATAATTGAAAAATATGATAAATATTAATGCATAGTATATATATTTTCATTTTGTACAAAAATAACATGCGTGTAGGCAAAAACACTTTAATTTTGTATTTTGAAATTGTAACAATATTAATAAACTGAGAAATTTTAAAATCAATATATTTTTTCTTAATAAAAATTTAAAATAAAAATAAATTTTTTATATGTATATATGTGTAAGTAAATTTTGGAACTATGACAATGTTAATAGAATGAATTGTAAAAGTAAACTTACAATATTCACAAACAAGTCCTACTGTTATAAAAATAAAATTATATTTCACTTATAGTTATTTCCATTTTTTTATATTTTTATTTTCAAATAATTTTGATATTAATTTTCTTGTTTTGTTGCAATGTTGTTAAAGTTGTAGAATCAATTTTTACAAGTAAATAGAAACTTTAATGGATAAATTCTATTACTTTTTTTTTTTTTTTAAATGAAGTAATTGAAATAAATGATTTCAATTTGGTTTTTCATCAAAGATGATTCAAATTCCTTTTCTTTTAAAATCTTAGTTGGTGTTTATTTTTTCAATTTAATACTGAATTCAATTTGCTTTTAGATTTTAGATGGTTTGTTTTTAACTTTTTTTTTTTTCTACTTATTAACTATTTTTAAATTTTTTTGACAAAATATAAAAGTCAAAATATTTGTATGTTTGCTAAATGTTGAAATTAAAACAACCAAAACACAATCTCAAACATTGAGGTGCAACTTGAGTGGGTTAACCCAACCCAACCCAACCCAAACTCGACTTGATGTTTGGACAAATTTGAGCAATCATGTTTAATGCACAAGTTAGCCTTGAGTTAGGTTTATTCAACTCAAACTCAATATGGGTTGAACTCGAGTCAAGATTTGGACAACTTAAGTCTAACGTCAACCTAAATTAATGTTTTTATAATACTTATAATGCATATTATCTTATATAATAATACTTATTTTTTTTTTCTATTTTTGAGAAAAAAATATCAAATTATATATATATTTAAAATGTAAATTTATATTTATTCTTTTGTTGCTAGTTTGAACTTTTGTTCTATTTACTATTTAAATTTTCCATATAAATACATTAAAAAATTAAAAAAAAATATTATAGATGGATTTTGTATTATGTAACATGACCAACTTGAATTCAACCCAATTGACTTGAGACTAATCCGACTAATGTGACTCTAACTTAAACAATTCGAATTTAGAAAAATGAGGTTGGATCAGACTTGGATTGAGTATTTCAGGTTAGAGTTCGAGTTGGGTTAAACTCAAGTTGATTTTTTATCACAACTAAAAATCAACCACAAAAATCACGAGACACGTAACTTTGATGGAGAATATTGTAGTGCATGGCCGTAGAAACTAGGAGCTTTAAGGTTAGCTGCAAAAAACTCCACTAAATAAATGAATTATTGAAGTCCACCCAAGTAATACACAGAGCTTACAAGATTTCCCATGAATATGGGTCATTCAATCCACCATGTATTCTAACTTTAATTACTTACATACCTTTTCTCTAGTAATTCATTTGTTGAACAAACCTTGAACTCACCCAACGTTACTTGGCACGAATGCTTTACCAAGGATAGATACCCATTAGTTTAGAGATGATTTTGACCCAATTTTTTATGAATATAATTTCCTTTAAAAGAGGCAGGTAGGTATATTCATCTATTTATTCAATGTCAAAGCCTACATATATATCTAGTATTTTCTTTAAAAGAGTTTTTTATTTTTCTAAATTTTATAAGTGTTTCTAAATTTTGTCTAATACTTGATTTCTTTTTTTTAAATACTTTTTGAGTTAAAGACGTTTCCTAAAATTCTTGCTAAACATGGCACACCTCAATGGTAGGCACAAAAGTTTCACTTTTAGTATTTTGGACAAGTGAAGTACTTCCACTAGATGGACGGAGTTGGATAGGTTGTGCATGTGTTTAACCTAGGGTTGTAACTTGGATGGATTGATCCAACCCAAGTGCATTCAACTTTGAGTTTATTGGGTTAGACTCGAGTTTATCATATTAGACTCGAGTTAGTTGGATTAATTAGGTTGCAAGATTCGAAATTCATCCACAGTGGTTTTTTAACAACTTTGCTCTTACCTTCAACTGTGGTTATCCTATTCCTTATCATAATGTAATGTTCTAAACAATTATTTTTACAAGTATTGAATTTTTTTAGCACATAGGATGAAGACATTGTTGAAGCTTATAACTAGACTTAATTATTAATTATCTTTGACTTTACACACCTATATTGGTCATCATGTTCCAATAAGGGAGTGTTTGGTACGCAAGAATAGGAATGAGAATGAATATTTTGTTTTCATTTCTATTTTATCTTGAATAGGAATGAATTTGGTGATTCCAATTTTGTGCTTGGATATATATAAGAATGTAAGGTTGAATGATAATTTGTTTCCATTTCAATATTAAGTTCAAATGAGAATGAAAATGAAAAAAAAAATTATCAATAATATCCATACACATGGTTTTAAATAAATTTTTATTTTTATTTTAAAAAATCTCACATTGTACATAATTAGAAATGATTTTTTATTTTCATTAAAAAAAATTTGTGAGAGATTTTTTTTTCTTTTGCTAAATAATAAAAATTTATATCACTATTTGGTTGTTATTATTTGGAAATAATAGAGAACCGTTCTTTGTATTTTTTTTCATTAGAAAAAATGAATTTCAAATTAAGTGAGACATTGTATTAAACTTATTAATAAGCTTAATAATTTTAAAAAATAATTTAAAATTAAAAAATATATATAATAACTATAAAAAGTAATTTTATAGTTATGTTTTAAAGGGAGTCCAAAGTGTGGTTGGGAGTAGGTCATTATTCTTCCTTTTTGGAAAGAACTCCATATTTTTAGCAAAGAAAACTCCACATTTTTAGCAAAGAAAAGTTTGTTGTAAAATTTAAGGGATTTAAGTTTTAGTCAGCATATTAATTGGAATTAATTAATCACCAAACTTAGAATTCTAATTATTTATTTCTTTAAATAAATAAATAAGTAATTTTTTATTTTATTTATTTATTTATTTATTTTTGCTTTTACATTGATGTAGTTGTTCCACTATCAACTTTTGAAAGTAAATCATGTTGATGCATAGAAGATACGAGTCCTTCTGAATAGGATCATAGACGGCTAGCTTCGCTTTGCCCTACACAAAGGTATGTCCGAATTGGAATTCGGCCACGCCTCTCCGAAGATTAAGTCAGAGAGTTGGTTTGAGCAAGAGAAGAACTTTTCTGGAAAGAAAGCAACCGACCTTTTCTAGGGTTGTGCATGGCTATTTATTCTTCCTCACATGTAACACCTTTTGAGGTGTCTTAATAACACCTTAATTACACTTAATTGTGTGTTATTGTGGCATTGATTTTCGGCACATAATGGTTGCATTGTTTTGATGAGCCTTAAATATTGATGTTTTATCCTTGTAACGACTACATCAATCATGACTTGTGTTTGGTGCATAATAAACGCTTGAAGGCGATTTAATGCTTGGAGGCTAGTTAGGTACCATTGTCATTGTCGTCCTTTAGGATAGTCCATCTACTATCCTGGATCTAGATAGACTATTCACTCGACCTTGGTCCTTCTTGCAGATAGAAAGGAATATGGACGACTGTAAGGGATGGAATAACGGTGAGGGGCCCACAATGCCCCTAATTCTTGAACTTGTGCTTGGGTAGTGAGTAGACGGCCAAGGGGAAGAGTTGCATCTTGTGAGAATTTGAAACTTTGGCACCAAGAGACACATGTCAATTACTCGTGCTTCGAGGGGTCACATCGATCAAGGCATTGTGTCAGGCGTTGCGCTCCCTTGAATGCCTCGATCTTCGTACCCATACCTTATATAGGTTGTTTAGTTTTTGGGAGTTTGATATCTAATGTGCTTGAAATTAACTAATGAATCTAAAATATTAATCTAGGAGTTAGAATCTTACCTATAGAGATCTGTTCTTCAAACCCTGAAATCCGACTCCAATCTTACGTTCTCTGGAATTCTGTGAACAAGAACGCTATTCAAAAAAGAATAGGAAGAACAGAATTTCTAATTTATACTTAGGATATTTATTCATAAAATTACATTTTTACACCTCTTTCAATTTTGTTAAATTGATTAATTAATTAATTTAATTATTATTAATATTTTCCTAAATTACCCCTAAAAAAAAAAAACTTGGGCGTTACATCCTCTTCTCCTTAACAAAAGTTTAGTCCTCTAAACTTGACATACCTGAGTCTTGAAATAATTGAGGATGCTTTTCTCTCATCTCTTCTTCTAACTCTGAAGTGGCCTCTTGGATACCATGATTGCTCCACTGGACCTTTACCAACTTGACAACAACATGTCGTAGTACCTTATCCATCACATCCACAATTTGAACGGGCACCTCTTCATAGGTCAAGTCCTCAAGAATTTGAATAGGCTCCAACTGCACAACATGAGAGGGATCATAAATATATTTCCTCAAAGTCGAAACATTGAATACATTATGAATCTTAGATAGACTTGGGGGCAAGGCCACTTTATAAGCCAAAGTGCCTACTCTTTCTAATACCTCAAAAGGTCCCACAAAACGAGGATTGAGTTTCCCTTTTCTTCTAAATCTCATTATAGACTTCATAAGTGAAACTTTCAAGAAAACATGATCACCCTCCTCAAGCTCCAAATCTCGTTTGCAATTATCAACATAACTCTTCTGTCTACTTTGTGATGTTTTCAATATTTCCTTAATTAAAGAGACCTTTTCAATAGTCAACTGCACAAGTTCAAGCCCCAAAATTTTCTTCTCTCCAACATCATTCCAACAAATAGGAGATCGACATCTCCTACCATATAACGCCTCAAAAAGTGCCATCCCAATGCTAGCTTGAAAACTATTATTATAGGCAAACTCCACTAGAGGCAAATAATCATCTCAATTACCTTTTAGGTTCAAAGCACAAGGTCTCAACAAATCTTCCAAGATCTGAATTACCTTCTCTGATTGACCATCAGTTTGCGGATGAAAAACAGTACTAAAACTCAACTTAGTACCTAATGTTATCTGTAAACTATGCCAAAATCTAGAAGTGAAACGAGTATCTCTGTTAGATACTATAGAAACAAGTACACATGCATTCTCATAACCTCCTTAATATAGAGAGAAGTCAAACGATCCATAGAAAAATTGACTTTCATAGGTAGAAAATGAGCAGACTTTGTCAATCGATCAACAATCACCCAAATCGCATTATTGCCCCCTAAGGTCCTTGGTAACCCTGTCACAAAATCCATAGTAATATGTTCCCATTTCCATTCGGGAATAGAAAGTGGTTGTAAAAACCCTGCTGGTCGTTGATGCTCAACTTTCACTTGTTGACACACCAAACACTGAGCCATAAATTGCACAATATCTCGCTTCATACCTGACCACCAATAATTCTATCTCAAATCTTTATACATCTTTGTCCATCTCGGGTAGATCGCAAGCTTAAAACAATGAGCTTCCTCTAAAAGCTCTCTTCTTAAGTCTCCATCATTTGGGACACAAAGTCTAGTTCTAAACCTCAAAATCCCATCATCTGATAAAACAAAGTCAGGCTTACTACCATTTTTAACCTCTTCCATACGTTGCACTAAATTCAAATCATTCTTTTGTAGGGCCTTAATTCTCCAAACTAAGTTTGGTTGCACTCTAAAGTTCGCCATAAGAGCTCCCGAGTCCAAAACTCTCATATGGACTTGTAAACTCCTCAAATCTTCCAATAATTTCCTTTGACAACCTTTAATAGCTACTAAGGAACCAACAGATTTCCTGCTCAAGGCGTCAGCCACAACATTCATCTTCCCTGGGTGATACTGAATAATGTAGTCATAGTCTTTAAATAGTTCAATCCACCTCCTCTGTCTCATGTTCAATTCCTTTTGGGAAAATAAATACTTCAAACTCTTATGATCTGTGAATATCTCACAAGTTTCACAAAAAAAAAAAAATGTCTCCAGATCTTAAGTGCAAAAACCACTGCAGCTAACTCCACATCATGAGTAGGATAGTTTTGTTCATAAGGCCTCAACTGTCTAGAAGCATAAGCTACAATTTTCCCATGTTGCATAAGAACACAATCCAAACCCTAACGAGAGGTATCACTATACACCACAAACCCACTTGAGCCTGAAGGGATAGTAAAAATAGGAGTTGTCACTAATCTATTCTTTAACTCTTGGAAACTACGTTTACAATCATTAGATCACTCAATTAACCCCTTTCTGAGTCAACCTGGTCAGAGGTAGGGCAATCTTAGAGAAACCCTCAATAAACCGCCTATAATAACTAGTCAGTCCTAAGAAACTTCAAATCTCGATCACAGTATTAGGTCTCCTCCAATTTGACATGACATCTACCTTTCCAAGGTCAATAGAGATGCCATCCTTGGTCACCACATGCCCAAGGAAAGAGACTTTATCTAACCAAAACTTACACTTCTTTAGTTTAGCATACAGTTGTTTATCTCTGAGAATCTGCAATCAGTACTCCAATGGCGCTCATGCTCCTCCCTACTCTTTAAGTACACCAAAATGTCATCAATAAAAACCACCACAAACTGATTTAGATAGGGCTTGAATACCCTATTCATTAAATCCATAAAAGTAGCAGGTACATTAGTCAAACCAAAAGGCATAACCAAAAACTCATAATGCTCATATCTAGTTCGAAAAGCAGTCTTGGGTACATCTTCACTTCTAACCCTTAACTGATGATAACCAAACCAAAGATCAATTTTAGAGAACACACATGCACCCTGAAGTTGATCAAACAAATCATCAATCCAAGGAAGGGGATACTTGTTCCTCACCGTCACCTTATTCAACTCTCTATAATCAATGTAGAGTCTCATAGATCCATCATTCTTCTTTACAAATAAAATAGGAGCTCCCCAAAGTGAAACACTAGGCCTAATGAAGCCCTTATCTAACAACTTCTGACGTTGAATCTTCAACTCCTTAAGCTCCATAGGTGTCATCTTTAAGGGGCCTTAGAGATAGGAGTTGTCTCGGTGCCAAATCAATGGTGAACTCCACCTCCCTCTCTGGTGGCAAGCCAGGTAGATCCTCTAGAAAGACATCAGGATAGTCCCTTACAATGGGTATGTTTTCCAACTTTAAATCATTTTTCTCATTCACAACATAAGCCAAAAAGCCTTGACAACCTTTCCTGAGCAAATAACTAGCTCGCAAAGCTGAGATCATACGCAGTGGTTTGTCCACATGCTTCCCCTCAAAACTAAAATCAGGCTAACTAGGAATGCTAAACGTCACTCTTTTCCCAAAACAATCAATAGATGCATGGTATGAAGCTAACCAATCCATCCCCAAAATCACATCAAAATCCTGGAAGTCAAGAAGTACTAAGTCAACTGTCATCTCTTTAAACCTAATCATCACACAACAATCTCTAAGTATTTTATTAACCACAACAAAATCTCCCAAAGGAGTAGCAAAAAATAAATCAAAGTCCATGTTATCAATCGGCATACCCAACAAACCAGCAAAAGATACAGAACAAAAGAGTGCGTTGAACTAGGATCAATTAAGGCTCTAGAAAATAAGGTGTGAATTAGAAGAGTACATGTCACTACATCAGAAGTAGTCTGAGCATCTCTATGAGTCATAGCAAATACCCGCCCTTGAGCCCTGGGCTTCTATCTATCCTTTTTATTCTCCTTCTTAGGCTTCCAAATACAATCTTCTTATTCTCTGGACAATCCCGAACCATATGTCCCTGTTTTCCACAACCAAAGCAAGCTCCTGTCTCTCTATAGCATGACCTACCTCCATGCTTCTTGCCACAAGTAAGACCAATCCCATCTAAATTTTGTGTTGTTTTTCCTTTATTATGATTTCTACTTGGAGCAGACTTTTTCTGTGTTTGGTTACCATGATCACCATCATTTCTATTCCTCTTCCTTTGTTGTTCCCTATACTGGTGAAGCTCTTCGTTATCCTTCTCTGCAATAAGGGCTCTGTCTACCACATTTGAATAAACACTAAGCTTCAGAATTGATATCTTATTCTTCAGATAAGACTTTAGTCCATCTTGAAACTTTAATGTTTTTTTCCTCCTCTGTAACAAAACGTGATAGTTCAGTAAACTTAATCTTATACTGGGTCATA
This sequence comes from Vitis riparia, assembly GCF_004353265.1. Taxonomy (NCBI): domain Eukaryota; kingdom Viridiplantae; phylum Streptophyta; class Magnoliopsida; order Vitales; family Vitaceae; genus Vitis; species Vitis riparia. The sequence goes on from NC_048444.1 coordinate 25,506,739, forward strand.
GTCAAATTCCCCTGTTCCAAACAGACAAACTCTCCCACCTTTTGTCGTCGAACACTATTAGGAAAGTACTTCTTATAAAAAACCTTCCTAAACTGACTCCAAACAATAGGTCTCTGATCCTCCAAAAGCCTCTTAGTCATGTGCCACCAATGGTCTACCTCTTTTTCCAACATAAATGTTGCATAAGAGGCTTTTTGCTTCTCAGAACAATCAATGACATCAAAGAATTTCTCTATCTTCATAATCCAAGTCTCTGCCTCTATTGGATCTAAAGTACCAGAAAAGTAAGGGGGACCCAACTTCTTAAAGTCGTCAAAGGAGCTACCCCTAGTAGATGAGGATTGTCCATGACCATTACTTCCAGTAGCTCTAGCCTACTGTTCAACCAAGCCAACCAAAGTCCCTAAGTATCTATAAAGCCCTCCAGTACTCATAGGAGGCAAAACCTCAGATGGAGCAGGTATATCATCATTAGCCTAACTGCTTTGGGAAAATGTAGGTCTCCTTGGTGGCATGGTATCCTATAAAGCAACAGGTATAACTAAATTAGTCACTAAGAAGCCAAATAAGCAAATTAGAATAGTAAGGAATAAAAGGAATCAGACTAGATGAAGTTGAAACTTAAACTAATGCGTCACTCATCTATTCCTAAAGGTAAACTAAACAAGTTCCCATCAAGATCACAACCTAGTGCTTTGATACCACTCTGTCATGCCCCAAGACCCACTCCAAGGGCGTGACGGTCATTTCACACCTCAAACCCAAAGGCTTAAAGTGTAACCTGGCCCAAACAATCATATTGTAACTGGAAGTAACTAATTACCAAATACCTGTTCAGAGTAGTGGAACAAAATTCTAAAATCTTCAAACTTAACTTTAAAACTAAGCATCCATCAACCATAATCCATTATCCAAATAGATTGCAAACTCAAACAAATCAAGTGCTAACAAATTTTCATAATCTCCAAATCTCAACTTCAAACTATCATAAAAAAATTTGTAAGTTCAAATCTAAATAGCTTCCAAAATCCTAATAATCCAAATGAACATAAACTTATAAGCTAACAATGTCCAAAAATAACATCCTAAGCAAAATCCTAATGATGACCATTCCCCGACCTAGCCATCACTCCTCGCCCGAACTAAGGGTACCTGAAAAATAATCAACAAATAGGAATGGGCTCAAAGCCCAATAAGGAATATTAATACAGTCCATAGATCAAGTATTTCAAGTTCACTCGCAAAATAAGAGATATTATAACTAATTATTTTCATAACCTTTGAGTCAGTTTTTCCAATACATTCAAAACTTTTAACTGTACACTTTCATTTCTGATTCAAATATTTCATATCAAATTCAATCAAAACATTCAAGTCATTTATCTACTTTAGTCATCAAACATCAAATGGTGCCTAGTTAGGTGAGACTTTTCAAATAGGTGGTTAACCTCAAATTGTTCCTTTAAGGTGGACGAAACTAAACACTACTAGTACTATAACCTCTAACCAAACCCCTAGAGGCTGGGGTCCAAATCAATTACATTCCCCACCAAGAAATGTAAAGGTCAACTATTATATCCCGTGACAAGGGCCAAAAAGTCATAAGTCAACTATTATATCCCGTTGACAAAGACCAAACAAACCAGAGTCAAACACTTATTTCAATTATTCAAATTTGCAAAACATAATATCTCCACATTTCTCTGTTGTAAATAAAATATAAGGTTCTAACATACTTTTCATACAAAACACATTTGATCCATGCATAAAACGAATAATAACTCAAAATGTTTCCAAATGATGTATACAAAAATTTGTTTCTAAAAAAAAATAATAACTGCATTAATTTCCCTTACCTCAAAAGAAGTCCTCAAAAACTTTGGAAAAAAATAATTCTAAAAATCTACTCTTCACCTAACAAAATATAAGAGAAATAATCATTACTATTTATTTAAAGTTATAGGTTTGACAATCCTAAAATTTTAGGTATTCAAATTAACATTTTTTAATTATGAAAGATAATTTAATCTATTCCTATTTTAGAAAATTTAATAAATTTATAATTCATATAAAACTTAAATTTTATTTTCAATTGATTTCTTGGGACAACATAATTTAATTAAATTATAATTTATTTCACTAATTAAATTCTATGCTATTTATTAACTTACACCCATCATTAATATAATTATAATACCAAAAACTTTACTTTCTTTTATTTATAAATTATATTTTCTCACTTTCAAGTTTTTTTATTTTCACCAAACATAGCCTATACATAGCAACTCTCCATCATTGCTAATATAATAATATATATTTATATTTATTAACCATCTCAATATCATCCGTACACATCTTCCTTTATTAAATAATACAGTACCCATCAAAGTCTAATAACACAAAGCCGTACCATTATTAAATAATACAGTACTCAAGTACCCATCAAAGTCTAATAACACAGAGTCTTGCTACTATTAAATATTACATACCCAAGTATCCATCAAAATCTAATAATAGAGTATGTGAAAATCAATCAACTAGATTTCAACCATGAAATCCTTACATAATGATACAAAAAGTGGTAGCATAGGTCCCAATGGCTAAGTCTAATAATAGAGTATGTGAAAATCACCGACTAGATTTCACCCATAAAATCCTCACATCATGCTACAAAGAGTGGATGCACAATTCCTACACGCATGCAACCAGTGCACACGCGTTTTTTTTTCTAATCCCTTAAGCCACAATTAACAATATATTTATTTACTCTCTTTTTTTAATAAATTAACCCTAGCCTAAATCAAAATCTTCCAAAGAATCTTTTTTTTTCATCTAAAAACTTAAGATTTTCCAATTTTCAACAATAAATCAAAATCTTAAATTTTCACTATTTTGATATTAAAACGAATTAAAAAAAAAAACTAACCCTAATCTAGATTTGGGTTTTCCAAAAAAAAAATATCTAATGTGTTTGAAATTAACTAATGAATCTAAAATAATCTAGGGGTTAGAATCTAACCTATAGAGATCTGTTCTTCAAACCCTAAAATCGGACTTCAACCTTACATTCTCTAGAATTCTGTAAACGGAAATGCTATTCAAAAAAGAACATAAAGAACAAAATTTCTAATTTATACCTAGGGTATTTATTCATAAAATTACATTTTTACCCATCTTTCAATTTTGTTGAATTGATTAATTAATTAATTTAATTATTATTAATATTTTTCTAAATTACCCCTAAAAAAAACTTGGGCGTTACACCGCTGAGCATGATGTGGGATATGCGACTTGGGCAGAGGCCGAGTTACTTTCTTGAATATGGTGGACGTGTGATAGTAGTATTTATGAAAATGGTGTCAGATGTTTCTAGGCCTAAGTGCGATATATTCAGGTTTGATTGGTTGGATAGGGTTTGGATGAAAATGGAAAGCTTGGAAGGTGGAGCAATATTTCTTGGGAATCCTTGCCTTGGGGTTTCAGCAGGAGAGAAAACAAAAATAGTCGCAAATAGGGTTTAGTATTTCCTTCGGAACACAACAACGTTCATCACTTATGGGCATGTAAGTCCGGGAATCGGGTCTGTGTCCGAGGAAAGAATGGCTTATCCTCATACTTCTGATCCTGATAATCGTTTGTATGGGGACAGAATCTGGATCGATCCCCCTCTGCTCCAGCCTTTGGCGAGGTTGATGAATCAAGGGTTAGATTCCTTTTTCTCAAATTCTTTACGCTTTACCGTTTAATTTGTGGAATAGTTTTAAATGTCCATTGTTTAAGTTGTTTTGTGGAAGGAATTGCTTCTTTTGATGTTGGCTTGCAAGACAATTTGAAACACAATGCAAAGAGATCCATTAGTTTGGAGATGTCTCGACTTAAATTTATATGAACATAATTTCCCTCAAAAGAGGCAAATAGGAATATCCACTGCTATTTGTCCTTACTTCACCTGACTTGGGAGCAAGGCTATCGATTTTCTATTCAAACGTGGTACACCTTGATGGTAGGTACAAAGGTTTCACCATTAGTATATTGAACAAGTGGAGGATTTCTACTTGATGGATGGAGCTGGATAGGTTGTGCATGTGTTCACCCTACTTTAATCCAATCTTCATGATGCAAATGTTCCAAGTAAATATAAATCACAACAACAATCTGAAACTTTAAAACACATTTTGACTTGAATAGTCATCCAACTCTTTCATACACTCTAGAGAATCAAGGGTAGTGACATCAGACACGTCAGATTTAAGGTAAAAAAGGTGTATTTTCTAAACTTTAGATAAGAGATGCATTTTAATTTCAAAAAAGAAAAAAAATTAAAACTAAGAAGAAGTAATGGAAAATATGTAAATAAAAAAATTGGTGGAATTTAGATGAGTTTGGAATTAGAAATCTTAAACTTAGATTTATTTTAATGAAGATAACAAGCAAGGGGTTATTGTGAACATATATTTTTAATTATGAATGATAATGTATATTCTTTTATAAATTCTGAAAATTGTTTAGATAATGTTGAAGTATAAAAAATTGAAAATTATTTTTAATTTATTTATATTCTATTTTTTATATACATTTTTGTTCTTTGGCCCTAATAAATAAGGAAAAATATTTTGACTTTTATTACTCGAGTAAATTCAATAAGTGGGGTACTTAGTGAATTATAGTATACCATTATATTAGTTCAAATTTAACCTACAACACGTAAGAAACATTTGAGGTAAAGTTTTATTGTGATGAGTATTTTTGTTAATAACCAGAATTCTTGAATATATATGCATGTTTATCGAAAAATTTTGTTTGATATTGTTTTGAAAATAATATTTGTAATGTATGCTTACTTTGTATGATTGGACTAATGTTATAAATATTCCCTATTCCATTTTCTAAAGTAAAAATTTACTTGATGTCAACCTCTCATTAGGCTTTTGAACTCACTTCTATTAGTAAATTTTTTCAGGTGCACTTGATTTTGGGAAGGAATAAGAGTGTAGGAGGGCTCTACAAGTATTTTCATTTCTTTAACTATGAGATTAGTTTAATTGGATACATTTTGTGATGAGTGGTTATTTTTACTACTATTCTGGGAGATTTGTCGTAGTTTGATCCATGGATTTTGAATAGAAAGAAAATTTCTTGTTATACATTTGATTGGCTTAATTACTATTTCATACAGGTTTATGATTAGCATATTACTAATCGTTCCAGTTTGTATTTTCATTTCTTTAACTATGAGATTAGTTTAATTGGATACATTTTGTGATGAGTGGTTATTTTTACTACTATTATGGGAGATTTGTCGTAGTTTGATCCATGGATTTTGAATAGAAAGAAAATTTCTTGTTATACATTTGATTGGCTTAATTACTATTTCATACAGGTTTATGATTAGCATATTACTAATCGTTCCAGTTTGTATTTTCATTTCTTTAACTATGAGATTAGTTTAATTGGATACATTTTGTGATGAGTGGTTATTTTTACTACTATTCTGGGAGATTTGTTGTAGTTTGATCCATGGATTTTGAATAGAAAGAAAATTTCTTGTTATACATTTGATTGGCTTAATTACTATTTCATACAGGTTTATGATTAGCATATTACTAATCGTTCCAGTTTGTTAACTCATTTTCATGTGAAGCTTTATGTTTCACATGTGAAATGATCGTGGTGGCCTAACGTTCACGTTTGGTCATTTATTAGTGGTTATGTTTGCTATTACTATTTTGGGGATTTGTCATAGTTTGATCCATGGATTTTGAATAGAAAGAAAATTTCTCACTACAAACTTGATTGGCTTAATTACTATTTCAAACAGGTTTATAATTAGCATATTACTAATCATTCTAGCTTGTTAACTCATTTTCATGTCAAGCCTTTAGGTTTCACATATGAAATGATTGTGGTGGCCTAGCTTTTGGGTTCGATCATCACATTGACCATCCCATAGTACATCTCCCCCAAGCTTGTAATAATTAATGCCTTACCATCTCTAACTTTACATAACTATCTTGAAATAATTTCTTTAACGGTTTATCATAGGTTTGTAATGAGTTGTGTTGTGCAAAATTAGTATTATGTTGATATTAAAAATAACCATCTCTAACTTTTACTTGCCTATCTCGAGATAATTTCTGCAGTTATCATTTTCCAAGGAGTGATCAATTATCATTTTTTATCATTTTCCAAGGAGTGATATATGGGGTTTATCATAAGGTTTGTTACAAGTTATGCAGTGTGATGTTGATGTTAAAATATATATATATATATAAAATTATCTATTTCAAACAAGACCCCTTTAATAATTATCTAGTATGATCTAACCTGAATATGACCTATTTATTATCCGAATAACATGATATAACATGTTTAATAATAGTGGTGAAATGATTGTGTATAAAATGAGATACATGACCCAATATGTTTTTCATAAAATTGTATTTCCATGCATTTATATGAAAATACTTATAAAATAGGAACTCAAGTTTATAAAATAGATTTTGTGTACTTTTTTATGAAAGGTAATATCTTTAACCATTAAGAGGTACTACATTTTAATGATATATATACTATCTTTGACCATTTTAGGTATTATCTTTAACCAATCAACATGACATTTGAATTAACAATTCCTATTTTGTAGTTATTTTTCATATGAGCATGGGAACACACACTTTTCCCTTTGATTTAACCCTACAAAATTCATTAACATGAGTCTAACAAACACAATTATGATCCTTTTAACCTTTTAAGATTTCAAATTTATAAAAATATTATTTTTAAAATATTTTTTGCTAAAATATTAATTAATTTAATTATTAATTTTAATTGTAATATATTTATAATATAGAAAATAAATTAGAATTTTAATTTGACACTTATTTATAATTGTTTAATGTTTTAATTATAAAATATTTTAGATCTTTATCATCTTTAGTTAGTTATTAGTTTTTTTATTCTATAATATTTATAATTTACAAATATTTTAAATGTTTATAATAATTTTTAAAATATATAAAAGTAATAAATAATAGTCATTTTGATATAATTAACTAAATTAGTTAAACAAATTATGATAAAAATATGACTATGCCTAAGTAAATCCCCTAAAATTGCCATCCTTGTGCTCAAGGTAGCCTTACACATGTTATGCAAGGCCACACACAAGGATTGGCTTGCACTAAAAATAATATTTTTAATGCATTTTTCTTGTAAATTGGTGACATATATACATATGATTTGATAATAAATTTAATTTCAATGAAAGTTCACATACTCTTTAAATATTTAATTAAATTTATTTATTTTATCCTTATTTTAAAATTTTTTAATTTTAGGGAGTTAATTTCATAATATAATTAAGAAACAAATTCTTTTTTATTTTACTTAATTTTGTGATTTACTGGAGGACTCCATACCTATCTATTGCATTCTACCATCCAAGTTTCAATCCTAATATTTATTACGGTATTAATAATAAATTTTAGTAAAAGAATCAAACAATTAACAATGAATTTCAATTTATTTTTAAGAATTAATTTTGTTATTATTTGATTTTTATCTAAATTCTTTATACTTTGTTTGATATTTTAATAATATTTTTAAATTGTAGTTTTAAGTTAATGCTGGTATTTTATATATAGCCCTTCATATTAAGATTTTTTTTTTTTTTTTATATGAAGTTACTATCTATTAGTTAGATTTATATTAACATCCATCCATAATAAGATTAAGAAAATAATAACAACTTAGAAATTAAGGTCTTATTACATAATCATTTTTAAAACAATTTTCTATTCTTTAAAATAAAAAACACGTTTAACAATCGAAAAATAGAAAATAATTTTCTATCTAAGAACTTTCTTTTAGTTATTTTAAATTCTTTTTACGAAGTTCTAAAAAATAATTATATAAATTTAAAGAATTATTAAAAATAAAGCTATAGGCATCAAAATATTTTTAACGGATTGAATCATCACTAAATTAATCTTTAAAAATTGTAACTTGGGCTTAGGTTTGACAAGTGATGGGTTACAACATTTCTCTATTTTTTATTTTTTTTTACTTATTTTAGTTGATTCTCCTCATCTGATTATATCTACCCTTTGTAGTTATAATTTTTCTCCAAGACTATCGTAGTACGCAACAATATTGATCCTCTTAGTGAGGATCACCATCTTCATAGTTGTGATTTTTCTTTAAAGCTATCATAGCACTCAACGAAATTGATCTTCATCGTAAGGATCGATGTTGTCAAAGGATTATATATTATTAGAATTGTATTGGATTAAAAATTGTACCTTATTATTTTTAAATGGTATTGGATCACAAAATTCATATTATTCAATAAATAAACCTTTTTTAAATTAATTTTAAAATATTTATCTATAATTATGAAACAAAGATGCTAGAAATCAAATTAATATTAATAAGAAAAATATCTTTTAAAAAATTTCATGAGGAAGTCAAATTAATATCAGTAAGGAAAAATATCTGAAATAATTGTGTTGAGAGTTATTTATATTATTTTATATATTTATATATGTTATGTTAATTAATTTTAAAATATCTAAAAATTATTTACTTTAAATAAACCTTTAAACAAACTGTCTGACTTATTTAGCGCAGTCTCCTCGTTTTATGGGAAGTCTTTATGATTTTTAGGCAAGTAATTCTGAACTTTATATTTTTTTAGCAAGAAAATCTTTGAGTTATATTATTCTCCTACTAGGTATTAAGAATTGAAGAGGAGCGAGCCGTCTACACCAGCCATGGCAATGCGAGAAGAGAGTGGAAAGCCCCATCCTGATCCTCGGGAGGAACAGGAAAGCCGGCTATGGTCTGTTCTTCCTCAAGATATTCTGCGACTAATAGTTGAACGATTGTCCCTAGTGGATTTAATCCGCCTCCGTGCAGTTTGCAAGGATTGGCTTCTAGCACCCATTCATGACCTTCAACCCATTCATAACCTACCATGGATTATGAATCATTGGTTAACACTTACTAGTAGGCTATGCTTACTCTTTGAACCTTTTCGCAGACTGCCCTACGTTATAGAAGATACACACGTTATACCAGGTAAAATGGGGTTACCACCAGGAAGCATCGAGCTCCCCGCTGCAACAGTCTGTGCGTCCAGATCCGGTTGGGTGCTTTTCACCAAAGGGTTGGAGTATTGTTTATTTAGAAGGGTAGTTAAAGATATGGCAGGCAATGTTAGGGTTACTTTATATCGGAAGGTGGGTATTACTCGATATTTTGTACATAATGCTCTCACTAAAAAGATTATAACATTGCCGGGTTTGAAGGCCCCGGAACATCAAACTTTATTTAGGGATGTTGCTGCCACTTTCTCCTCCATTCCGACTTCTCCCGACTGTGTCTTCTTCGTGTCACATCCATCCACTAGCGATCAAATTTTTATCAGCACACACTCTATAGGGGATAAATCATGGAGGACTCATACCTTTACCTGTCCCAATGCGTCGAGTTATTCTGCTGAGAGTGTGGTTTACATGGAAGGCAGTTTTTATTGTTTTAGCGAAAGGGGATTACTGGCATCCTTCAATATCGCTACCCAAGAGTGGTGGCCGCTGGTGAGCATAATGTGGGATATGCCACTTTGGCCGAGAGAGAGATACTTTCTTGAATACGGTGGACGTCTGATAATAGTATTTATGGAAAATGAGTCAAAGTATTCTGGGACTGAGTGCGATATATTCAGGTTCGATTGGTTGGATAGGGTTTGGGTGAAAATGGAAAGCTTGGAAGGTGGAGCAATATTTCTTGGGAATCCTTGCTTTGGAGTTTCAGCAGGAGAGAAAACAAAAATGGTTGCAAATAGGGTTTACTATTTCCTTTGGCACACACCAACATTCATCACTTATGGGCCTGTAAGTCCAGGAATCGGATCTGCATCCGAGGAAAGAATAGTTTATCCTGATACTTGGGATCCTGATCGTTTGTATGGGAACAGCAACTGGATAGATCCCCCTCTGCTCCAGCCTTGGCAAGGTTGATGAATCTAGGGTTAGATTCCTTTTTTGAATATCTTTTAAGTTTCACTGTTTAATTTGTGGAATTGTTTTAAATGTCCATTGTTTAAGTTGTTTTGTGGAATTGCTTCGTCTGCTGTTGGCTTCCAAGACAGTTTGAAACATAATGCAAAGACACAGATTAGACTTAAATTTTTAAGAGTATAGGGGGTTCAACTAGTATATTTCTTTAACTATGAGGTTAGTTTAATTGGATACATTTTGTTATTAGTGGTTATTCTTTCTACTACCATTTTGGGAAATTTCTCATAGTTTGATCCATGGATTTTAAGTAGAAATTAAATTCCTTGTTACACATTTGATTCGCTTAATTACTATTTCAAACAGGCATATGATTAACATATTATTAATCATTCCAACTTGTTAACTCATTTTCATGTCAAGCCTTTAGGTTTCACATGTGAAACAACTGAGGTGACCTAGCTTCGTCCGTCATCACATTGACCATCCCATAGTTCATCTACCCCAAGTCTATAACAATGTCTAACCATCTCTAACTTTACATAACTATCTCATGATAATTTCTTCAGCTATCATTTTCCAAGGGGTATGGTTTATCATAGATTTGTATTGAGTTGTGTTATGCGAGGTAAGTGTTATGTTGATGTTAAAAAATATTAAAAATAACCATCTCTAACTTTACATACCTATCTCAAGATAATTTCTTCCAAAGAATGGCATATGTGTTTTATCATAATGTTTGTAATGAGTTGTAAATCCATGGATGTCTATCCAAACTTGCTCCGGAATGGGTAACAGTTGTAGTAGCCCAAGATAAGAAACATTCTCATGTTTGTTCCTCTAACATACGTCGCATTCTACCACAAATGCACCTATTTCTTTACGCATCTTCTTCCAATAAAAGGCCCATCGGATTCTTGCCAAAGTATTCTTTATACCAGAATGTCCTCCTACACCCGCATGAGCCTCTTTAAGTATAACTGGTTTCAAGTTTGAACTCCTGCCTAACCATAATCTTCCCTTATACTTGAGTAATTCATGTTCCCAGTTGAACTTAGAGGTGAGAATTGAGGTTGGGTTTGCTTGTAATTCTTGGATTAATTTCTAAATTTCCACATCCTATTGCCATTCTTGCTTGAGTTGTTCCACCCAGTCAGTCAATGGAAATGAAATAGTCATCACGATAGCCTTTTCAGAGGGCTCATTCATTCTCGACAGTGAATCAACGACCTTATTCTCTTTCCCACTTCTAAAACATATTTCAAAATCATAACCAATCAACTTAGAGAGCCATTTTTTGTTGCATTGGGATAGAGATGCGTTGTTCCAACATGTACTTTACGCTGAAATGATCAGTGTATATCTTGAAATGTCTTCCTATAAGATAAGGATGCCATTTTTGAACTGCATACACAACTGCTATCATCTATTTTTCCATAGACAGACATGCCAAGATGTTTGGGTGACAACCCTTTACTCAAGTAAGCTACAGGTCGTCCTTCTTGTGAGAGTACTGCTCCAATTCCCCCACCTGCTGCATCGCATTCAATCTTGAATTCCTTCTGAAAATTAGGCATTGATAAGATAGGAGCCCTACACATGGTTGTCTTCAGGTTGTTGAATGCATCATCTGCCTCCTTATCCAAAAGAAGCTATCTTTCTTAAGTAAATCTGTTAAAGGTTGACTAATCTTACCATAATCTTTTATAAATCTTCTATAATAATCTGTGAGTCCCAAAAATCCTCGTAGAGACTTCAAGGAGTTGGGTATAGGCCATTGTGTCATACATTCAATCTTGGTTGGATCAGTTTCCACCCCTTGCACAGAAATTAAGTGTCCCAAATATTCTAATTGTTCCTTACCGAATGAACACTTCGATTTCTTAGCATATACCTAGTTTTGAAGTAAGACCTTCAACACCATCTCCAAATGTTCCAAATGCTCAACCCAACCCTTACTAAATACCAAAATGTCATAAAAAAATACCAACACAAATTTTCTCAAATAAGGCCGGAAAATCTCATTCATGATACCTTGGAATATTGATGGAGCATTTGTCAAACCAAAGGGCATGACCAAAAACTCATAGTGCCCTTCGTGAGTTTGAAAAACTGTTTTGTGGATATCATCAGGGTGTACTCGAATCTAGTGGTAACCTGATCTCAAATCCAACTTGGAGAAGGACTTAGCCCCATGTAATTCATCTAACAGCTAGTCAATCACTGGAGTGGGAAACTTGTCCTTGATTGTGATGTTGTTCAGTGCCCGATAATCCACACACATTCGCCAACTCATATCTTTTTTTCTCACAAGTAAAACGAGCGAAGAAAAAGAACTAGCACTCTTTTGGATGCTTCCAACTATGAGCAACTCATTAACTACTTTCTCAATCTTTCCTTTCTGCACATAAGGGTACTGATATGGTCTAATATTTGGGGGAACACTTCCAGGCAGCAATGGAATGCGATGATCTTGAAGTCTTGTTGGGGGCAAGCCCTTGGGTTCAAGGAATATACCTTCATATTTGTTCAGTAACCCTTGTAACTCTTCTAGCATCTCCTCTACTACGACCTCCTTAGGTGATTCGTAAGTAATCGACTCCAATTACATCGAAAAAATATGGACAACAGCAATTGTTGGTGTATGTTTAAGATCCTTCTCTATGTGAGTGGTCGAAACTAACTTCAAGGGACCCACTGTAGTTCCGAGTAACACCACTCTCCTCCCATCCCACCTAAACTCCATCCATAAATTTTTGAAATCCCACAAGATTGGCCCTAATTGAGCTAGCCATTGTATCCCTAACACCATGTCACATCCCCCTAAAGGAATCAACCTCATATTTGCTTTAAACTCTTTATCTTGCATCCTCCAGACTAATTGCTTGCAAGTAGCCGTACTAGCACGCTTGGTTCCATCTGCCACAGCTACCATTAGAGGCTTGTCTTGTTGTACTACACAATCGTGCGCTTAGCCACAGTGACATCAAGAAAATTGTGGGTACTTCCAGAGTCAATTAGAATGACAATAGCTTTTTTCTTGATATTACCTCTAATTCGCATGGTCTGATGAGAGGTGGCTCCTGCAATAGCATGGACTGACACTAGAGGCTCCTCCTCTTGTCCTTCGGGCTCGTCATTCTCACCAATTATTTCACCATCCTCCTCCCCTTCTAATAATTAAACTTGTCTCCTTTTACACTTATGCCCAGGTTCATATTTTTCATCACAATAGTAACATAGCTTCTTTTCCCTCCTATCCTGCATCTCGGCTTGAGATATTTTTCTGATTTGGGGAATTTGTCCAAGGGTTCCTCTTCCTATTTCCTATTGCGTGGTAACGAGCTAGTAGTGATCCTTGATGAGGACTTGGCTTCCTTAATCATTGCCTCCATGGTATTCTCTTGTAGTAAAGCCAACCCTATGGCTTGAATCAGTGTAGTAGGTTGAAACATCATGACTTGATTCTTGATTGTATCTCTCAAACCACTTATGTAGCATTGAACAAAAAAATCCTCGGTTAAGCCTCTAGTCCTTGCCATTAAGGCCTCAAATTGCTCTTGATAAATTCGTACTGATGTGGTTTACCTCAATTTAATAATCTGGCCCATCGGATTGTCATACATTCCTGATCCAAATCGCACAATTACATCTGCAGCGAATGTTTTCCAATTCAATTCCTTAACAGAAGCTTCATAACCCTGAAACCATTCTAGAGCCTTGCTCTCTAAATGAATAAAGGCAATCCCAACCTTCTCCTGTTCCAACACTTCATTGTATTTGAAAAACCTCTCACACTTATACACCTAACCCGCATGATTTTCCCCCTCAAAAGTTGAAAAATACAGTTTAGAAAATATGGTTTGTGAATTATTCATGCCAGAAGCAGAACCTGTTCTTGGCTTGGTTGGAATTAAACTACCATGGAAACCGCCGGAACCAACAATTTTTCCGTTAGTTGATCAATTTTGAGGTTCATTGTTGTCATCATACGAGTTAACTCCTTCAACTCTGTTGATTGCTTATCTCAGGTCTCCTTCAATCGCTTTACGGAATCCTCCAAATGGCAAACTTCTTATGTTCTAGTCCCATCTGCCATTCTTGGTGTCATACCAATGAAACAGCCAAGAAGAAGAAGACACAGTATAGACTACAGAAAAATAGAATTTTCTTATTGAATAAATTATCTACTGTCTCTACATAGGAACCAATCCTTTTTTATACCTATGACTCAACAAAAATAAAAGGAAAGCATAGATAATGGAAAGCATAAATCACGGAATCAAAAAAATCAAGCAATTGCCAATCTTGGCTTATTCCTAAATACCTAAAAAAACCAAAATAAAATCACAGAACCCTACTTTAAAATGGGTCGTTGCACCTTCAACCCATTCATAACCTACCATGGATTATGAATTATCAATTCACACTTACTAGTAGCCTATGCTTACTCTTTTTGAACCTTTTCGCAGACCGCCCTACGTTGTAGAAGATAAACACGTCATACTAGGTAAAATGGGGTTACCACCAGGAAGAATCACGCTCCCCTACGCAACAGTCTGTGCGTCCAGATCCGGTTGGGTACTTTTCACCAAACAGATAGAGTATCAGTTCTTTAAAAGGGTAGTTAAAGATATGGCAGGCAATGTTAGGGTTACTTCATATCTGATGGTGTGTGTCACTCGATATTTTGTGTATAATGTTCTCACTAAGAAGATTGTAACATTGCCAGGTTTGAAGGTCCCGGAACATCAAACTGGTTCTAATAATGTCGTCACTTTCTCCTCCGTCCCAACTTCTCCTTACTGCGTCTTTTTCATGCCACATCCATCCACTAGCGATCAATTTTTTATCAGCACATACTCTAGGGAATGAATCATGGAAGACTCATACCTTTACTTGTCCCCAGGCATCAAGTTATACTGCTGAGAGTTTGGTTTACGTGGAAGGGAGTTTTTATTATGTTAGTAAATACGGATTGCTGGCATCCTTCGATATCGCTACCCGAAAGTGGAGGCCGCTGGTGAGCATAATGTGGGATATGCCACTTGGGCGGAGAGAGAGTTACTCTCTTGAATATGGTGGACGTCTGACAATAGCATTTATGAAAACGGGGTCAGAGGTTTCTAGGCCTGAGTGCGATATATTCAGGTTTGATTGGCTGGATAGGGTTTGGGTGAAAATGGAAAGTTTGGAAGGTGGAGCAATATTTCTTGGGAATCCTTGCTTTGGAGTTTCAGCAGGAGAGAAAACAAAAATGGTTGCAAATAGGGTTTACTATTTCCCTTGGCACACACCAACGTTCATCACTTATGGGCCTGTAACTCCAGGAATCGGGTCTGGGTCCGAGGAAAGAATGGTTTATCCTGATACTTGGGATCCTGATGATCGTTTGTATGGGGACAGAATCTGGATCGATCCCCCCTCTGCTCCAGCCTCGGCGAGGTTGATGAATCTAGGGTTAGATTCCTTTTTCTGAAAATCTTTACGTTTCACTGTTTAATTTGTGGAATTATTTCGTCTGCTGTTGGCTTCCAAGACAGTTTAAAACATAATGCAAAGAGACAGATTAGACTTAAATTTTTACGAGTGTAGGAGGGTTCAACAAGTATATTTCTTTAACTATGAGGCTAGTTTAATTGGATAGATTTTGTTATTAGTGGTTATTTTTTCTACTACTATTTTGGAAAATTTGTCATAATTTGATCCATGGACTTCGAGTAGAAAGAAAATTTCTTGTTACACATTTAATTGGCTTAATTACTATTTCATGTCAAGCCTTTAGGTTTCACACATGGTGACCTAGCTTCTGTGTTTGGTCATCACATTGACCATCCCATCGTACATCTACCCCAAGTTTATAACAATGTCTAACCAGCTCTAACTTTTTATAGCTATCTCATGATAATTTCTTTAGCTATCATTCTCCAAGGTGTATGGTTTATCCTAGGTTTGGACTGAGTTGTGTTATGCGAGGTAAGTGTTATGTTGATGTTGAAAAATATTAAAAATAACCATCTCTAACTTTACATACCGATCTCGGGATAATTTCTTCCAAAGAGTGGCATATGTATTTTATCGTAAGGTTTGTAATGAGTTGTATCATGTTGATGTTAAAAAAATATAAAATATTTACTTATTCCAAATAAGACCCCTTTAATACTCATCTAACATGAATATAACCTATTTATTACACGAATAACATGACATAACCCGTTTAATAATAGGGGTGA
Source organism: Vitis riparia (assembly GCF_004353265.1). Taxonomy (NCBI): domain Eukaryota; kingdom Viridiplantae; phylum Streptophyta; class Magnoliopsida; order Vitales; family Vitaceae; genus Vitis; species Vitis riparia. The sequence goes on from NC_048444.1 coordinate 25,522,988, forward strand.
ATTCATTGTGTATAAAATAAGATATGTGACCCATTGACCTGATTTTGGCAAAAGTCTCTTCCCATGCATTTATATGAAAAAAAATTATAAAATAGGAACTAAGTTTATAAAATCCAAACTTAGGATTTTGTGCACTTTTTGATTAAATATAATATTTTTGACCATTTAAGTCCTGTCTTTTAATGATATAAATAATATCTTTAACCCTTCAATACCATCTTTGGCTAATAAATACATAAAACTTGAATTAATTAACTATTCTTATTTTATGGTTATTTTATATGAAAAACACACTTTTCCTATTATTTTACCCTACTAAATTCATTAACACTAGTCTAACACATTAAATGTGTTCACATAATTATAACTCTTTTAACCTATTATGATTTTAAATTTATAAAAATATTATTTTAAAATAATTTTTTGTTAAAATATTAATTGATTTAATTATTAATTTTAATTAAAATATATTTAAAATATAGAAAATAAATTAAAAGTTAATTTTACACTCATTTATAATTATTTAATGTTTTAATTATAAAACATTTTAAATCTTTATCATCTTTAGTTATTAATTTTGTTATTCTATAATATTTCTAATTTAAAAATATTTTAAAGTTCTATAATAATTTTTAAAATATATAATATTAATAAATAATCATCATTTTGATATAATTAACTAAATTAGTTAAACTAATTATGATAAAAAAAAATGATTATGCCTGAGTAAATCCCCTAAAATTGCCATCCTTGTACTAAAGGTAGCCTTACACATGTTATGCAAGGCCACACACAAGGATTGGCTTGCACTAAAAATAATATTTTTAAAACATTTTTCTTGTAAATTGGTGATATATATATATACATATGATTTGATAATAAATTTAATTTCAATGAAAGTTCACACCGTCTTTAAATATTTAATTAAATTTATTTATTTTATTCTTATTTTAAAATTTAAAAATTTTAGGGAGTTAATTTCATAATATAATTAAGAAACAAATTCTTTTTTATTTTACTTAATTTTGTGATTTATTGGAAAACTCCATACCTATCTATATTTAAATTTTAAATAGGAACTGATAGAAGAAACAAATTGATGAATTAGAAGGTTGGACACCAAAAAATCTTAGATTTTGTAGGAAACTTATAAGTTCCTTGGGCCTAATATATGTTGGTGTGAATTTTTGCTCTACCTAGCTTACCTCATCCAAGTTGCAACCCTAATATTTATTATAATTAATGTTTATATCATTATTAATAATAAATTTTAATGAAAAGGTCAAATAATTTAAGGATTAATATTGTTATTATTTGATTTTTATTCAAATTCTTAATACTTTGTTTTACAATTAGAAAGCAAAGCAGAAAATAGTTTTTTGTTCGAGAACATCTTTTAATTGTTTTAACCTATTTTTACATTGTTCTAAAAAATAACTATATAAATATGAAGAATTATTAGAAATAAAACATAAAAAATAAAAGTTATTTTAAAAATATAAAAAATAAGCTAAGAACATTATAGGTTTTCAAATGGGCTTTTGTTTTCAAAATTATTTTTAAAACACTTTCCAAATAGAGGTTCAGACTAATTTCAAAAATAGATAGACAATATTTTTCCTCTTTTAAGAATTGTTTCAAAAATACAAATTGTTTATTTTTAAATACGTTTTTTCATTTTAAAATATGTGAACAAATTGATAATTTAAAATAATTTAAAATTTAATTATTTCAACATTTTTATTTTTTTTCCTTCAAGAATTAGAAATAAAATTTAAAAAAAAAAAATAGCTTTCCATTTTCTTTGAAAGCATATTGTTTAAATTTTATCATGCAATTTGGCTTAGTCAACTCATGGATGAATCCTATGCAAGGATCCAAGAAGTTTTTCTTGTTTCCTTCTTGATAGAATCCCTTATTTTTAGCAAAGAAAGTTCTCTACAAAATTTGAAGGATTTGAGTTTGATTTTTAGAGTATAGGGTGGTTATCATTTTGAAATTAGTTTTTGTTTTGGACTTTCAAAGTTAAAATTATCATGATTTTTTTTTTTTAAAGAAATATAAAAAAATAAAAATAAAAATAATAGAGGAAATTAAATAAATAAAAATAGAGGAGACTTTTTTTGGCTCCAATAGTTTGAATCTTTTTAATAGAGGAATTCCAAAGCTTTTCTGAATGAGAAGATTTCTGGGATTATATCCTTGGCATACTTCTGTAAATAAATAAATACCTTTCAAAGCAATATATCTTTTAACGATGACAGGAGAGAGCAATTCTTTCGCTCGGAGTTTTAGAGTTCAGTTAGAAAACTTGTTAGCATATATCTTGAGCTAGTTTAGGGAAATCTTGAAGTCTACGGCAGCCATGGCTAAAGGGAAAAGAAAGACAACGGGAGATACCAATCCTCTTCAAGCCATTGGCAGTACAGTTGAGGGTGAGAGAAAGAGAAGCTCCAAGTGTGGCACAAAGATCCGGCCATGGTCGGATCTTCTTCCAGATATACTAAGATTAATAGTGCAACGGTTGTATCTAGGGGATCGAATCCGCTTCCAGGCAGTTTGCAAGGGTTGGCTACACCTACCCATTACTGACATTCAACCCATTGAAGAATTGCCATGGATAATGAATTATGCCTTTACACCTACTAGTAGCGTATGCGCACTCTTTGAACCTTCCCGCAGACTACCCCACATTGATCGAAGCAAGAGTGACTTGAGAAAGCGGAGCAAGCTGTTCCTTGCAAAAGTCTCTGCTTCCAGAGCTGGTTGGGTGCTTTTCTCCAAAAAGGCTAAGGAGCCTGTTAAGTTTACATCATATTTCGTTTATAATCCTCTCAGTAAAGAGATCATATCACTGCCTAATTTGAAGTGGCCTTACTGCAATGATGTGGCCACATTCTCCTCTGCTCCAACTTCCTCCGATGGCCGAGTTTTCATCAGCACATACTCCATTGTGCTCGAGATTTTTGGTCTGAGCGAATCCTGGGGAGGCCACTGGGTCGCTTTGGCACCAAAGCCAAAAATCTCGGGCGTCGTGACCCGATTTTTGGCTCTAGCGCCTAGGCTGAAGAGCCAATGCAACGCCCAGAGTGACATCCCCAGAATTCGAACTCAAGACTAAGGTCTTTGTGGTTGCCCTCCTGGTACCATATGAGGTACTAGCCCAGATGGTACCAAGAGGGCAACCAAAAAGACCTTAGTCTTGAGTTCGAATCCTGGGGAGACCACTCTGGGTCGCTTTGGCACCAGAGCCAAAAATATCGGGCGCCACATTGGCTCTTCAGCCTAGACACCGAGATATGTACAATAGTGTCGTACGGCAGTTTTAATTTATATTTTTACTGTACAGTCTATGGTGGGTGAGTTGACATGCTTCGCCACCCAAGAGTGCAAGTCGTTGATGAGATATTTGAGCTGGATCAATTTTCCAAGACCGCCGAGCCATTTTCTTGTATATGGTGGACATCTGTGTGTGGTATATTTGAGAGACTCAGATGCCGGTAAGCCGCCTCAGTGCACTATATTCAAGTTTGATTGGTTGAATAAGGCTTGGATAGAGATGGAAAGCTTGGAAGGTGGAGCAATGTTTCTTGGGGTTATTTCTTTTGGGATTTCAGCAGGAGAGCAAACAAGAACGATAGCAAACAGGGTCTACTATTTTTCTTCCAACACACCCAAGTTCTTCACTTATGGGCCTGCAAGTCTGGGAACCAAGTCTGCCGTCCCGGGTTTATAGAATTCCTAAGGTAAATGATGATTCGAATGAGAGTAGGATCCGGATTGAACCTCCTCCAGTCAAATATTCTTAGCAAGGTCTCATGTACATATTGGTATGAACTATACATAGTCCTGGAGATGACAAGGCAAGAGAAGTCTGTTGCATCAATTTCATCAAGTTGTCAAAGCAAAGAGAGATTGAATCTCTTCAAAGAGAACAAGCTTTCTATGCTTCACTCTAATCATTTTGGTCTTTGTTTCTTAATTACTACAATTCTTTTTACCGTTTAAAATCCGAACTCAAACAAATTTTAAAGGAGAGCCCACTGTTGAAAAGCAAAATGAGAATGTTGGACATGTCAACAAACTCTTAACTTTTTTCTAAGGGGAGCGCACTTCAAATTAAGGATGAAAGGAAAAGTTCTTTTCTATCCCAATCTTCCCAAAGTTGTTTGTATTCCCATTCCTAATGAAAATATCATGAATGAAGATGAGCTTTATAAGCATGGAGAGAGGACTAAACAAGATGAAAAGGAGGAGTACAATTGTAGATACTAGTATCTCTTGACCTATCTTACATTTTTATGTTTATTATTAAATTTGTAAAGCATTATAGAGCTATACTATGACACTGAATAGGTGGGTGAATAAAAATTGGTGGCAACCTAGTTGTAGCTAACATTATTGACAAGTCACTACTACCATCATGAAAGGAATTTTAGAAATAAATATTTGGTTAAAATGGATGAAATAATTCTCAAATTATGAATTTAATAATTCTTATATTTTTTTTAAAAAAGTAATTCATTTTTTACATAAATGTCATTTATCATTTCAAGTATTTAACAAAATGTTATTTTTACAAGAAAATAACTTGAACATTTTTTTCAAAATTAGACCCAAAAAAATAGAGGATTAAATTTCAAAAGTCGAGTTTTCACTGACCCTTTTAATAAAAAAATCCTTTTAGAAAGCATGTACCATAAGTAAAGAAGATGTGCCTTCAGAATATGTTACAAATGTTACCACACATACGTATTTGTGTAGAAAATGATGCAAGAGGTCAAGATGCACTCATATAAGAGAACGTACAATATAAACATAAATTAATTTAGTTTACCCAAATTGTCACTTTTCTAAAAATTCTCATGAAAGGAAATGATAAAGGAAATCCAACTCAAATGAATAACAAAAGATGGACATAATCTAAAGTTTGTTTTTTTTGTAGCAAAAGTGAACAAGTTGCTCAAATTTGCAGACATTGAAAATGTGAACTTATTACTCTCTAGGATGACATGATAAAAAAGTCTTTCATAAATATGATTAATGACATTAACATGGTTTGAAGTGTTGAAGGATATATATATATATATATATATATATATCGTCGAAAATCTCTAGCACCAATTCAAAAAGATTCATTAAAGAAGTAATATCCTTTTAAGGAGCCTCATACTATTATTATGCTTGGTGATCCACACTAATCAAGTGCTTGGAAGTAGCAAGGTTGAACTAAAACTCATCTTTAAAAGGGTACTAAACTTTGAAAAATGTACTTTATACTCCTTCCATTAGGAAAAATCTTATGTCAAACTTCTTTCTTAACGAGGTTGGATTCAAGCAAACAATGAAATTTGACCAATATGTAATCTCAAAGAAGATCTTCGTGGAAACCAACTATGCTTCCAATATAATGTTTAAACTACAAACCAAACTGGTTCAAACCCAGGAAAAGCCTTTATTAACCTCCGAGTAGAAAAGCTTGTTGGCCACCGTTCTATTTCATCAAATTTTTTGTCTGGAAATGTAGAATTGAGCATATGATATTTATGAAAAACTAAATACGTAATCAGCAATACTGGCTATAAGATACTTGAATTTTCACAATTTTTCATTACTTAGCATCAACATTTGTACATGGGGAACAACCCAGTTTGGTTGCTAATCTGTAAATTGTTCATGGGGTTTTATTTTACTTTCTTTGCCTCCTTTATAGGTATGCCTCATTATCCTATACCTGAAACTCAAAAAGAATGGAAAACGTTATAGGGAGCTTCTCTGAGTAGATGAACATAAGAATGAAGTTACAATTAACTCGAACCCCAAATTAACCTTCCCCATTGACAGAACCTTTGAGAGAGTGTTGCTTTCTGTCTGCTGGCAGATGTTAAACAAATCAATGTCAAGAGTTTGAATTCAGCAACAATGCTCCTGGAGTGGAGGTCATGCTGCTGGAGTGGAAATCCAAGCTACTCGTTTGATGATCTAGTCGGGTTTTGTGTACTCAAGCAGCATGTGTGGTGATCGATAGATTTTCACCAGTGTCCAATAGAGAACTTCTTCAACTTCAAGCTCACCCTCTGCCCTTGCTGCATAAATATCCTCACATATTGCAAGCAACCTGCAACGATCATGTAAGCAATTTCAACATCAACTTGAAAAAAGTACAATTGGGACATTAGCCATAAAGAGTATGAAAATCCATCAAAAGCTAAGTAGTGATCTTCACTTTCCTTTTGCTGAAAACAGGATGATGTTGATGGGAACATCTTAGAACTGTTTAATGCATCTTATTTTCCCAACCCCAGAGGGAGACCATATGAGTGGGAAGATTGTCACACCCCAAGACCACTCCTAGTTACAAGATGAATGTTTGGGTCAATTCACACTCTGAGCCTACCACTTTGTCACACCCCAAGACCCACTCTAAGGGCGACATGAAGATCCATAATGAAAAAAATTCTAACTTGAAGAGGATTTCATGCGATTTAACATGGAAAATATCTCCCATAATTGCATTTTAGGGTGCTGTACTGCATTCCCTATTTGTATGTGCAAATATTGCTCTTCCACCCCCAAAACTAATGACACAAGAAAAGCCCACTACCTAATCAATCAACTGGACTTTGGAGAGAATTTGAGACCCAAGAGCAACACAAACAGAGGTTCAGATATGCAGAATTATTCACAACATTACTGGGTGTCAGACGAGCTAGTGACATGCAGCAGACATGAAAATTGCTTACCTGTCACAGGAGGGAAGATTCTCAAAGGGTATTCTCATTCTCAGGTCTGAACACTGCAGTCTGATGAAGCGGCCAACAGCTAGCACAAAAGTAATGTAGAGACCCCAAATACTGAACTTGCTTAGTGTTTCACCAAGAATGCCCTCTGAAGGAGTATGACAGATTATCAGCAGAAAAGGAGGAAGAAGGTAGAAAAAAGAAGAGCAATATACCTTCCATCTGCATAGATGACTGCAAAATACAGACAGGAGTAACAATCATTTTCACATTATTTCTAGAACTTACGAGGTGTTTCCTCAGATACTATGATAGCCATGGGTCCTGCCAATTCGCCACATCCATTTACAGCAGATGCATCAATATCATGGAAAGACCACCACTTTGGATTGCCTTGATTGAGAACAAGATCCCCACTAACCAGATCTACCTGCATTTTAGGTTTAACATGGTTTTGTTCAGTGCCCAGTCAGAAACTATTAAGCCCATTACGGTCAAACTGAATAAGAGGTGTACATATTTGGAAAAGAACTAAGATTGCTGGACGTATCATACCGCCTGTTCAAGAAACCGAACATCGCCAGAGCCAGTGACCCGGAAGTATCTAGGATACACATTATATATTCTGAAAGTGTTGGCAGTACCATTTATCACTTCCATCACTTCTGATGGTTTTGGAAGATCCTGATCCTGGACAACAAGTTCATATTTCACAATTTCTTTTCCTTTTGGCCTATCCCTTATAAATTGCCAAGAAAAAATAATGTCCATACTCCACTTAAGAGATTGAACAAATCTAGACTGGACAACCTGGGGAACAACCCAAACAGAGCTTGCATCAGCTTGGCAGCATATTAATTGAACATCTTTTTCAGTGTATGCACTTAGATAACCTTGAGGATCCAGATTAAAATGCACATCAAGCTCATCCCATGAGAGCTTTTCACATAGAGTGGTTTCAAACAAAGTAAGCCTTCCACCTGTTGTCTTTATATCAATTCGAATGCTGGCATCTTTAATAGGGTTTGCAATGTTCGTAGGGTTACCACTGCTGTACATCTGTCCATGAAAAACATATGTATTTAAAAAAATAAAAATAAAAAATTTGATTGTAGATACTGATGAATAACACTAAAAAATGGCTCCAATGAAGATATGGTTCTGATGTGTTCCACCAAACCAATCCATGGAACATATACATAGAATGGTAGTTAATGAGAATTTAGGAATTTTCTGGCATTTTACTGCTAATTACCTTCATAATTCATGCTTTAGTTCCACTCATTTAATATGGAAATGAAATTCAAACCAAGCAAGCTTGACATGTTCGTAAGAAATTCATTTCCTCTAGCATCCTCTTAATGGTATGCATTAAAAAGGGCAGCCCGGTCATTTGACGGTCTCCAATTTTCACAATGGACTGTTATTCACACAACTCAAAGATTTACGGATAAGCTAGGGCATCAATAATTGTTTCCTTTTCCTACTCATAATCTTTGTGAGATCATTCGTACACATACTCTAAGTAATGACCATGTGACGTGACCCACTTACAGAATAGGAAATTTAGGAATTGAAAGAACTTGTTCAATGATTTTAGTTAAGGAGTTTTTTAGGTATGAAATTTTACTTGCTAGCATATTTTGGTACCTGAATAGAGAAGTTTTTCACATATTTTTCCATAGGATTCAATTTCAGAAATAAACTCCCTACAAAATAGCATTTTTCTTTTCAACTGGGGAAAGAGTCCAATGTGTCAAAAAGGTATGGTAAGCCTAGTTATATTATTTAGATTTTCCCGAATTGTTGAAACTTTGCTAAAGAATGTTGTGGAAACTAGATTTTCCAGAACAGATTATCAGATTTGGTTCAAGACTCTCACCAGCATAGGAGCCCATATAACACACATCAATATGAAGAACAAGCATATCCCATTGCAGAATTTAGTCATTCTGGTTTGCTTCTGCCCTTGTTGGTGTCTAGCCCTATTTAAATCAGCATCGCATTTGACGAGAAACAAGCTGGCATGAATATCCTCCAACTGAGAAGAAAGCTCATGTCAGATCTTAAACATTCATGTTATATACTAAAACTAATAGGTATATAAGAAAACCAAAAAATATATATATATATATATATATATATATATATATATCCTCATATATAATGAGGCAAAACTACCTACTGAATTTATTGATCATATTATGTGCAAAGCAATCATCTTTCTAGTAAAATATTCTACAGAATTAAGGAACATGAAGACCAGGCAATAGAAAATTGCCATGCAACTTGGTTTGATATTTTGTTTAGAAGGATAGAGAACGTTATCAATTGCAACCTTGGTACCAAACTACCACTTGATCTCACAATTCAAAACCTAGTCTGTTTTGAAATAAATCATGAAATTCATAATATTCCCAAGTAAGATAGCATCGCAATAATCTAGGCATTCCTTAATGTCTAAATACGCCAGTTAGTTTCTCAACATCTTAAACATACTCATTTCACAGTAATAAACTTGTATACGCACAGGTAGGGCTGAGGTTGACAAGACCAAACTGCTGACAAACTTTAACAATGAATAATTTATAAGATGAGTCATTCTCGATACCTAGAATGCTCCAAAAATTTGGGTCAAAGCATTACCTTTAAAGTTCCAGTGTTTCAAGCATGTCTACAGAATTTTATAATAGTCTTAAAGAATTTGAAAGCAAAGAACCAATCTCCCTGTTGAAATGGGAAGAGCCATAAAAAAATGAAGAAGCCATGGTTATAAAGGGATGGAAATCTATTTTTATTTGTTGATTTTGTTGAAGCCCGGAGTGATAAAGTGATGGATTTATTTATTTATTTATTTATTTGAGAGCAAGAACAAAGAAAAGGCAATCTCTGTAACTTCCAATCTCAAGGATGGAGACAAGGCTCCAAACCCAATGGCATAAGCTTTCATGTAAAATTTCATTGGCAAAGTCTTAATTCAAACAATGTCACACAACAAAAGGAGTTTTACTAACTACCTATTTTAAGATGGGATCTCCAAATCAATGCTTTGCCCTATTTGGTTACATTATAGAACTGTTTAGAAAGTGTATATTGCTGTGCAGACATACACAACACGTACATATATCCATGTCCATATATCTATAGATAGACATACAAACACAAATATACATCAATATGCACATATATACACATGTAGGCATATTCCAAAGAACCAAACTTATTGGCTACTGGAACAAATATAATCTGTCCAAAGTATCCACACCATGATCCACAAAGTACTCCAGAACGTAAAAAGAGACTGCAACAAGAAGATGATCCCTTAAACATTTAGTCAACTGGAGGATTATCTTTACTCTCCATTCTATTATGTGCATGAATGGTTGGAATTCAGGAATTCAAATAACTATTCTATCAAAACAGCTATTATGACAAAAAACCAACCAATAATATGGGGGAAATACAATTATTTACTAATAACAACAACAGCAGCAACAACAAAAACAGCATTGCAATAATAATAATAATAACAATAGTATGAAGGTTGAGGCTAAAAGGAGATAGTAGTAGCAGTTTAAAATTTAAATAAGTAAAAAAATTTATAGGATGAAAGCTGCAACTAACTCACCTTCAACCAGTCGTACATAGTCAAAGATGTTGTTGTGCAGGACCAGTCAAGTACACATCGCAATTCATAAAGAAATGGCAGAGCACGATAAATTCGGAAACCCACATAATTAATTTGAGAAACACTACTTGTCAAAAACTGACGATACAAAGTACCCTTATTAGGAATCCCAAATCGGATTTGTATGGCCTGTAGTGCAAGAGAAATTGCCTTTGTGAGATAAATGGCACGGAGTGCTAGTTGTCCACCACATTGGTGTGAAGGCTCCATGCACCAGGCATACTTTGTGATAGAGAATGTGAAGAGGATAAGGGTGAAAACATAGAAGATGACTTTTCCCTTGGCAAATGAACAAAGGTATATGATACGATCGAGGACTATCAGAAAAAAAATAATCTGCAAGAGAAACCACTCTAATCACTTCAAAAAAATCGCTCAAGATAATAGATTTATTAGAAATAATATAGATTCAAGAAACCAGCTCGATTAGCTGTTGCAACTTGCCTTATTTGAGTCCACTTAAGGACTCAGATTCTGAGATTTGTTTCATGTCAATACAAGTATTAGACACTTCGGAAAATAGTCCACCATAATTTTATGAACTTACTATAAAACTCATCCAATTCTAAGGCAAATTTATGCTAGGAAAGAGCTCATTGAGGGCATATTTCAATGCTCCATGAAAATTAAATTGATGTATTGTGTTTTAATGCCAAGTGTTGTACAGAACTGTCATACTAATTGGGACCTTTACAGACAATGCAGCCTTTATAACAACAGATGGTCAACATTTGAGATGGTTTCATTTATTTAAATCCTAAAACTGATCCACATCATCAGTTGTGGGGAAAACTTTTTTCATGTAGAATGGCCCCATTGGGGATTTGATGGATTTGTAATATGTAAAACCACAATGGACATACAACTCAATAAAATGAATTGAAACTTAAGCTATGAAGAATGTATCAAAAGGAAAAAAGGCTTACCATTAAAATAAATACAAACTCTTTTGGGAATTGGTCTTCAAGTTGATATACTTCAAGAAACTCACTGTTATTTTTTATGACTGATTGATAGAAAATGGCAACCAAGAAGAAAACTGTCAGATCTGCACAAAAGATGTAGGCATACAGATCAATTTCCCTTTTCCCTCCACCAATCACAGAGAGTATAGGATATGGGAATCTTGTTTCTTCAAACATTCCATCAAGTTGAGCTTTTAAAATCTCATTTGCTACATCGGCTGCTGGAGTTAGCGACTGGTACCGTTCCACTGGGGTAAATTCTTTAGATGGGGAGGCATAAACCACCTCAAAAACAGCCAGAGCGATATTAGGGTTTTCTGGACTTCTTTCGATGCTTTGAACACGAACCCTGCTCGCCAAGTGGAAATAATTTAGGTTCTTCTCCTTGCATCTCCTCTCACAAACAATGTTGAGCACCTTGTTTACTCCTGACTCAATTCTCTCTGGCTGAATCCCATCCTCAGGCCATAAGTTAACTTCCATAGACAGCTGTACAAAATAAGGAGGAGTTTCTGCTCCATGTGTCAGTGATTTCCAATATCTATGAAGGCTTCTTATCATCAGCTTCATCGCATCTTTTATAGGTAAGATCAATTTCTGCAATCTCTTCCTAAAACTGCAACTCATTACTGTCTCCTTCTGGTGAAGATTTCTTCTCTTAAGAAAGCTGAATTCTGTAACTACCGCCCATTCGCCCTCTCTTGCAGTAATGGAGGCTTGTAAGAGAGTAAAGAAATACACCAAAAAGAGAGGCAAGTTGCTGATAACAAAAGATGACACTATTTTATGAGAAGGAAATCCTAATTCCTGAAGTAAGCTCAGATGGATGCTCAATCCAGAATGTTGGATGATGATCTGATATAAATACTGAAGCAAAATACACATTTCAGTGTAAATTAGCATAACAATCCAAAAAATAAAACCTGGGCCGGTAGTTACACAGAGAGCATATAAAAATAGAGCCGCAAGGTAAACCATAGAAAGCAAACTGAAGTTCCATAGGAACATCAAAATGAAACAGCAGTAACAAACAATATCATTATTCGATCGCATTTGGGCCCACATGTATCTGAAAATCATACCAATTTGCAGGAATGCAGAATCCGACATGGTACCCTCAGTACCAGAATGCGTAGAAAATGTTCGATCAAAATGTTTGCAGCCCACTTCCTGACTCTCTATCTCATCATACATCCCATCCTCAGACAAGGGCTCATTTGAATCTGGTTCCTCATGATCTATGTTTAAGAAACTTACAAGATTGTTAACTGCCAGATTACCGAGAGATTGAACTTGAGAAACTCCATCACCAATAAGATGCACTGCTGAAATTATTGGGTTTTCCTTACCTTGGGATTTTGCCTTATCTCTTTGGTCTGAATACAAAAAATCATAACTTGTAGTTTTCTCCTTGAGTTCAATGATCTCAGGAAGAGAATCCCCTGAATGCTTCCTGGACTCTACTGCTGAAGGACTTCCAGTTCTTACTCTTTCTGGAGATTCAATCGTATTGAAATGGGAAAAAGAATCAGTGCCTTCCTTCTTTAATTCATTTTCCCCTTTGTCAGGGTTGCCATCCACCCTGTGTGAATCTAGAGAAGAATTCCATCTCCTTCTAAGACCTTCATTCCTGGGAGAAGTTTTACCACAGTTTGAATTGGTGCTCATGCTCTGAAGCTGGATTTGTAGGTTGAGCATCTCTGATTTCATCTTTTCTACCTGCAGATTACGATGGCGTTTCTGCTCTTCAGATTTACGGATAAGCAGCAACTGTGCAGTCTTCCAAGCAGCTCTTTTCTCCTGCTGACTCACTATGGCTCCAATTTGCTCTGCTTCTAGATATTTTGACACATAATCAAACTCCTGGGATGAAAACATATATGATTGCAGTGATACCAGCATAAATATGATAATTTCAACAAGTGCTGATCTCGATGTAATTCGAAACCCATAATCATATTTATAAAATCCAATCACCTCACTTATGTAGTCTATCATTTCCCATTTCCCTTTACTGAAATCTCCTACAAAAGGAGATTGATAGGCAAGAGAGAGAACAATTAGAGCAAAATTGTACATTCGCAAGAACTTGAAGATTTTATTCTTCTTCTTTAGTATTTCAAGCCTCATTCGAAAGAAAACCATAGCAAAGCCAAGGTAGCCAAGGTGCAGAATGTCATACTCAAGGGTTCCCGTAATCAAAATCAAAGCAAGAACTAGATCTAGTAAGTGACAGTAACTATAAAGCCTCAGGTAGTCGATAAATGTCCACATGCTTTTTGTTTCAAATGATAGATCACTCAACACCGATGCCTTCATAAATTGGGACATGATTTTTTGATATGTATACGCCTCTGAAAGACTAGATAAACAATCGGCACGGAACTTGAAACACGCAAGCATGAAAACCACATAATAGCTAATCAGCATACGGGGATCATCAACAACAATTCCTGAAGGAAAGCAAAATGGTAGCTAAAGTTAACATTTGTCCTGCTTCTGATTAAACAAAATTCAATGAAGTGCTCTGAATCAATGGAAGTGAAATGCTTCAATTTTTCAAGTGTCATGGCATGGACAAATAAGATCATAATGTTCAATGGTGTTGTGACCAAATTTACTAACATGATAACAGAAAAAGAATACAAGGACATTTAATAATGAAAATTTCTTGCTTTGAGCAAGCATCAAAAAACAGAAGGAAGATTGAAATCCCATGAAAAGCATGATAGACTCATTTAAAATGTAAGGAAAAGCAAAAAAGAATAATCTCCCTAACCAAAGTATCATATATTTTACTTATATAAAGGACTCATTTAAAATGTAAGGAAAAGCAAAACAGAATCATTTAACTTTTATGAGGTTTCAGTATCACAAATTTGACTTATATAAATGTCCTAAACAAACATGCGACCAATTTTCTCAGAATCCCACAAGTGAAACAAGTGCCAGATGACAGGTATCAATAAGTAACATGAACTGGCGGCAGTAAAGCCTTTCTATCATGCCTCTGAACATTCTGTAGAAACTTGAGTCAAAAAAATCGGTAACTATTATTTTATCCTCAAGATAAGGAAAGATCTGTAATCATGCATAAAAAAAGGGCAGAAGCAGAAGCAGGACAATACTACTGAGAATTGGAACCAGTCCATGTAAATAAGACAAAATTAAGAAAAAATGCATATTAGCATCCTATTTAGCCATCACTTGAGAGATATACCTAGCCAACATTTTCTACAGTAGTCAAAATAAAGATCAGAGCTTCTCCAACAGTCATGGCAAGGCAATTTTTCCTCAGTGGGGGCATGTTGCTTCCAAGGTGTCAGATTCAACCAAATGGCCAAGTACTCCAGAATGATAACAGAAGCAAATGAGAATACAAACATGGGCCACAGTTTTTGTATTATTTGCCGATGTAAAATAACACAAGCAGCAACTGAAGCAATATAAAGCAAAGAGATTGCATTCAACACTGCGAAGCTGGCAAGAAGTAATGCAATCATGTTAATCTCAAGGCCAAAGAGACTGAACATATTCTCTATCCCATACTTTATATATAGTTTCAGGGCAGTTTTCTGCATGTCGAGCCTCTCCTTTCTAAAGACAAGAATCCGCTTCTTGTTCCATTTATCACCCTCCTTAGGACTTCCCCAAGCATACTTACATGAACTTTTTCTACTGTTACCACCTTCTGAGCCTCCTGCTTCAGAATGCATAAGATCGAAACACTGAGAGATGCCAGAGTTAAAAGATGGCAATGAGCTGCTCCTTTCTTCTTTTTTCCCTAAGAGAGGAGTAGCATCTCTAGATGGCTTACTTTCCTTGATACAAGAGAGAACATCATTCGGAAATTCTTCTGCAGAGCCAAACAGAGCACAAGGCCCCTCCCCTTCTCCTCTAACTCCAAAACCATTAGGCATATTTTCCAACCAATGAAAGACATTGTACTGAAGCACACATGCAATAATAACCAAAACTTTTCCCCTCAAGCCTGACTCCAAACCAGAAAAACCCCGACTAAACAACCTCAAACCCAGAAAAAGGGACAAATAAGAGCTCTTTTGACCAGGGAACATGTCTGCATGGCCTCCCCACATCTGGAAAAGATAATCAACCAAAGCAAGGAGTCCTGAATACACTAGAAACAATTTTGAAGGAACCCGAGAAGATTTTGGAAAAATTGAGAAAATGACCACGCCTAGAAGATACAAAAAACCAAAAGCACTGATTGGGGAAAGAGATGCATACAATAATGCAAGAAATAGTATCTTCTCACTGTGCCAAATCAGAAGGCGTTTAACAAATGCAAAAGCTCCAAGCTCTAGAGCATCGCGATCCTCCAATCTCAAGTTCTTGCTATTTCTCCTCTCATAACTGTATAGTTGCATTACAATCAAAACAGCTAGAGATTCCCAAATGTTTTTCAAGATTGAAGCTTCCGGGTTATAGCCAAAGGCAGTATAAGGATCTACTATTGTAGACACCCATGTCTCAAAGCTGAGGAAGACACTCAAGCAGTAAACGAACATAAATACTGCAACTGCATATACTTTCAGAGGAAACCAAAGGCGTCGCTTTGTCTTCTCCACAAGCTGCCGCCCACTCATCCACAGTAGAAGGAACAAAAGGTAACCAAATGAAGTATAATTAGGTTTTACTAGGTATAGTGTGACGAGGATAGTCAGAAATGCAATGTAGGTTCCACATGATCGATATGCAGAAAGAAACTTCTTTCCCACAGCACTCAGATACAATGCTATTCTTCTCTCTGAAAGTTCAAAGAAAAAAATCATTTAATGACTTTATTTGTAATAAAATTTGGTTCATTGTCATGTTTAAGACAATAAGGTACCCCCCCCAAAACCACCACCACACACACACACACCAAAAAAAAAATTCAAAAGAATAAACACAAAAGGATGAAGTGTGGGTTAAAGCAAGAAGTTAACTATGGCTCCATGTTATAAGTCCTATATCCATAGTTGGTAAAACCTTATAATACACAATACAATGCATTTTTTTTATGGAAATCGATACATATCACTATTTGTATCTTATCTTAAAGCATATTTTAAGATACATTTACAATACACAATACGATACATGATATAACAATACAACAATACATACATCTTCAACTATTTTCCATAATTTTTAAGAAGAAACAAATTATTATTCTTTTTTGTTAAAAGAATTTACAATATTGATTGTTTAAAATGTACTAGAAGACTAAAAATTGAACACAAAAAGGAGAAAATAGTTAAAATAATCTTATATAAAAAGGTACATTCTTGTTGTCAAATATAAAATTAAAAGTCAACAAAGAATATTTTTACAATAAATATTGAAGAATTTTCATTTGAATGGTTTGAATGTTAACATTGAAAATGATGATAGCGATTAGTGAATAAAAATTCTTCCTTAATATATTAGCTTTTTTTTTTATTTCTTTTTTGATGGAGAAGGAATGATAATGAACATGATAAAGTTGGAACTTTGAACAATATATATAGCTAAAAATTGAAGAAGTTATTTTTTGGTGGATTATGTGATGAATCTATATATTAAAGACATATTTTGTTAATTTGAACTTGTCAAAACCCTAATACTCAATGTTTTCATATGATATGATATAATTTAACTCTTTAGATCCTACTATCTTTCATAAAATTGGTTATACATTAATTTATACTTCATACTTTCAATAAATATGCACACATATACATATTTTTTTCTATTTATTTTCTACTATATAAAAAAAACTTATGATACAGGATCCAATACATGATGCAGAAAAATAGAAAAATGACACACGACATTTTTACGAGTTAACAACTATGCCTATATTAACTGCAACATGATAAAGTGACAATCAAAGCAATACTAGATTATTCTCTAACTGAACTAATAATGACAATGCTACTAGTAATATTAATAAGAACAGCAATAGTTCCATGAAAGATGATAATATGAGAAAGAGGACAACAAGGTTATATTAGCAACTGATTTTGTCTAATGATGTAGGCACATTGGCAAATCACATTAAATCTTGTGTTCTCTTGTGAGTGCTTTCTTATTTTCTTGTCTGCTAACATACCATGATACAAGTTCAGAAATCCAACCTGTAAGAGACCCTTCTTGGGTTCAAACACTAGAGACCTGAGCTGAAACACTAGAGTCCTAGTCTCCTAATAAAAAGACCTCTCTCCTCCCCCCCCTCCCTCTCTCTCTCTCTCTATCTATTTATCTATCTATCCTGCCATTTCAAATTTTCCTTACCACATGTAACCATCTTAATAGATGCTTCCCTAAGTTGTGCTCAATTGGGATACACCAGATAATTTAGAAGAAATAAAAAAAAAAAATTACAAAGAGCAAGACATTTGTTCATCAAAATAAAGATGGAATAAACTGAATAGCCAGTCGCAACCTGGCATGAAAGCCACATATTCTAGCAATCTGTGATACAGGCAAATTGAAATCAAATTTTGAAACAAGTAAGATATAAATAGAACTAAAGGAGATCAAAAGCATGCAGCATTTATTTGATTTTAGATTGAACCCTACCATGAGAAGAGTTATTGTGTTGGCTCTCTCTGGATGTTGACGTGTAAACTGATAGTAAAACTGATTTATTCAATCCAGCTTTGAGGACACTAAACCCAATTGGAGGGCGGGGAGCATGCTGCACAATTGCTGAAAATGAGAAGAGCACTTCAAACCCATTATTATGAATGGCACAAAAACATGCAAGCACCGCTATCTTCAAGAAATCCCCATAACTATCACCCTCAAGGAGACCTGCAAGAATTCATAAGATGTGAAAATAGATTGACTGTTAAACAAGGTGTATCTTACTAACAAACCTAAATTGCATCTACAACTTTATAACAATTCCAGGAAGGATGTAATGGAATATTTTACCTGACTGTGAGAGAAGTTCCCTAGCCAATGAGCCTTTCTGTTCTAATGCTTTAGAAATCAAGTTGAGCTGCAGAATGTACAAAAGCGCAAAATGCCCCTCACATAGAACAATCAGGGCTTGGCGTATCCTCCTACTTATGGTGTGACTCAACAGATGGATCATAAAGAAAATCACTGAGGTATGATACAGAAATCAGCACGAGTCAGTACATTACTAAGTTTCTCTACATCAAAATAACTAATACATAATTCAGTGATACCATATCCAAAGGCATCTGAAAGACGGAAAAGATGGATGCCTTCCAGGAGCATGTGAATTAAAAGTGAGTGAATGCATAAAGAAATTGAAAATTTAAATAAAAATAGTTGAAAAAGGTGAGGGACTGAACATACTGTATACAGCATGAATGAAGCCAGGCTTCGTGGCAATAAGAAAAATCAGCGCCAGCACTATAGCACGAGAGCTTTTGCGCAGTCCCCATGCTATTGTGGCTACAATCAATACTTTTGTCTCTTCTTTTTCTGAAATTGAAAATCATGATGAAATTTATGGAGATACAATCACAAAAACATGGATATAAGATGAGGCTGAAACCTTTTAAGGATAAATAACTGAAAGAAACTAAGCACAAAAAAGAATTGTGAAAACCATTGCCATTGTTTATGCTTTGGTTAGGTTTATGCCAAATAAGAAAATGCTGCTTAGAAGGAAGCAAATAAAGATTCCACTGTTATTGGGGCACTTCCAAAGTAAGGGTTTAGCAGTATCTGACACTTACGTGTATGTAACAGTTGAATATTTGGCAAAATATTCAGTGTAATGTTCTGTGATGTTTCAAGTTCCTATCAAGAAAAAAAAGTGCTACTATTTCCCATGCTTAAGACAAAGAATCATTAGAAGGAATTCAATCAACCCTAATGGTGAAGAAAAGACAATTTCCAAGTTTAAGTATCCTTCAGCTAAATCGATAGTCTTGTGGACCTCATCCTCATCAGGAGACTGGTGGCTTTCCTTTGTCTATCTATTGATAGACTTCCTTGTACAAGAATACACAAGGGTTCAAAGTAATGTTCAACCTTTTAAGAATAAATAACTGAAATGAAAGTAGGGAAAAAAAAAAAGCACAGGAAAAAATTGTCAAAAATCATTTTCATTGTTTATGCTTTAATTAAATTTATGCCAAATAAGAAAAATACTACTGGGAAGGAAGCAAATAAAAGATTCCACTGCTATCAGGACTCTTCAAAGCAAGGGTTCTAGCTATATGTGACACTTAGACATATCTAATAGTTGAATATTTGATAGAATTATTCAATATTATGTTCTAAGCCATTCAAGCTAATATCAAGAAAAAAGGGCTATTATCTGCACACTCAGAGGAGTCATTAGAAGGACTTCAACATAGGAACCCTGATGGTAAAGAAAAGATGAGTTCCAAGTTTAAAGTATCCTCCTGACAAATTGCTATTCTTGTGGACATCTTCCCCGTCAGGAGACCAGTAGCTTTCCTTACTGTATCTATCCACAGACTTTTATGAACTGTGATGCCTTGACTTATTTTATGAGTTTTGGGTTGACCCTTAGAAGGTGTTCTTTCTTTAACTCTGTTTCCTTTAGTCGTTGCCTTTTGCACTATTTTGAGCTCCCTGTTTATATTTCCTGTGTAAGTGGTTCCTCCCCTTCGGTGCTTCCTTTTGATATATATATATCTCCATTTTGTGTACACACAAATAAGCACCAAGGTGCTAACTTATGTTAATTCTTTGTGCATGAAGTATCTATTTCATTCATCAGATATTGGTACAGGCATAAACAGTATCTTGAATGTTAATGCTTTGGCCTAGACATAATTAATATTACGTATCAAGCAAGGTCAATAAGCTATCTTCCCAAAATAAAATTAGCAAAAATATTCAAGACACAAGTATTCTAGCAACTTACGCTATGTTATTTACTAACCTTCTGTAGTACAATTGTCCCTTGTGGATTGTCCTTCTCGATCAGACAAGTAAAGGAAAACAGAGTTGCTCACAAGATTACCCAAAGCAATAAGAATTCCAAGACAAAATTGTGCTAGTAGATAAAATCCTGGAATAGGGTAATGCCATAAGCCAATAGTTTCCCAAATCTCCATGTCCTACAAACATATGCTAAAAGATCTCACCAAGAGAATTCAACTATAATTATGAACAGGAGCACAAAAGGATTTACCAGAACAGAGATAACAGAGATTACCTTCCCCATTTTCTTATTTAGGAAAGCGAATGCCACATTAAAGATATATGTGCTGGCCGCCCACAGGAGAATGAAAACAAGAAGCAATCCATTTAAATGGTGCAGGTGAAACACAGAGGGAAAGGCATATAGAAGGTGACCAACATATGCAAGTAATCCAAGTGCACAGAGGCTTGCAAAATGGAAACTCCAAAATGAAAGTGCAAGCAAGGAGATCTGCCATATTCACCACTGAAAGCTTAAGTAAAAAAAAAAATTATAATCTCAATTGTATCAATATATATCAAGAGAAGGGGAAAGACAAAGAAAACTCCATGGAAAAGCATAAGTAATAGGCATTACTAAAAAGATAAAAATCATCCAAATTGGAAAACACGAGTGGTCAACATCTAGTATCACATGAGTTGGAAAGCAAGAGATATATTTGCAAAAGGAAGGAAATCTTACAAAAAAAAAAAAAAACAAATGCCTACCGGAAAACCGTAAGTGAAAAAGTTGATACAAAAGGTCCGAAAAACTGCTCCCCTTAGTAGAACATTAGCATGCCGTACACCAGATCTAGAAAAGATATATAAGAGAAGAAAAAGTAAAGTGCTATTAGTTTGTTGAGAGAGAGAGAGTTAAAAAGGCTTTCTTAGAAGTAGGATGTACGATAAAAATCCTAGAAACATCTTAGAAGCAAAATGCCTCCAAACAATCTTATTACCAGACAATACACACATGTGGGCAGACATGTTCACAAAATAAAGCAGTGGGGTGAGGGGGGAGAAGAGAGATATGGAGAAGGAAAAACACATGCCTAACCAAACAGACTATTGGCTACAAAAAATATATGAGACAAAAGTTTTAAAATCTGAAAGCAAATATATCCTCACATAGACAATGCAGCATGTATATGATTGTAACAATTCTTGAAACCTCAACCAAACAGAGTCTTAGCCTGACTATTTGGGTTCATTCACACAACCTATCTTCTTGTTCCACTCCACCTTTGCCCATATTGCTCATTAAATCATAAAGCAATGCTTAATTCCCCATTACCTTGGCCCCCATCATTTACATTCTCTCCTAACCCTTGCATCGCTTCCAACCTGCTCATACAACTCCTCATTGGCAAGTCATCGATCTTTAGCAGGGCCAAAGCATCTCAACCAACTCCTGAACCTATGTCCCTAATTAGGCCTACCTCTACCTTCTCATGAATTCATTTCACTGTTAATAGCTCATTTGCACTTCTTCACTCATTTCCACTTTGTCACACCGAATCAAAAGGAATGGTTTATTGTTATGCATGTGGTATACTGTTACAATTGAACTTATATCTGTATTTAAATGGTTTCAATATTAAGTTACAGAGCATTGCTTCTAACATTATGAATATTTTAATAAAATTTTCCTGCTCTAACACATGATATGCTACATTTCTTGAAATTTGAGCCATGCCTATAACTTATTTTTCTTTTTGATGGCTCGTAAATGTCCACTGATTTTTTAGCCTAAATCATTTACCTAATTTTAAAAATCAATAAGAAGCTTCCTGCAATAAAGAATATGAAGATTTAACTTCATAGACAGAGCCTAGACGACCTACTGTAGTCTTGCCCTAGTTTGAAACATACAATGATTCATATTGATAAGAATTGATTTCACATTCGATAAACTTACATTCAATCCTTCCAAAAGAGTTCAAATACTCATTTTTTTCCCTTCAATAACTTTGAATCTGCTGACACAGTTTAATAGTATCTTGAAAACACCCCTGTCCATGCCCTGGCAGAGTAACTTCATTATAAAGATGTCAATCAAACAAAATCTTAATCACTAAAAGTTCCTATAGAATAATTGCTCCATGAGTGTTACTTTTATTAGAGCATGATATGAATGGACCAAAATCCTAACAGCTTAAGCTTTTTAGAAAATTAATAACTTAACATGGTATCAAATCTCTGGTTAACCGGAGATCTCATGTACAAGTCCTCCCCCATATATTTTTCTGCCTGTTTATCTATGATAACAAACCTATTTGTTTTACTTTGTGAGGGAGAGTGTTTGAACATATGTATATTATGGGGCCCACATCCTAACAGCTTAAGCTTTTAGGAAAGTTAATAACTTAAACAAATTTCATTCTAAATATTGGACAGGAGATCTTTGAAATGAAATTTATCATACTTGCCAGAACACAATAACCAACCAAACAGAGCAATGAAATTTCAACACTTGATTCTTTGAAAAGATCCTTGAAATTATGTTTTCTTGAGTACACCACACACTTCAATCTAAAACCATATCAGTGCCTATTTTATGCCTTTTTATCGCATGCTTAAATTTCTTATTGAGATATATTGACAGCAGTAGTGCCGCATACTTAGCAAGACAATTCTTGAGGCGAGAAGAGATATGGAAGGTCACATGAATAAAACAACCCCCAGTACCTCGATTGACGAATAAAAAATGAATGCTTGGAGGGAAGAAGCTGCTCGGTCAAACTGTTTTCTGTTGAGGACATAATGAAATCCATTTCCATAAGATCACATCTAACCCAGGTTAGCTGTAACAAAAAAAAAGTATATATATATATATATATAAGAGATAACAGAACCAAAAAAAAAAGTAATACATAAAGAAATTATCCTACTTTCTTGGAACAAAAACTAAGGCATAGCAATTCTCATTTTCAAAATTTGAGATCTGAACAATACACATTTTTTACTCAGCAAGTTGTATAGGACTCAAATAGCATTTTGATCATGGGAAGTTGCATATGTGACGTGGACCTGGATTATCCAGTTTTTCAGCCACAATTTAATCTGCTGGAAACCAAAATGGTATTATGTATCTCTTTATAAATTCCAATCATTAGCAACACAGTTTATTTTATCAGAAACAACCATTTTCATTATATTGAAATGGTAAATAAAAGAAAGATGAAACAAAACTAGGTGACACTGAATTGATTGAAAGAAAAGAATGTGTAGTTAATATTAAGAACATATATTTTACAAGTAAAGAAAAATGAATGCCAAAAGGGCTGCATCCTATCTAGATAGGGTGTATGCCAGCAGCACCCAAATGAAGAGGAAAAGAGAATAAAACTAAACACAGATCAGTCAGAAGAAACATAAGAAAGAGAACAATGGAATGCAAATGAAAGTTAACACCCTCCCTCTCTAGAGAAAGGAGCTCTTTTAATAGGGCATCCTTTCTCTAGGGTGTTCTTGTGATGGCTCTGTATTTTTTGGGCTCCACATACACCTATTCTACCAATGCTAAAAGTAGGGGGAGTGGAACATGTAAGCATCTTTGTGTGGGCAATTCCAAGTCAAAATTCCCATTGTGTTTCTCCTAGCTCAATTGCTTCAAATCCTCCATCAGACTCTTGTCATTTCCAAAGTGTTTGTGATTGAAGATTGCTAGAGGACACGCTAAGTGTTTTTGAGGTGAAAGATAATATCAAACATTGATCAACAAAGTTTTAATCATTTATCCTTGTAAGTTTATTTTGTGTATTGGCAATTCCGGGTCAAAATTCTCATTGTGTCTCGTAGCTCATGTTCTTCAAATCCTCTCTTGGACACTTGCCTTTTCCAAATTGTTCGTGTTTGAAGATGGCTAGAGGAATTGGTAAGTGCATTTGAGGTGATGGATGATCGCAAACAGTGATCAATCGTATTTTAAATTTTTATCCTTGTATTGGAAAATGAAAGTGAAGCTTAAAAGTGTAAAACATTGTGTTTAAAACATTTGGATCAATTTCTGATCAATCGAACTAAAGAGTAACAGTTTATCTTGAACTCAAATTTTTCAGTCTTGTCCGATCGATCAAATTTCAATCACACCTGCAAATTTTCATGATTTTCCAAACAAATCTCAACCATTGGATAAGTTTCAAAACCCTAATATTTAAGCCCTCTTTCCAGATGTAGAGTGGACAGCCATGAGAGAAAAAACCCTGGGTTTTTTAGCTTCAAGTTTCTCTTACAATATTGGGGAGTGTTTGTCTTGTGAGAAAATTTATGGGTTTGAATTGAAAATAAGTTTTTGAGCGAAAAATCTTTAGTTTCAAATGGGTTGATTCATTGTGTTCTTCATCCTATCTCTCATATTGCTTTCATATCCAACTTATTAGGGTAAAACCCAAGATTCTTCTTGTGTAGACTCAAAAAGAGGCCGAAATCAAAGCTTGGAGTGGATTCCAAGTGTTTTCTTGAATAATAATGGTGGTAGTTGATGCCTGAAGGTTCTAGACAAGTGGTCCGGGAGAGGATAAAAGACTTAGGCTAGGTAAAACCTTGTACTCAGCTATTTTTTCTTCATAGTGGATTATTTCATTGCTTGAGGCTTGTGGTTTTTTATCTCTTTGGAGGTTTTCCACGTTAAAAAAATCGGTATCATTGTCTCTCCTTTCTATCTTGTCTTTTGATTAGCATTTCATGAGCTTATGATATTTTTCTTTGCATTATGGTGATTGAATTAATTGGAGCATGAGCTGAAATGTGTCTATTGAATATTTGAAAGAACAAGATATATGTTAGTTGTTGTTGATTGATGACAAGGGGCATGTGAAAAAGAGTTTTTTATATTGATGCAATGTTTTATATATTAGGTTTGGGGAGTGTTGTCTCATTTGCATGTGACTTGCATTGAATTACTTGTTTAGGAGAGTGTTGGTGCATCCGTTGTTACTTGTGATTTGCTTGTTTGTTCATAAGGTTGAAAAAGAAGATCATTGTATAAGGGAAAAACAGGGGAATTGTGCTCATTTGTGAGATACCATCTCTAATTGTTTTAAAAAACACATATTCACCCCCTATTATCCATAAGTGAGATTCATCTTCAATCCTTCTGTTGAAAAATGGAGGTAAAGCTTAGGAGTGTCAAAATTTGTGTTAAAACATTTGGATCAATTTCTGATCAATCAAACTAAAGGGTAACAGTTTTTGTTGTACCCAAAATTCCACTCTCATTTGATCAATCAAGATTCGATCACATCGGTGAATCTTCATTATTTTTCCAAACAAATCTTAGTCATTTGATGGGTTTTAAAACCCTAGTATTTAAGCTCTTTTCTAGATGAGGGAAACACAACTATGAGAACTAGGTGGTCTCCCTTGAGCTTCAAGTTCTTTACCTATTTTGGGAGTGTTTGGTTTGAAAGAAAATTTTATGGGTGTTGAGCTAAAAATCATATTTTAAGTGAGAAAAAATTCTTTTAAAAGGGTTGATTCAATGTGAGTTCCATCTCTACTCTCATATTCATCATATGTGGATTCAAGAAAATACTGAGATCAAATTTGGTGTGGACTCCAAGTATGCTTTAGAAGAAGAAAGTGGTAGTTGAAGTTTGAAGGTTCTAGGCAAATGGTCTAGGAGAGGATTGCAGGCTTGGGCTAGGTAAATCTTTGTACTTAGTTAATTTTCTTCATGCTGGATTTTTTTATCATTTGTAGGCCTGTGGTTTTTTCTCTTTGAAGGTTTTCCACATTAAATCTAGTTGTTATTGTCTTTTACCTTTATCTCATCTTTCCATTAGTTTATCTTAGCTTATGAAATTTCCATTAATATATTATGTTGGTTGATTGAGGAAATGGGCTGAAATTGGATCATTTAATCTTTGGAATAGTGTGAAATAATCTCTAATTTGGTTTTGATTTTAATAGAAATTTGAAAATGTGTTTTTTGAGTAGTTGAAATGCCTTATAAATGTTGGTTGGGGAGTGTTGACTCATTTGCATGTAAATTGCATTGACTACCTTGTTGGGAAAGTGTTGGTGCATCCATTCTTGCTTTTTTTTTTGCTTGTTTGTTAATAAGATTAAAAAAGAAGATCAAAACAATTGGAAAAATCAGGGGAGTGATTAGCATTTGTAAGGTACCATCTCAAATTGGTCTAAAAACACCTAACCAACAGGCCCCCTTCTCGGTGTTAAAAACCAACCAAACCAAAGCCCAACCCAACCAATGGACCAGGATGGGATGGAGTCATCTTATATTTAGTTGCTTTGTTTGAGACATCAAGCCACCTAAATAGGCCTAAACCCAATTTAATTTCTATCTGAATTATGAATATGCAGATCTCATATGACTAATAAATTAATGGTTTTTTGCTATAAAGTTATGCTGTAATTGTAATTAGCACAAGTTCACACTTCTTTTTAATCAACAAAATAAACTATAGCACTGTAATTTGTCTAGAAAAAGCATTCCATAACACACATCAAGTTTCCTTACCATAAATGGCATTTTCCGTCTAAGATGCTATAACATATGCTTGAAGATGCCAGCTAGTTTGGCTACAAAGGCAAGGGAGACTAAATATACCCCAGATGTAAGTTCAAATTTTTTCCTGAACTCTGTACCATCTTCGCTCTTTTTCCAATGATAAGTGACCCCTCAGGAATTCCTTCCTTTTACCTATCACTGTGTCCAGGCAAGACTCCATTTGATGCCACTCAGAATCAGATACATGTCCTCTCAAGGAACTGTTTCATTTAGCAATAAATGTGTCCAGAATCTAATTCAACCATTTCAAAAGAAAATAAAATTTGAAGGAATTTGCACAATAATTGAGTTACTCCGTGTTAATTTTCAACAGAACTAAGGTGATCAAATCATTTTACTTCTCTCTTAACAAGAAATTTTTTGGTATCCTATGATTTAATTTTTTTAGAAGCTACAAATTGGGGGCTTCCTCCTACCTAACCAGGGATGTCAACTGGGTGAATTGTTTACAGAACAGGGAAAAGAGGGCCCAAAAGTTAAATAATGACAGATAGTCCCTTGGGATATAAAAGTATCCAAGTTTTCTTTAACAACATCTATCATCTAAGGGACAGAATAAACTCACACTTTCAAACTCATCTAGTTGCGCTAACCTACAGATTCTGAGACCACTAATTGTTGGGGTTATTGATCATTTGCTCGTAAGCTAAAACTTAAATGTTTCAAGGTGGACAATCACATAGCTTACTGGAGGATTAGATTTTCCATAAAAGATAAAAGAATAAGAGAAACATATTAGATTAATATCCCTCTCAAACTTCTAGTAATGGGTTATGATCACATTAATTAAAATAAAATCAGCTCACATTCCAAAGCATCATTGTAGCATCCAAAAGACTCTTAACAGAAGAGTGGAACCAAAGGAAAGTATATGAACTATATTATGGAATGTGGGTTAGATATTAACCAGTGCACTTCTACAAGGGAATTTGCAAGCACATGAAACAGGCATAAAATTGAAACAAGATATGCTTACCATGTAGTAGAAAAACAGAAGGGAAAGACCAGAACAAATTTCTGACCACTCTGACTCTGCAGATATTTTATAAAGCCCAAGGAAATTAGCAACCCACATAAATGTCTTAGTAAATTCGATTGGAAGCTGATATACATACAGCACAGCCATGTTTAAGCCTGCATACAATAAAAGATACCTCCACCACCTTCAAATCCATATGGATAAATGAAAATCAGTCAGATCAATAACAACTGATGTTAATCAAAATAAGCAGTACCATGTAGTAAAAAAAAGGAGTCACAAAATGCTTACCGAAAAAGACCTAAGAAGTTGCTTGTTAAAGACCAATCAACAAGCCCACTACAGCTACAAATAAAAAATGGTAAAGAAGTCCATGACGGGTGGCTAATCCCAACAACAAGCTGTACAGCAGGCAGTAATAAGCAGCATAGAACCCTCAGATGAGAACCTTCAATGCAGAAAATAAGAAAAGAAGCCAAAATCAGCATCCAAGGCATGATTAACACAAAAATAACATGGTGACCAATGCTTATGAACTTAATTTAAAGCATGACAGAAATCTAATTGTAGAAATACAGATGGATGAAACATAAGGAATCCTTTTAAGTTTGATATGGTATTTTGTCACCTCAGATGAAGAGAAACTGCCATTTATCTGATTATTCTGAAATTTAAAAGAGAGCGAGCAAGAGAGAGAGAGAGAGAGAGAGAGAGAGAGAGAGAGAGAGAGAGACCAACGACAATTGAAAGAAAGTCAAGATTTCAGATGAAATTTATAATTTGAAATCCTAAGAGTCCACCCACTTGGTTGAGAACTAAGACCTTAACAAACACCTTGAGCTTTCATGTTGCACAAACTTCCTATGAGTTTTATACTTGATTGGAGGGAGATTTACAAGATTAATACGAGAAACTTAGGAATCAAGATGAGTCTCTGACAGTCTTAACCTTAACTTCAGTGACTGTGGGAAACCAAGATAAATGGGCACTGGAGGTACTTTTAGACATCATTTGGGTAATTTGGTAAAAGTTTTCTGCAGCCAGCTAGGCCAGGATTGATATTGAGGCCGACATTTTAAACTTATTGCACAGGATGACAGAGACAAAATCCATAGGCATTAACAATTTGGAGGTGAAAGGGGATCAATCTACCATTCTCCCTGGGGTCTCTCAAGGTAAGAAAAGGCATTGGAGGTTAGACTCGTCGATCTGCAAGACCATTGCTATGGCAAAGATTTTGAGGTGCTCCTTTACGCGGATCCTTCCACAAGGCAATCAAGCAATTGGCCAGCTAGACAAATGGAACGCAACCTGGGCAAATAGTTTGTGAGAGATTTTATGTCCTTGCCCTGGGATGGTTTTATTCCATAGTCCACAGGACCTTAAGTGGCATTTACTATTGATATGCCTCTATTTTTGCATTATATTTTTCTATTCTTAAAGACAGCTCATCATTCAGGTTTTTTTTTTTTTTTTGGCCTTTTGATCAGTAACATTTTTCTTTTGTATGTGTCCATGTTGGGACTCATCCTTCTTTTGAATTCTTTTCTTCAATGAAATGTCCAGTTCCTACAAAAAACATTTATAGAAACTTAAGTGTTTTCATTAGTTAATGACCCTCAGATTGATTTACTTCACCCAATAACTTTCCATTCCTGTTTGTGTAGATCTTCAAAATGGATGTAGAAACACCGGACATCCCAAATGAACTGTGAAAGAATTGTAGAATATGTCCAGATGTAGAAAACAAAATAGAAAATGCATAATTAATTAATTTTATGCATAAGAAAGAACTTGATTTTACAGTGACAAACCTATGCGTTCAATGGAAGAAAACAAATGCCCCAGACAGGAATTTCGGTGATGATCCAGACCAAATTTACTCCCATAGATTTCAAGCAGAGCAACAGAAGCCACTAATAGTTGTATGACCAAGAAATATATTACTGATGGACACCTCCAAGACTGAACCCTGAAAGACCATTCCACTTTAACATGTGCTGGAGGATTTGCATAGAGAAGTAACCATGCAAAATTGGGAAAACTTTATTAAAAATAATGCTGGCATGAAAGAAAAAGAAGAGGACAAAAAAAAACTTAGATATTGTTAAATATGAGTTTCTACCTTAAATAACCCATCAGCTTTGCCCACTGAGCATCTGCTACACTCCATTGATCCCCTCAACAGCCCAAATAATATAAAATATAGCATGTGAAAGAATAGCCAAGAAGGAAAAGATAAGCATGCACCATGATAGCAGATACCGCCTCTGAAAACGAAAACCTATTGAATGTCAAAAAAAGAAAACATTTATAATCAGAGTCATCAAAATAACAAACAGAAAAAACACTTACATGATGAAACAGATGAAAATTCTGCTCACTGACATTCCATTTTGGATAACCGATGATATCTGCTCATTAACTACATTAATTGCAGAATTTTTTTCCAACACGTAGTTAACTAATTACATAATATGGCAATTATGGTATATATCTACAACAATGGTATATATCTACTCATTAACTACTTTCTTCGGCCAGTTATAAACATTGTGGTCAATGCTTTTTTTTCTTTTTTTTTTTATCAGAAACAATAATATAGTGTATATTGATAAAAAGTGCAAGAGAAGGATGAGGGATCCTCCCCACAAAATACAAGAATCTGATCAGAATATGACTTAAGCTCCTCCATTATATAAGGAAACCTATACAAAAACTAGTCCAACCATGGCTATTTATCAAGACCAATCAAAGCTCCTCTTATTGTTGTTCACCCCTTTTTAATTACAAGGCAAACACCAAATAAGTTGAATAACATTGAGAGGAGTGTCTGTAAATGTAGTAGTACAAGAAGCCCATAAGGAGGAATAGAAATGAAGTAGATCCCACAATGTCTCTACCATCCTCAACTTTTCCTTAAAGATCCTAGCATTTCTCTCTTGCCACACGATCCAAGGCAAGGTGAGACAAGCGATTTGCTAAAGGGTCTTGCCTCTAACGGAACTCCCTAAACCTCTAAAAGAGATGATCATCATGTCGCATATGCTCCTAGGCGGAACCCAATCCATCCTCACTAGACTAAATAACTTGTACCATAACCCTAAAGTAATCAGGCAATGTAGAAAAAGATGATCAACCGACTCTCCACTCCCCACACATAAGATGCTCTATTCAAGGTTAAGAGATTTGTAAGATCTTCTCAACTATAGCAGGTCATCGGTGTTCACCTTCTTGTGCGCCACTAACCATGCTAAAGCCTTAACTTTAGATGGAACTTTTGAAATTTGGCTAGAAACAACAGATTTGAAAATGATAAATTGGACAAGGCCAAAAAGAAAGATTTTACCAAGGATAAACCTAAAATGGAAAGAGACCAAGCTCTCATAGATAGGACAAAAAGAGACTAGTGCACTAGGTTGAGTGAAGACATAAGCCTTTCAAGGCTCTCAATTTCCAAATATGTTAGGTTGCAATGAAAGTTCAAGTTCCAAGACAAAGAAGAAGAAGAAGAAGAATTGCCAAGGATTGTTGAGATGGTGAGGTTTTTTAAAGTGGTAACTCTATAAAGTCCTGCAAATTGTGAACAAAAAGGTTGATTTTCCCACTACAAATATTCCCAAAAACAATTTTCTCCTCATCGCCCACTACAAAATAGATATGTGGAGAAAAATCCTGAAAAACTTGTACAATGGCCTTCCTAGGGCACTGATGTAACCATCTGACTAAAATGTTGGCATCCCATCCATTAGGATGTGTCCTATAAATATTCGAAATAACTTGATTCCAAATGGCAAAACTTTCCTTAGGGAACCTTCATAACCACTTCCCTAATAGAGCATGATTCTGCAGAACAGTCTTCCCGAACCCCAAACCTCTAAACTCCTTTGGCCTACACACTATGTCCCAACTTATTAGATGATCTTTTTTACCCTCCCTAGCCCCCAACCAAAGAAAATCCCTTTGCAATTTCTCAATCTTTGAAGCTATTGATAATGGAATCATGAAAAGAGATAAGAAATAGCAAGGGATATCAGACAAGCAAGACTAAAGTAATGTTATTTGTCCCAAAGACAAAAATGCTTCTTTCCACTCATCCAGTCTCCTTTTAGATTCTATCACTATTGAATCCCAAAATTCGCTTGCCAACAGATTCCCTACTAAAGAAAGACCCAGATAAAATAAGGATCAATCTGAAACTTTACAACCAAGCATCAAAGACAAACTAGAGACCTAATACTCACTTGTATTGATACCAGAGATAGTGCTCTTATCTAAATTAATCCTTAGCCCAAAAATTGCTCAAATACCTACAAGATTAACTTGAGTTTTTGCAGGTCTTCCATAAATATTCTAGAGAAAAAAATGATATCATTTTCAAATTGTAAAAGAGCTACTCTAGTTCTATTCCTACCCACTATAAAGCCCTCTAGAAAATCACTATCCTCTGATTTGAGCATCATCCTACTTATGACATTAGCTGCAATGGTGAAAAGGAAGGGGAAAAGAGGATCCCCTTGTCTTCAAACTCTAGTTTTAACCCATTCTTTGGCATTTCCATTCACTAGGATTGCAAAACTTACTGAAGACAAGCAACCTCTCATCCAAGACCTCCATTTTGTGCTAAACCCTTTTCTCTCTAGCAAATGATCAAAAAAACCCCAATCCAAATTATCATAGGCATTTTGTGGTCAACGCTTGTTGCAATTAATTTATTAGAATCAGCCAAAATCTGCAAGAAATATGTGAAGAAAAAAAATGAAAAATGAAGTGTTCTGTAGGAATATGAGAGTTACAAGTAGTTGTATCACCATTGTTTTTTATATTAACCAAAATTTCTCTGGAAACAACTTAATAAGTAAAACTTTTGAGATGCTAATCCTTATGGACCAAGTGGCCTATGGATCTATTTATACCATAAGATATCAATTTCAGAAAGATCAGTGCAACATAGAAAGACATGACTCATTTTACATAGAAGCCCTTCGTTCATCAATACATGGGTAAATGAATCAATCGCAGCCCATTTGAAATCCCCATCAGCAGTTGGCAAAGCTTACAAGAAGTTCCAAGAAGGATGTAGAACAAAAGACATTCAGTACATAAGACATAACCATGGATATCAGAATTTTTCCTTGTACTTTTTGCTTTTTCTTTTTTTTTCTTTTTTTCTTTTAACCTGTGAAAATACACCTGATCACAACTGAATAAGGATGGTGAGCTAAATCATATTCATTTCCTTATAATTGTTTTTTATTTTCTTTCGCAACCCTGTGCATTAAGAATTCAATTGGACGATAGAGGAAAAGCAAAACACTACTTCAATAAATATTATACCTTATAACTTATACACAAGGGCACATGCAGAGGGTTGAGGACAATTTTTTCTGGTTCATGTTATTGACCATCAAATAACACTCAAATCAATTGGATGGCAGGTCAGGTCAACTTTAACAGATACATTTTAAGCCTTAGAAGTGACTAATGCAAGCCATCAGCAAGGCTTAGTATAAATGTGCGAACATACCTTAAAAAACACAGTTGCTATGGTATACATATAGTATAAAATACCTCATTGTTGTGCCTCCTTTTAGGCACTTTTACTATATTTTCTCTTTTGCCTATCAAAAAAATATATATAAAATAATGTAGCTCCAATCTGTGGACATTGATGTTGCATCAACAAATGATTTGCATGCCAATTATCGCTAGAAACAGCAGCTACCTTTTGGTGGGGGGATCAGGTCACCATTAAGTCTAATTTTTCTCAAAGACTAAACGAGGTGTAGCCTTCAGCTAGAATCTTCATATCCATGATTGCACAAACATCTTTAGCCCTTTACTCCATTTTTTATTCCTTTTCCCTTCTTTTTGTGTGCATCTTACTAGAGAGTGAGGGAAACTAAACCTTTATTCTTTTCAATTTTTTCACACTCATCTTTCTGAAGTATGGAGATATCTAAAATTCGACTAATCTAGAAATTCTTCCCCTCAATAGAAATCACACATATAATTGTAGATGTGCCTTTCATCCTTTTCAAGTCCATGTAGCCACCCTCTCCCAAAGAACAATTGAATTACAACAAAGTATGTAAAAAATTGATAAATCTAATCTAATTTAAGTTTCTCAGGACATCTCTTGGTGTCCAATTGTACTATTTGATCTCTTAGGCTCGTTCCTTTGTGTTGAGCTTGAAAGATAGCTCATATTCACTGGCATCTAATTCTTTTCCCGCTAATACAATTTCTCTTGTTTATCATCCACATAAAAAAACTATAAGAATAATAATAATAATAATAATAATAATAATAATAATAATAATAACAACAACAACAACAAGAAAAAAAACAATAATAGACAATAAGAAATGGAATGGCTTACCAATTTTTGGAGCAAAGAATTGAATAAAAAGAAAAGCTAGCAAATCGACCAGAGATATTAAACTCCAATCAAGTAAAGCACCTGTTTGAAGCAGATTAAAAAAAAATGGAGGGAAACATTATAAGCAAGTTGGTATATTTAGAAAAGAAAAGGTTGTGTCAGTGTTTGTGTAGATTCAAATGTCTGGAAAATACATGACAACAAGAATGATATAAATAAAATCACAAGACCTCTCAATGGAGCTTCTAGATTGCTACATTAGAAAATAAAATAAAGCAAAAAAAAAAAATTTAATTGGATGAAGCCACAATACTAGATTGAAATTAACATGTACTTTCCACTAACAGGAAATATGTTTATAGCCTCATGGAATTACCATATTAAGAATTGTTAACAACTTTAATCGAGAGCCATTGTGCCCACGGGCCAAAATCAAAAGGCAACTGCAACTAACATTCTTAGAAAAGATAATGTATTCTCTAGATTTTGTCCACAAAAATTGGGTATTTTGATTACGATTCTATGGATATTTGAAAATATTTTTTATAGTTAAATAAATTAACTCCTTAGGAAATGATACATTCTGGATGATGGTTCTTGTGATACTAATTGACCATTTGAACGTCAAAGCTTGCAATAAAAGATTCTTGAACATCTTGTATGCCTTGGTATGCCCTTTTTGCTTAGCACTATTCGTGAAATTTTTGTTTGACTATCAAAAGAAAAGGTTCTAGAATATCCTTTTTCTTGATGCACTTGAAATTAGATTTACCTTTTCCTATTTTAATCAAAGTCCATGTTTCCCCTTCCTATATGGAACAACCCTTTTCAAACTACCAAATATACTATAAATTCTTTTGACCAATTTTTATGAAAGTTTCTACACTTTCATATGTACAACCATCCATTGATGTCTCATATTGTGTAATTGACCAAAAATTTTAGATGGATGCTATTTTGAGCTTGGGATGGCGGCTAAAAATAACATATTGCACAATGGACTCTATAAGAGAAGCTGAAAGTTGGGAAATGTCTCAGAAATCTAGGAGGGAAAAAAACTGTAACGGCAAACATCCAAGCAAAAATCTCACGTTAAAGGTGTAAATAGGTACACATTACTATAGTCACTTTTGTTTGTTTTTTTTTTTTTTTTTTTTTTTTTAGACAATGAAATCATCAACTAATGGTAGAAGTGTCAAGCCAGAGACCAATTGAATACTCATTCAAAAGAAACTCAATTCTATTAAGAAGTCAAGGTATGAAATGGATAAAGAGCCTATAAACCAACCCACAACCTCCTCTGGGATCCAATAAAGTTTCTTTGTGAACACCCATAACTCAGCCTTCCAACTAATTGAAATGACCTTGCATATACGATTCAAAGCACCAAATGATCCACAAATATTGTCTACAACTATTATGTCATCAAAAAATTTCTGGTGGTGGAAAAGAAAGATTCTTGTCCCCAATCATTAACAATCAAATCATCAAATATGCAGAATTTATCTAGTATATTCAACTAAACCTTATAGTCATACCTAGAATCAGCTATAGACGTATTTCTTCACTAACAAGACCCAAAACCATAACATCATAGATTAAATCGTGTATAGTTATATTATTTCCCACCCATTCAATCCACATTCTTTTTTGCCTTCCTTTTGTCCTCATTGCCCCTTCAACTTGAACAGAATTTTCCCACCTATTAGTGCATTTTTTAGTCTTCTTTGCATGCTAGATTTCAGAGCCATGCATCTACCACCTTATCAACAAAAAAATTCTATCCCTCAACTTTTGATCTCTGTTCTCTGTTCTACTTCTCCAAGATAAATTTCGATCTCATATAGCACAAATGCAACACATAATTCATCCATGTATTAAGAGCAATCAAGTCTCTCAAACTTTTTGTTATCCGCCTCTGTTTGAAACTTATAGAAGTTGAATATCACTTCAATATAAAGAGTAAGAAAGGTGGATTTTTCGCCTAGTCCAATCTGTGCAAATGCTTGATAGCATTTTCCCTTGGAAATGAAATTAGATCAGTCCACAAACTCTAATGCTGCATTTAGTTGCTGAAAAAAGCTAGGAAAAGAAAAAAATCAAAATGTTTTAGTGTGAGTTTATCATTCCTTCAACGTTCAAAATTTTTCTTATCTTCCTCCCCTAGGTCTTCTCAGCAACTAAAGAGACAAATAAAAAAAAAATTAAAAACTAAGACACAGAGAATGAAGAAATCATCCAACAGAACTTTGTAAGACAAGACTTGTGATCACCTGTCAAAAGCAGTATGGGTAATACAAATCCACTGAGGAACTTCCCCATGTCAACTTCTTTTGGACAATTGAATCACTTCAGTTTCATCATCTTCTCCTCTAGGATACACATTCTTCTGTAAAATTTGCAAATTCTAATGCAAAACCCATTGGAAGAAAACCAAATTAAAATTAAATAAATAAATAAATAAAAAAATCAACGACAACAACAATAAATTTAGAGCCGAATTTTGAAAAATAAGCTCTATAGTCTAACACAATACTTTTTTCTGGGTTTTGCTAGCAATGCCGTTAATGCTTTCTCTGAGTTGCAAAGGAAATAAAAACAAAAACAATAACAAAACAAAATCCCTTTGAAAAAAACAAACAAAACCTTTCCTTTAATATCTTTGGAAAAAAAGAAGGAAAAAAACGGATTAAACCAACCAGAGACCAGATTAGAAAGCTCGGTTTCTCAACATGGTCACTTTTTTCTTGTTTCTCTAACAATGGCGATTTATACAAAAATCCACGATTGGGTTTTTTAAATTAGAGTAGGAAAAAAAAACCCATTTCAAAAAACCACCAAATTGATTTCATCACTTCAAAGTTTCCGAAACAAAACCGAGAAATAGAAGAAAAAATGAGGGCGTCCTCTGATGTTCCAAATTGAGAAAGACTGGACACATCTCACGCATTAAAGTTTAATTGAGCCGAACCGGTCCAGAAAACGACAAGGGTAATTACCGAAAAACCAAAATAGAAAACAATTTCAGATTTGGAGAGGCCGAAATTTCCGGCTCTTGAGGATAACTGTTTTTCGATGCAACAGTGTTGCCTTGTTCTTCTCTGAATAAGGGGCGGCAACGAAGAGAAAAAAGAGGACGTTTTTGACATTTTACAGTTGGAATTCAAAAAAATGGACCCACGTTGATATTATCAATGTTCCCACTTTGTGGGATTTTGAATCGGAGAGGTGGCAAAGGTGTTTGGATCCGTGGAAAATGACATCCAGCATTGAATGTGATAACCCCTTGTCTTCTTTCTCCATTTTATTTATTTATTTATTTATTTTGTGTTTTTTTTTTCCAAATCTTTGTGATTTATCATTGACAATGATAGCTACTCAATCCCATGAACAAATTCTTACTTAGTATTTGATTTTATTCATAAATCTTTTAAGATTTGTACGTTTAATTTCATTACACCTATTTGGAGTGTCATTCATTTTTTTTCTAGGAAATTTATGGTACTAAATAACTATTATAAAAAAAAATTATATATTGATCGAATCATCCCTCTTAATCATTATTTTACCTTTCCATTCTTCCCTTCCTTTAATGTTGGGAGGAGGTTCATAGTTTTTTTTGTTTTGTAAGAGCCAAGGGAATCTGCAAGTTCACTTTTCCTCCCAAGTAGGGCAAACCTTTTCTTAAAGTCTGTTCATAGCTTGATTCACTTGCCGTCAGCTTGGAAGAGAAGGCAACAGAAAGTGTCAAAATCTGGTGTTGATATCGTGTTAGATCATAGATGAAACGAGAAGGCTAAGTTTTGTGAGTCACACTCCACTACATCTAAGGTGAATGGACCATTTGCTTATCCATTTCCATATGTCTATGCCCAACTTACCACCCTGACACACCAAAATGGAGAGAAGGCATGTCTTTTTCTACGTGAATCCACATCCCAATTCAATTAGGAGAGGAACAACGTGTCTCCATGGTGCTAAGGATAAGTCCATCTCCAAAACCCCCACCACTTTCTAATTAGCATGTTTGAAATGTAGACAATATAAATGAGAATTAGAAATTAATGTCAAGTATATGAAAGCATTGATATTATTTATTGAAAAATGTCATAATATACCCAAATGCAATAAGAAAAATAGATAAGACAAAACTTACGTGTCTAATGGTGGCATCAACTGAAACTTTTTTATTTTTCACAAGATTATTCGTAGATTAATTGTTAACATTAAAAAATAACAACTCCCTAATTAAGAAAAGTTGGGAGTCGAAGTTTTTCTCTTAAACCCACATATGGACCTATTCCCGAGCAGGAGCAACAACCCAAATCATCGTAACATTAAAAAGGTAAAAAAAATCAAATTTACCTTTAAAATTACATACTTATAACTCTTTGAACTTTTCTCTCTCTAAAACCCAATACATTTTTTTTTCTATTTTTCTTTACTTTTTTTTTTCTTCATTGTAAAGCCCATATTAATTGAAAGTCTTGTGTGTTAACCATAAAATAATAGTTTTCTAATTTTAGTCAAACTTAAAAAAATAATTTACCAAAGCATAAACTCTATAAATATTGTGTTTCCTAAAAATAAAAAAGTAAATAAATAATTTGAATCTAATCTCAATAATTAATTTCATTTCATTTCATGAATGTGTTCATTAAAATAAAAATAAAAATAAAAATTTATTATATGAAAATTAAATTTAAGTCTCGTTAGGATTTTAATTCCTCTAAACTAGAATTATAGTTATAATTTTTAAAAAATAATGTTATTTTTATTGAATACAAAATATTTTTTTAGATATTTTTTTGAAAAACAATATTTTTTTCATAAAAACTTTTCTAATAAAATTATCAAAACAAATATCTGAAATC
Source organism: Vitis riparia (assembly GCF_004353265.1). NCBI lineage: Eukaryota > Viridiplantae > Streptophyta > Magnoliopsida > Vitales > Vitaceae > Vitis > Vitis riparia. The sequence continues at coordinate 25,562,058 of NC_048444.1, forward strand.
TATATCGAATTGAAAAAGAGCTTTTTGCAAGAGGTAGAAACTCATATACCAACTTTATTTTCAAAGGGAAAAATCTAATAAAAAAGCATATCCAAGTTGTATTTCAATGGCTAGTAATCCATCTTAAGAGACAATTAAGAATATTTTTTAATCAACTACTGTCATAGTCTCTGACACCTCGGTCTCATATTGAGCTGAATCAGCTCTAATCTTGAGGTTAAAATACCAACCCACCCATGACCTGGCAGACCAGGCTTAGCCATTTTAAATACTATAGATTATCTCTGTCCTAATAAATAAATATAAGACATGGGACAGAGTCTCCTTATAACTAATTTGAACTAAAATGACACCTGTAAGACGTACAAAGTTGGCTGAAAGGTCAAAAGTGAACCCGGTTTGGATTTGGCCCTGCCCTTACCCAAAAGAGAAGAAAAAAGACCATAGAAGCTGTGGTTCTTTGAATCATGACCAAGCCTCATGGGAATCCAGTCAGTAAAGGAAGTGTGAAAATGTTTTGGACCAAGGAATCATTTTGAGAATGCTTCAGGGGTTGGAAGAATTTGACCATAAAGATCTTGTTTTTGAAATACTAGAAAACTTCATCCACATTCCAAACACCTCATCATCCTTTGTCAAACTTCTCAATCCAATCCTCTTCAACCCAATGTGTGCATCATCACATACCCACAAAAATTAAGAAAGAAAATTTAAAAATATTAAAATATTTTCAAATTTTTAATCCTGAAAATTTGGGGTCAAATATGGAAATTTTGATTTAAATCACTAAAAGTGTTTTTTGGAAGTACTTTGTTGAAGCAACTTCTAATAAAAGTAAACATTGTAGGCAAAGCTATAATAGAAGAGTATTTATTAATAAACTTACAATTTCTCCTTATTTTGTGGAAAATTATCAAGTTTATGCTATGATATAATTAATAAATATTTTTTAAATCCTAAAATAAATTTTGCAAAATTGTAATAGTAGTTGACAAAAGTTATACATATAAAAAATTCTGAAAAAGGGTTGGAGGCAAGTCCTGAAAAAAGAAGGAAGCTATAAATAGAGGTGATGGAGGGAGAGGGAGAGGGAGAGGGAGAGAGAGGCGTTGGGAAAAGATCAGAGCAGCAGCATTGAGAACAGAGGCAAAATGATAAGCCACCAACAGCATCATCACTCCCACAAGCCATTGCCCAAGAGAATAATACTGGTGCGCCATGGCGAGAGCGCAGGGAATCTTGATGGCACCGCCTACACCACAACCCCAGACCACCAAATCCCTCTAACCCCACAAGGCTTGGTTCAGGCCAAGCAAGCCGGCGAGAGGATCCGCCAGATCATCTCCGGGCTGTCCCGGGACTGGAAGGTTTACTTTTATGTGTCGCCTTATGAGCGGACGCGATCCACGCTGAGCGAAATCGGGAGGTCGTTTTCGAAGAAGAGGGTGATTGGAGTGAGGGAGGAGTGTAGGATTAGGGAGCAGGATTTTGGGAATTTCCAGGTGGAGGAGAGGATGAAGGTCGTCAAGGAGACAAGGTTGAGGTTTGGGAGGTTCTTTTATCGGTTTCCTGAGGGCGAATCGGCTGCCGATGTGTACGATCGCGTTTCCAGTAAGTGTTTTTCATCAATCTTGATGTTTTCTTTTGTCGGGGTTGGTGTGTGATTTATTGGTTTTTTCTTCTCAAGCAAATTTGATCTGGGTTTTGCTTTAAAAAAGCATGGAAAAAGTACTTTTAAAATGCTATTTAGGGCAAATAGTATTCGTTTTTTCATTGTCTGAAGTAAAATTTGATCTGGGTTTTGCTTGGAAAATCCATAAAAAGTACTTTTGAAATGCTATTTAGGTTAAATTAGCTTGTGAAATCACCAGACGAAACGTGCATTGTGGACCAGTCAATTGTGCATTTAATGAACTATGAGTAGTTTGGGGATTTATGGTTAATCACAGCCAAGCCGTGGCCGCTTGGGACTTGATTTCGGGTGAAGAATAAAATAGAATCAAGCTTAGATCTTTGCTTTTATGAGCTACATTAAGCGACCCTTGAATTGACCTGAATTAGTTCGTGTGCCTATTGAGTTGTCTAGCAGTTTGATGAGGCTCAGCTCACCTGAATAATGAGCTTGGAGATGAAGTTGAGCTAAGAGTTGTCTAGCAGTTTTCTGAGGCTCAACTCTAATATCAGCAAGCAAGCTTGGAAATGAGGTTGAGCTAAGCTTGTTTGTGTTGGGATGAGTCTAGAAAAACCCTGTAATTGTTGTTAGATTTTACATCCTTATGTCGAGTTAGAAAGGTGGAGAAAACAAAATACAAAGATTTAAAAAATACACTGATTATTGATTTACATAGTGACTTAACCCTTTAAATAAACCGTATGTCACAACTTAGTATGTTTTGCATCATATATAATTGGCTACCCGGACTGGGAATCCTAATGATTGAACTCCACTGACTGATTTGTATTCCAGAACATTGAGTCGAGGATGCCCTACTTGGCTTTTTTTCAATCACAGAACTTTTATGTCCATCCACTATGTTTGAAGAAACATATGTAAAGCACTTCACACTGAGAAGTTGCGTACCAGGAATGATTTTTATCTTCTCATAGCAGTTAGTATGTTTGGCTTTCTCTTGGAAGTAATGGGACAGCGATAGAGTTAGGCGTGTGGCCAGTGCTTTATATTTTGTGTTTTTATATTTTCATTTCTTTGGTGGGGGCTCAAGCTTTAATTTGGTGGGAGATGATGTTACCTTCCGTAGATGATGAAACTAAACTCAGAAGGCAACATCACATGTGGCACCCATTCCTCCAGTGAATATGTTCGTGAAGTATGCAGTGGGTGCTAAAGTCAGCATAACTTTTGGTTTAGATAAGTTCAATGGTTTGTTTTTCCAGCCACTTTATGAGAGGTTGCAAAACTTTTAACATTACCTAGTTTCACTGCAATAGTTTGCTTGTAATGGGCTTGCTGACATCATATTTTAAGGTCATGGAAAGCTATAAGCATAGTTGGTGTCAAGATGTGATGGCACTTCTGCCTGGAATGCAAACCTGTGTGGTGTCATGAAATTTTCTCTGCATTAGAATTCCTGTAATCATCAGGAAAAATGTAGTCACTCAATTTCACATCTTTAATTTTTTTTTTTCTTTTAAATTTTAGAATATACTAATTGTTTCCTCATATGTAGAATCAGAATGACACACCTACGATTGAGTCAAGAATCTGCTAGTTCTAAATGTGAAACTTACTGCTTCTGCCAGACTACCTGCTTTATTTGTTGTCTTTTAAACCCTGTGCACTGTTCCTCCCCATTTCAAGTTGTTTTTTATCACTTCTGTTTCCTTCTTTTTTTAAAAATTTTTATTTATTTATTCTAAAGTGGTGAAAGGAAAATCTACAAAGCATATACTCTGCATCAAATGCTGGGATGCTACCTTGTCATGGGTTGTACTAGGGAAATTGTTGTGTTTTTCATTTGGAAAAAAAGGGATAATTTTTTCCTAGAAAGTAGGAACCATAAAAGAAAGCATCTTCCTGCATTTAATTGCAGATAGGGTAAGGTTGTTGTTATTTTGGTTTCACTGTTCCTACCATTGAAATTATTATATTTATGAGCCCAACCTAAACTGCAGGTTTTCTTGAATCACTATGGAGAGACATAGACATGAACAGGCTCCATAATGAACCCTCAAGGGACCTAAATTTCATCATTGTAACGCACGGGCTAACCTCACGAGTATTCCTCATGAAGTGGTTCAAGTGGACAGTCGAGCAATTTGAGGGCCTAAATAATCTTGGGAACTGTGAATTTCAAGTGATGCAGTTAGGAAATGGTGGTGAATATAGCTTGGCAATCCACCACACAGAAGAAGAGATGATAAAATGGGGACTCTCCCATGAAATGATAGCTGACCAAAAATGGCGGGCACATGCTCACAGAGGTGATTGGAATGAAAAGTGTTCCTGGTATCTTGATTCTTTCTTTGAAAATCTACAAGAGTCGGATAGCAGTGATGAAGAAGAGAACGATGAACTAAATGGTCCAATTCCTTTGTATAAATGTGCATAGACTACCCCAGAGTTTGGTTATGATTCTTTGTATTCATTATCTGACATGACCTGCCGGCAGTATGCAAACTGGAGATGGGAAATTTTAATAAATATTGGATTTGATTTGGAAGCATCCCTTGAAAATATACCTTTTGGGCTTAGTTTAGAACAGTACATGTAAATACTGGACAGAAACAGTAGGTCTTGTAAGTTATAACCAGCATTGATCTGATAATTTTGATGGTGTCAAAAGTGCATTGAAACTAAATTTATGGATTAATGTAAACTCTTTCTATATTGCTTCACTGTTGTCTCCTCTTTGGCAATTATATCTGCTGTTAAAATCAATTCAATTGCCTTTTTATGTTGAGCTGTTTGAAGAACCTTAGAGTATCCCACTCCCATTTAGATCTCAGGAAAGGATGAACAGAAAAATCAAAAGGCTGATCAATGAGACTTTGCATGCATTACTGGTACTGAACTTGGGCCTGTTTGGAATGCTGGAATTGGGAATGAGCATGGAAAATCCATTTCATTTCCAGTTCATTACTAAATATGAACTACTTATTAGAATTGGAAATAAGAATATAAATTTATTCTATAAAAATCAAAACTTACTTTTGTTAGGATAATGGAGTGGAGAGGGCATGGAGCTCTAGTCGATGAATGCAAATCAAAGTCATCAAAGCTACTCTAAACAAACACAAGCAATTATTAAAGCAAAAGCCATCCTTAAAAGAATTGGTTCATTCCTAAAGTCCTGCCAAATCTCTCTTTATATATCTTTGTCTCTCTCTGCAACTCAAATCCCAAAACTTCATTACTCTTTCTTGGGAAATGGGTCTCTTTGTTTCCTTGGAAAACATACTAAAGATTGATTTCTGTTCAAATTTTTCATATTATATGTTGTCCTTCCAATAAATGAAATTAAAGTGTGCCAATGATTTGAGTTGTAGTCACATTCTGATAGCCTGACACTAATCTCCAAATGATTTTTCACCTTTGGGGGTGCTCTTAAGCCTTAATCTTTCTGGGGTGAATGTCAGAATCTTCAGTATGGTGTTTTGAGCTGGAGTCGGATTCTAATATGTTAACCCATATCTTCAGATTAGTGTTCTTCATTTTGCTATCATATGAAAGTTGGGCACCCTTCAAATGATATCAAACTGTCACAATAAATTCTGAATGTTTGATAGATATCTTCAACTGGGTATTCTCCATTTTCTCAATCAGACCAGAATTTGGGTCGGGTAGGGGATTGCTTCTCCTGGAAGTAGATGGCTCGTCCCTCATACCACAGGTTATTCAACCAAAGAATTCTGAAATTGGTGATGGTTTTGGTGGGCTTTTGTTTGGCTTGTTGCATTTTAGGACCACCATTATACTGGCACTTCAAGGGGAGTTCGAGAGCTCAAACTTCATGTGGTTCATGTGATTGTGGCTGTGATTCAGATACCACCTTCTCCATTACTCTAGGTGAGAATCACTGCTTTTATATAGTTGTGTGTGTCCATTTTCTTTGAAAATTTGCTTTGATTCTGAGATTTAAGTTCTCTCTCTTTGTTGAAGCTCAGTTTATTTTCATTATATTACCATTATGTGTAGATTGTGGCGATCATGACCCAGACATGAAAGAAGAAATGAAGAAGGGGAGATTGGCTTTACTAGCAGAGGAGTTACGTCTCCAGAAAAATGTAACTGATGACCGCCTGGAACGCACCAAGGAACTAACAACGGAAGTTAGGAAAGCCTCTTCACAGTACAGAAAGGAAGTAGAAAAATGCAGCATAGGAATAGAAACATGCGAAGAAGCGAGGGAGAAAGCTGAAGCAGCCCTAGTGGATGAACTTAAGCTTTCAGCATTGTGGGAGGAGCGAGCTCGTGAACTAGGATGGAGCCATGGCATATAGACATGGTTGTTGCCATTTATTCTTGCAATTCTCTTTCTGTGAATGTAATTGGGAATGATATCATGGTTTGAACTTGGTCTTTATTCCCTTTGAGATATTCTCTGTGCTGCGTTTGACTTGAAGGGAAAAGATATACTTGAATGCCCTTTCTTCCTTTTACTTGTTGAGTATGGTGACAGCAAGATCGGTTAGGTTGGTTTTTGGAAGCAAACAAAAATCGATCGAACCGACATAATTGGTTTATGTATAGCAAAAACCGAACTAACCATATTTTCATAGAAAGCCAAACCAAACCAAACCTTTAAGGTTTTTCTAAATAGGTTTTGACCCAACATCAAAACTCTTGTTGGGCTTTAGGCCCAACTGAATTTTTAAGTGGATTTGTTTTATTTCGAACCCAAATGCTTATCAATTTAGGTTTGCTTTAAAGGATGTTTTCATTTAAAACACCACAGTCCACTATAGAAAGCCCAAAGCCTATTTAAGCCCAAAGCCAATAATAATATTTTGTTATCTATTCGTTATAACACTGCAAGTGTTTTAAACAAAGGGTTAATTTCATTAAGACCTCTTGAAGTTTGGTGTAAATACACTCAACCACCATTGATTTCAAATTTCGTCAATTAACACTCCTATAAATTTATTTTGTTTAACAAAATATATTTTTTTAAAAAATAATTTCAAATAGAAATTTGAGACATTTGTCAATACTATTGAGCCTTGAAATACGAATATTTCTCATTCCTTGTATTTATACCCTAAACTGTAAGCCTTTGTTCCTATTCTTCCTCACATCTTTGTAGTCTTCCTTCCATGACTTATAACATTTATAGAAATATTCTTAATAAATTTATTTATTTTATAATATTACAACGGCATATCAACATGGAAAATAATTTATTTAATATTCTTTATAAAAAAATATATTAATTAAAAATTTTTGTATCTCATTCTAATGAGAGAACAATTAACTTCACATTGAATCAAAATTTCTTTTGTAATCCTCTTGTATGCCTTTTTTTCATCTTAGCTTTTCTAGAAATCTTGATTTGGTCTTTCATACCATTTATTGGGGGCCAAATAATAGTTATTGAGGAACACCTCAATGAAGTGGAGAATGGTTAATTAATACCTATGAGAACATTGAATATTTCACCTATACATGTTTAAAATTCTTTCACAATAATTACAACCCAGCAAAAAATTACAATACTAATACAAGAATGTCGAAGTAAGATGCACCACCACCACCACCACGGTGAAAAAAAATCCTCCTAAAGAAAGTAAAAAACAATGGAGAAGATATCTTTAATTTCAATAAAAATAGGAATACAACTTGCTACTAGTTTCTATACACTGGAGACTAATGAAAATATATCAATACTTGAGATGAAAATCCATCATTCAATAACAAAGCCAAAACTTGACTTTATTTGTTTGATTTTACAGCTTACGTAGGGATGCTCACGTTTTTTAGTTGATCCATCTCTTTTTGGTAATGGATTGATTCTTGAATCTTACTTGGTTTTGACAAGTATTAAGTGGTTCTTTAGGGCTTTCATTAGATATACATGACCAAAACAAAAAGAGAGTGAAAAGATTATATATATTATAAGCCTCAGTTAACAACTGCGACTTTAGTTCAATAATAAAGTATCAATTATGAATTGAGGTTTTAGTTTAAAAATAAAGTTTCAATTATTGTCAACTGAGATTTTAACTAAAATGATGAAAAAAATATATTTTTTAATGATATGACGTTTACGTGGCATCAAAGAGGTCAATTTGAACCTAAGTTTCAAAAAATGGTTTGGGCTATTTGGACCAAAACACATTATAATGCATGAAAGAGAGATTTTTATTCTTTCAACATATTTTTGCTTTAGTAGCAGATAATGGAATCATGGGTCGTGATCATGTTTTTGGAAAAGTTTGCACCATCTTCGTCGTGTTCCTCCCTCTTTCTCTCTTTCTCTTTTTTTTGTTTGCCACTAAAATGGTAGGTGAGGTGGAGCCCTAAAAATGGTGTCGTTCAAGTGAGTCAAAAAGAAAGGAAAAGAAATGGGCTTTAATTGGCACAATGGAGAGGACACTATTATAATGCATGAAAGAGATACATTTTTTTGTCTTTGAGTTCCATTTTTTTCTTTTGTTTCATAATGCTGCATAGTTTAATTTTGCTTGAGTGGTGGACAATGGAATCACGGATCGTGATCATGCTTTTGAAAAAAGGTTGCGCCATCGTCGTGTTCCTGCCCCTCTTTCTTTCTCTTTTTTTGTTTGGTCACTTTTTCGTTAGAATGATTGAAAAGCCAACTAATAATGTAACAAGCTTTTTTGTTTAGAGTAGACAGTAGAGTCAACAATAATAATTACTTGCACTCATGAAGGAATCTAAGGCTGAATATACTTGCTTTGCTTAAAAATACAAGCATAGTAGGCTGTGGTTTCAAAACAACCGCCTCATCAAAACCTTAGAGCATGTTTTCAATGGTTTTAAAAAAGAGTTTTAACTATTTTTCACACTCAAAAATATATTTAATAATTTATGATAAAAAAAAACCATTTTTTTAGAATTTATTCTTGAAATAAGGTATTTTTTAAACATACTTGTACTACGTAGATATAGAATAGTGAAAGGAAAACCATACTAATGAGGCTTAGGAATGATGAAAAACATCCTCCACAAATTTTAAAAAGGATACATTAAAATTTTGGAAAGATCTCAAATTACACTTAGAATTGATTGAAATCATACAATTTCTTTTTAGCCCTGATATTGTTTTTCCTATTTTTAATATTTCATCCAATCTTTTCCCAAAAAAAAAAAAAAAATTCAAATTTACAATAAAAATTTAATAATACAATTTTCAATTACTAATTAACAATAAATACTTATATTATTTTTAAAAAAAATTCCACTCCAAATAGTTATGACATTGTTTTAAAAGACTGATTACATTCGTACCCTCTACTTTTTCTAATTTTTAAATTTTTTGACACTTCTAATAGCATCAATATTGTTTAGATATACTAATCATCCTTGTAAATGATGGAAGTTAGGCACAAAAAAATTTTAAATTAAAAACACAAAAATGTCCTCACATTTTTGTACCATTCCCACGTTCTTGGCACTCTCCAAAATTCTCAATTTTTTTTCATTTCCAAAAAATGCTTTCAATATTTAATCCAATCTCCTATATAAAAAATTTAAATTGCAATAATAATACCATTTTTAATTCATAATTGATTTATTATAATTCTGATTTTTAATAATAAATACTCATTTTAATTTAATTATAAATGATTTTTTTTCACAAGGTCTTAGTATTAAAACCTTATATCATAAAATAAGTGGCAAATTATTATTTTTACAAAATTTTAAATATTTTACAATTTTTATAAAATAAATTGTTCAATAATATAATTGGTGGTTGGAAAGATAATTTAAATATAAAGTGTATGAGATTACCTCCTTTTAAAGATATGGTCATTGACAATAATGAAAATATCAGTAATCATCGATATATTAACAATTCGATTTTAAGGATAATCGGAGATATATTGGTCGATATTTTGGAAAAAAATTCGATAAGCTTAAAATTTATCAAAACTAATGGAAATGTAAGAAAAAACTTTATAAAAATATAATTAGAAGTATAATAAACATTTTAAAGTTGTTTTTTTGAATAATTTAATATGTGTATTTGATAATAATATTATATATGTATGAATAAAAAATATAAATATAAATTTTATAAGTAAATATTCATTATTAAATTACATCATATATTATCCGATAATAATATTATAATTTTTTATTATAATAAGTCTAATTTTAAAATATATTTAATATTAAAATTATGATACATTTAATTTAATTGTATTAAATGGTATAAAATAAATGATGATATAGATTTTATTTTTTAATATTTAATTAATATATTAATAATATTTAAAACACTATAAATAAAATTATTATGATAATTTTTATAATTAATTAAATAACAAATTTTCATTTAATTATAAAATAATTATAATTAATTTATTGTTTAAAATATTGTTTTAATATTTTGTTTATATGATAATTTTTAGGGAGAATTATGTTTTGGGGGTAGATGGGCCCCCAAATTAACAAAAGGTCAATATAACTCTTCAAATTGAGTTGAAGGATATGAAATAGTAACGGACAAATATACCTTTTAAGAACACATATAAAATATTTTATAAAATTAAGTTAAATAATTTTTTTTCAGTAAATTTTTTTCAAAAATACTAAATTAAATAAAAGTGGTTTTCAAAAATATTAAATTAAATAAATTTTTTTCAAAAATATTAAATTAAATAATTTTTTTTCAAAAATATTAAATTAAATAAAACTATTTTTTAAAAAATATTAAATTAAATAAAAGTATTTTTCAAAAATATTAATTTTTTTCTCAAAATCAATAAAGGGTATTTTTGGAAATACTGAAGGATAATATCCTTCAATTCAATTTCTATACTTTTATTAAATCTTGGGCTCAATTTGAAGAATTACACGGACCTTTTGTTAATTTGGGGGCCTATCTACCCCCAAAACATAATTCTCCCTAATTTTTAATACAGGGTGAGCTTGCCCCCGTGGTGGCAAGGTTTATGCCAAACCTTTGTTTTTTGATCCCGTTTCGTTTTGACGACCATCGAAATCCAATATCCCCGGTAAAAATTTTCATCCATCACCACCGATTGGTAACTTGAAGTATTGGTTTTTTTGAAGTTTTTATTCTTCTAAACCTTACACGCGGCTTATTTGTATCAGGTAAAAAATAAAGGTATGGTCACCGAAGCCACAAAATTATTATGCTTTCTACTTTTCAACGCGATAATACCTTTATTATTAGACTTCTGTAGTTTGGCACGGATGGGAGTTTGACAACAGGATTAATGGTCATGACTTGATTGTCCACAACCCAATGCATTCTTACCCTCTCTACACCTAAAGCCATAATACTCTACTTGGTTTTGTATTATAAGCGGTTCTTACGTGATCCTGTCATACCAACTCTCTGCCCTTCACATTCAAATTTCGAACCAAAACGGGACATTAAAAAAAAAAAAATCCACAAAATAAAACGGTTTTCAAAATAATGCTTCATATCACACAAATTGTCATATCATAAAACCGTAATAATAATGCTTCATCTATGCTTATGCCACTTAAATTATCATATCATAAAATCGTAATTAATGACTATCATCTTGTTTTTTTAAACGGTCAAAAATCATAGTCAACAACTATGACTTTAATTTTAAAATTATGTTATTTTATTTAAAATATTTAATTTTAATTTTTTAAAATAAAAATACCATATTATTTTAATTTTATATTTATTAAAAATATGTAAATAATTAATAAACTTATCTCATTATTTAAAAAATAATAATATTTAAAATTAAATAATTAATATTTTTAATTTGATATAAAAATATTTTTATTTAATTTTATTAAAATAATTGGTATTTATTTAATATAAATATAATTAATTATACATATATATTATTAATGGGTATATTTTATGACTTTGATAAAACTACTAAAAATTATTAATAAACTTTTTTGAATTCATTTCATTAATTAATTTCAAAATATATCTGAAGGCATATATATCGTGTGTATAAATAATAGTATTTTTTTTTTTTTACCTAAAATTATAAACATATGTTTTAAAATAATAGAAAAATAAAACTTATGAATATACTATTATTTCAATAAAGATAAGTTTTTCAAAATATAAATAAATTAATATCTTAAAAATACAATAAATTAAATATCTTAAATTAATAAATTATAGAATTTTATAGCTTATTTATATGTTATATAATTTTATTATTTTAAGATTATTAATTTATTAATAAATAAAATATTTATTTATTATTATATTTATCAATATATCTTTATTGAAGTAATACTAAGTCTTTAAGTTTAAATATATAAAATTTTTATTATTAACATACATATTTTTAATTTCAATAATAATTTGTAATTTAATATTTTTAATTAAATTAAAAAAAAAGAAAAAACTAAAACCTCAATTTACAATTGAGATTTCAGTTAAAAAATAAAATATCAATTAATTAATTATGGTTTCAGTTTATAAATTAAGTTCAGTTACCAATACTTTATTTTATAAATGAAGCTTCAGTTACGGACTTCAACTTGAATTTTGAATTTTTTTTTTTTTTTAATGATATGACTAAGGGTTTAATTTGTAATTAAAATTTTGTAAAGGGCTTATACGGTGAAATTTTTTTTTTATATATAAAAGAGTTATTTTGCCCTCAAACTCCCATAGTCCCATACTTCCCTTCTACCCCATTAGCATGACAATTACATAAAAAAAAAACCTATAGTCCAACTCAATCAAATGAGTAGTTGAATAAGTTTTATTCTTTTTCTAATTTTTTATAATTATTGTGTGAAAAGTCATGCATAATAAAACTTCTTTAAATATGCACAACAATAACTAATTTTTTTTAATAAATTTGATATGAATTAATAAAATTAAGTAGAGTAAATTTCATTTACTCTTCTGTATTCTTCTGTGGACAGTTCAACTCTTCCTATCTCTCTGTTTTGTTACTTTCTTCGTCAGAATATCGAAAAGAGAGCTAATAATTCACCATTGTTTCAGTTTGTGAGCAGACTGTAGGACCCACGGTAATAATACACGTCGTACACTCATCTGTGGACAGTTCAACTTTTCCTATCTCTCTCTATTTTGTTACTTTCTTCCACAGAATATCGAAAAGAGAGCTAATAATTCACCATAGTTTCAGTTTTGAGCAGACTGTAGGACCCACGGTAATAATGCATTTGAAGAATAGTAAATACAAGGCTGAAGATATTTTCTTACCATAGTTTCAGTTTTGAGCAGAGTGTAGGACCCACGGTAATAATGCATGCCTTACACTCATTTGAAGAATAGTAAATACTAGGCTGAAGATATTTTCTTTGGTTGAAAATACAAGCAAGGCAAGTCGTTGTGCTTTCTAAACAACCGCCTCGTCAGCATGTTTTGAACTGTTTATAAAACCATTCAGAAAATTTTAAAAAATATATTGAAAATATTTCATATTTTACATTTATTAAATAAAAAATTATCAAATTATGATATGGGTGATTCAAAATACAAAAAATAAAAAATACCTCAATAATCTCTATTTAAAAGTAAAACATATCATTATTTTATTAAAATTAAATCATATGTTATATAACTTTATTATTTTAAATTTATTAATTTATTGATAAATAAAATATTTATTTATTATTATATTTATCAATTTATCTTTATTAAAATAATACTAGGTCTTTAAATTTAAATATATAAAATTTTTGTTATTAAAGTATATATTTTTAAATTTAAAAACAATTTTTGTAATTTAATATTTTTAAAAATAACTAAAGTCTTAATTTACAATTAAAATTTTAATTAAAAAATAAAATATTAATTATTAATTCTGATTTCAGTTTAAAAATGAAACTCAGTTCATAATTAAGGCTTCAATTTAAAAATAAAATTTTAATTATCAATTACAATTTTAGTTTAAAAATAAAGTTTTAGTAGTTGAGATTTCAATTTTTGACATGACTCTTATTAGATAATAAAAATGTTAATTTCAAATTAAAATTTTGTAAAGGATTATACGGTGCAATTTTATTTTATTTTATTTAATATAAATGAATTATTTTGCCCTCAAACTCCCATTATCATTTCTGTACCACCCTAGCATAACAATTAGATAAAAAACTATACTCCAACTCAATCAAATCAGTAGTTAATAAGTTTTATTCTTTTTCTAATTTTTTATAATTATTATGTCAAAATTCATGCATAACATAACTTCTTTAAATATGCACAACAATAAATAATTTTTTTTAATAAATTTGATATGAAATAATAAATTAAGTAGAGTAAAACTAAATTATTTTCATCAATTGATGCATAGAAATTGATGGAATATATGAAAATACTAATACTTGAACTATTCCCAATTCTAGCATCTATCGACTTTATTATATCATATTAAACACAAAAACAAATGTGTGTTCTTTAATTCAGATGTAGTGACAGATAATGCAATCACGTGGCCTGTAACTCCATCCATCTCTCTCTTTCTCTTTTCTTGTTTGGTCACTTTCTTCGTCAGAGTGATTGAAGAGCTAGCTAATAATTAACCAGCTTTTCAGTAGAGTAGAGAGTAGGGTCAACAATAATAAGTAAGGAATCCAAGGCTGAGTATACTTGCTTTGTGTTTTCTAAACGATTGCCTCATCAAAACCTTAGAGCATGTTTTTAAAAAATGGTTTTAAGAAAGAGTTTTAACTATTTTGAGTATTTTCACACTCAAAAATATATTTAATAATTTATGATAAAAAAACCATTTTTTTTAGAATTTATTCTTGAAATAAGATATTTTTTAAATATATTTATACTACTTTCTGTTGTTTTTATTTTAAATATATTATGATATAAATATAAAATATAATTAAAAGTAAAATCTATATAAGAACAATTTTTTTAAAAATACTTAAAAATATAGGTTCATACCTTCTAAGATGTTAACCAAATTTTTATTCTATGAAATATTAGAAAAAATATTTTAGAAAAACTATTTCTTCGTACAAGTGGGATAGATACATTTATACAATCCAAACTTAATTTAATGTTTAAATGAGTTTGAATAATCATTTTTAATACTATAATTAAATTAAGTTTTTTCAATCCAAGTATAATTTGGATTGTATTTCAACTCTTAGGTTTTTTCAATCTGAGTTGATAATATTCGGGTTGGGTTAGGTTTTTAAGTCAGGCCAAGATTCATATAATTGAGATCTAATTCGAAACCGATTTAATGTTTATAATGCATGTTATTTTATAAAATAAAGGCCAAGATTTCTTGTTTCCTTCATAGCTGAAACCTTCCACATACTCTGCTCTTTGGATACCTCAAACCTTTCATCTCCTTATTTTCATCTCTACTGCTTTCAATCTTCTGCGATTTACTCGCCCATAATCACTCCCTGCTCTTCACCTCCATCCTAACTCATCCAGATCCTGCTTTCAATCCGGTGTTCTGCTCCGTCAAAATCTTAATTTGGCTGGGCGGTCTCACTTCTCCTTCTCTGGTTTTCCTTTTGTCTAGTTGATTCCAAAAGCATTGATTGAGCTTTTTCTCTTGAATCTGAATCTGTAGCCCATTTGTCAGTTCATCACTCAATATTCCCGCTCTCTACACGTTCATACTCATTCTCACCGCTGATTCTCATTTTCATTTTCATTTTCCTGCGTCTGTGTCACTCCTTTGAACAATAACTCCGCTTCTTTCCTTCTTTCATTTTCATTCCAATTTTCTTGTTTGAGCTTTTTACTCTGTACCCGCTTTGTCATTTTATCAACTATTCCCACTCTCTGCCCTTTGTTCTCTTTCTTATTAGTAACCAATCTCATTTTCCTTTTTGGTGTGTGTCTCCCCTCTACCTTCCACATACTCTGCTCTTTTGATACCTCGAACCTTTCATCTCCTTATTTTCATCTGTCACACTCAGTTAAATATTAAAATTTTTAGTGTGTTTTCCTTCTCCTGCTGTCGTTGCCCTTTTTGATATCTGCTATTGCTCAATTCCCATCTATTTCTAGAGAAAGAAAACTTGGGAAATGGCAGACATTGTTATCTCCGTTGTAGCAAAAGTTGCAGAGTACCTGGTTGCTCCCATTGGACGTCAACTGGGCTATCTGTATAACTACCGTATCAACCTTGATAAGCTTGAGGAACAAGTTGAGAAGCTGGGCGATGCAAGGGGGAGGCTGCAGCGAGATGTGGAGGAGGCTGATAGGCAAGGGGATGAGATCGAACCTGATGTCCAGAAGTGGCTGACACGTGCAGAAGGGATCATCCAAAAGGCAGAGGAATTGATTAAAGCTGAGAAGACTGCAAACACGAGCTGTTTCAATTTAAAGTTGCGGTACCAGCGAAGCAGGCAAGCTAAGAAGCAGTCTGGGGATATTGGTAAAATCCAAGAAGAATGTAAATTTGACAGGGTAGCGTATTGCCTTACTCCACAAGGGGCATGGTCTGCACGCCTCAGAGATTGTAAAGCTTTGGAATCGAGAGAATCTACTTTAAAAGAAATTATGAAGGCCTTGAGAAATGATGATATCAGGATGATTGGTGTGTGGGGGATGGGCGGTGTGGGCAAAACCACTCTTGCCAATCAAGTAGCGGAAAAGGCCGAGGAAGATAAGTTATTTGAAAAGGTGGTTATGGCATTAAATGTAACCCGAGTTCCGAACGTGACAAAAATTCAAGGAGAAATTGCAAGCATGTTAGGTTTGGAATTTAAGGAGAAAGAGGAATCGGGAAGAGCAGCCCGCTTAAGCAAAAGTTTGCAAAAAAAAGAGACGGTCCTGGTGATTTTGGATGATATTTGGGAAGAACTTAGTCTGGAAAACATCGGAATTCCTTATGGAGATGCTCATAGGGGGTGTAAAGTGCTGCTGACTTCCAGAGAACATGCTGTGTTATCTAAAGATATGCGTACTCAGAAAAACTTCCATATTCAACATTTATGTGAACAGGAAGCCTGGAGTTTATTTAAGAATACAGCAGGTAATTCAGTGGAGGAGCTTGAATTGCGCCCCATAGCACTTGAAGTGGTTAAAGAATGTGAGGGTCTACCAGTTGCCATTGTAACAATTGCAAAGGCATTAACAGGCGAAAGTGTGGCTGTATGGAAGACTGCCTTGGAAGAACTGAAGAGGTCTGCACCAACAAACATCAGGGGAGTGAGTAAAAACGTATACTCATGTCTGGAGTTGAGCTACAACCACTTGAAAGGTGATGAAGTGAAGCGTTTGTTCTTACTTTGTGGTATGCTGTGCTATGGTGATATTTCACTGGATCAATTGTTAAAATATGGCATGGGTTTGGATTTGTTTGAACGCGTGAGTTCATTGGAGCAAATAAGAAATAAACTAGTGACATTGGTCAAAATCCTCAAAGACTCGAGCTTGCTGCTTGATGCTGAAGATCGTTATCGGCCAGGTGTGGGGCCAGGTGTGTTTTTCGGAAATAATGATGAAAACAAGTTTGTCAGAATGCATGATGTTGTTGGTGATGTTGCCAGAGCAATTGCAGCAAAAGATCCTCATCGATTTGTTGTGATCAAAGAAGCTCTTGGATTAGAAGAATTGCAAAGGAAGGAGGAGTTCAGAAATTGCAGTCGTATATCTTTGAATTGCAAAGATCTCCATGAGCTTCCAGAAAGATTGGTATGCCCCAGACTTGAATTCTTTGTATTGAATAGTGATGCTGAATCTTCGAGAATTCCAGACACCTTTTTTGAAGGGACGGAACTACTAAAAGTTTTGGACTTGTCTGCAACGTATCGTACACCACTGCCTTCATCACTTGGTTTTCTTTCCAATCTTCGAACATTGCGTGTATACCGATGCACATTCCAAGACATAGCAGTAATCGGAGAGCTAAAGAAACTACAAGTTCTTAGTTTTGCAAGTTGCGAAATTAAACGGTTGCCGAAAGAATTCATGCAATTGACTGATCTAAGGGCGCTGGACTTGTGGGATTGCTCTCATCTCGAAGTAATTCCCCAAAACGTCATATCAAGTTTATCTCGATTGGAGCATTTATGTTTAGCAAAAAGTTTTACCAAATGGGGGGCTGAAGGATTTGGTAGTGGAGAAAGCAATAATGCTTGCCTTTCTGAGCTGAACAACTTGTTCTATTTGAAGACTTTATGTATAGAAATAACGGATCCCGATTTGCTATCAAAAGATCTGGTCTTTGAGAAGCTTTCCAGATATGTGATATCAGTGTCTGTCGTGCCAAGACGTGTTGATTATAATAGATCCGCAAGAACGTTGAATCTCCGGAGGGTTAACAAACCTTGCTTGGTGGACTGCTTTTCCAAGCTGTTCAAGACAGTTGAAGATTTAAATTTGTATGACTGGAAGGACAACCATGTTCTTTACGAGTTTGATACAGATGATTTTCTTCAACTCAAGCGTCTTGATATCGCAGATTGTCCTGGGATTCAATACATTGTTGACTCGACCAAAGGGGTCCCATCACACAGTGCCTTTCCTATCTTGGAGGAGTTGCGTCTTTTTGAACTCGAGAACATGGATGCAGTATGCTATGGTCCAATTCCAGAGGGATCTTTTGGGAAGTTACGTTCTCTAAGAGTGTATGATTGTAAGAGGTTGAAATCTTTCATATCCCTTCCCATGGAGCAAGGAAGGGATGGATCGGTGTTACCTGAAATGGGATCCTTGTTTTCGACACGGGACTTCAAGACAGTTGATGATTTTCTTCAACTCAAGCGTCTTGATATCATAAATTGTCCTGGGATTCAATACATTGTTGACTCGACCAAAGGGGTCCCATCACACAGTGCCCTTCCTATCTTGGAGGAATTGGAGATACATGGCCTCGAGAACATGGATGCAGTATGCTATGGCCCAATTCCAGAGGGATCTTTTGGGAAGCTACGTTTTCTAAGAGTGGATCGTTGTGAGAGGTTGAAATCTTTCATATCCCTTCCCATGGAGCAAGGAAGGGATGGATCGGTGTTACCTGAAATGGGATCCTTGTTTTCGACACGGGACTTCAAGACAGTTGATGATTTTCTTCAACTCAAGCGTCTTGATATCACAAATTGTCCTGGGATTCAATACATTGTTAACCCAATGAAAGGGGTCCCATCACGCAGTGCCTTTCCTATCTTGGAGGAGTTGCGTCTTTTTGAACTCGAGAACATGGATGCAGTATGCTATGGTCCAATTCCAGAGGGATCTTTTGGGAAGTTACGTTCTCTAAGAGTGTATGATTGTAAGAGGTTGAAATCTTTCATATCCCTTCCCATGGAGCAAGGAAGGGATGGATCGGTGTTACCTGAAATGGGATCCTTGGATTCGACACGGGACTCCAAGACAGTTGAAGATTTAGAATTGCGTAGATTTGGCGACACTAAACATGTTCTTTTCGAGTTGGATACAGTTGATTTTCTTCAACTCAAGCATCTTGTTATCGGAAATTGTCCTGGGATTCAATACATTGTTGACTCGACCAAAGGGGTCCCATCACACAGTGCCCTTCCTATCTTGGAGGAATTGTTTATTTCTGGACTCCAGAACATGGATGCAGTATGCTATGGCCCAATTCCAGAGGGATCTTTTGGGAAGCTACGTTCTCTAACAGTGGATCGTTGTGAGAGGTTGAAATCTTTCATATCCCTTCCCATGGAGCAAGGAAGGGATGGATCGGTGTTACCTGAAATGGGATCCTTGTTTTCGACACGGGACTTCAAGATAGTTGATGATTTTCTTCAACTCAAGCGTCTTGATATCATAAATTGTCCTGGGATTCAATACATTGTTGACTCGACCAAAGGGGTCCCATCACACAGTGCCCTTCCTATCTTGGAGGAATTGGAGATACATGGCCTCGAGAACATGGATGCAGTATGCTATGGCCCAATTCCAGAGGGATCTTTTGGGAAGCTACGTTTTCTAAGAGTGGATCGTTGTGAGAGGTTGAAATCTTTCATATCCCTTCCCATGGAGCAAGGAAGGGATGGATCGGTGTTACCTGAAATGGGATCCTTGTTTTCGACACGGGACTTCAAGATAGTTGATGATTTTCTTCAACTCAAGTGTCTTGATATCATAAATTGTCCTGGGATTCAATACATTGTTGACTCGACCAAAGGGGTCCCATCACACAGTGCCCTTCCTATCTTGGAGGAATTGGAGATACATGGCCTCGAGAACATGGATGCAGTATGCTATGGCCCAATTCCAGAGGGATCTTTTGGGAAGTTACGTTCTCTAAGAGTGGATGGTTGTGAGAGGTTGAAATCTTTCATATCCCTTCCCATGGAACAAGGAAGGGATGGATCAGTGTTACGTGAAATGGGATCCTTGGATTCGACACGGGACTTCTCCTCCACAGGAAGCAGTGCTACCCAGGAGTTATCTAGGAGTGATGTTCCCACACCATTCTTCAATGAACAGGTATGTTAAAATTTGAATGATATCCAATTTCTGCCATTAATAAATAATTAAAATATGAGAAAACATAAATGAAAACAACCAGTATCCAATTTAAAATAATCTTAATTTTATCCATAATATGGATGCAGTATGCTTTGCCCCATAAATTTTATCACTTTCCTTTTCTTTTCTAGTCTCTCTGCCCATAAATTTATGAGAAAACATAAATCAAAACAACCAGTATCCAATTTAAATACATTATTCAAAAATCAATTTTTGAAAACAATTTTTAAAATAATTCTATGATGTTTTTTAGAGTAGAGTACATTAATAACTTACAATTTTTTTTTTTTTTGATAGGTGTATTAACAACTTACAATGTTTTTAACTTATTTTTTATGTTTTCAAATATTTTTTAAGAATAAATTTTAGATGGAATGTTTTATTTTTTATTATTCTTTATATTTGTTTTATTTTTTTAAATAAACAAAAAAATTAAGTGAAAACCATTAAAATAACTAAAATATGTTCACAGGAAACACATGCTTTATGTTTTGGAGAGCAGATTTTATTTTTTTTGGTAGTTGCCAAAAAATTTTCTAGTTTTTTTTGTTCTCAAAATAAAGAGTGTTTGAAATGTTTTTAAAAACACTTTTAAACAACAAAAAATAAAAAACTCGTTCGATTATTAATTTTTGTTGTTTTTAAAATAAATGTTATATTTAGATTTTGTAAAAAAAAAAAAAATTGTAAAGTTGATTTATATAATATTAATTTGATTTAATTCAAGTCTTATGGAAATAATTTTTTTTAATTACTAATAAATTAACAAAATAAATGGTTTGTATTAAAATATGGATACTAATATTATAATAAAATCATGATTTTTTTTTTTAATTTAGAAATTGAGCCATTTTAATATAAATTATAAAATATGGATATCAACGTTTTTACAAATGCATAATTGATTTTTTGTTAAATATGAATGGTTATAATTTAAAAATGCTAATGATTAATAATGTTTTATTTAAAATAAATTAAAAATTAAAGTTTATTTTTTTATATATATGTAAATAAGTTAGATTTTTCAATACTCAGTGGATAAAGTATTTTGATTCAATTTTGATTCAATTTAAAATTAATGCAGTCAATTTTTTTAATTCCATCTTATTCTTAAAAATTAATATATTCAAAGCATTAAGTTTTTATATCACTTTATTTAATTTATTTACTTAATGAGAAAAATTGGAAAAGTATAGTAAGGTGCAAAGGAGAAACAATATAGCTCTCATAGACTCATTTTGGACTAGTTTTGGTTTATTATATTCAATTATTGTCTAAACTTATTTTTGAGATCCAGATTATTTTTAAAAATGAGTGCACTTATTAATAAATCTAAAACTTTTAAGTCTTGTTAGATTTAAAATTTATTTTCTAATAAATAATTATCAAAATATAATTACATATAGAGAAGTAAAAAAAAAGTTGTTCTAGACTAGTTTTAGTCGTTGAATTTCTAGTGGTGATTGGGTTATTTTATGAATCATAAATTACCTTTTAAATTTAATAGACTTGGTAGCGAATCTAAATATTAAGTCTTACTTGATTTAGAGTTTATTTGTCTATAGTGTTTTGAACCGATTTTCATTCATAAATTTTTTGTATTCATTAGATCAGTATTAAAGTTTTAAATTATTGTTAAACTTGCAAGAAGAAATTAGTAAAGTAATTCAATATGAGATTTAAATTGTTATTTTTTAATATTTGTTAGATTGATTTTAAGTTCCATGATTTTCTAGTATTTATTGCCTTAGTTTTTTTATTCTAAAATTATTTTTAAAAATTAGTAATTATATATATATATATATATATTAAATGTAACTTGATTTAGAATCTATTTTTATAGTAAAAAAATTTAAGTTAAAAGAAATTTAGAAAAAAATTGTGTAATTTAGAGGCATGAAATTTTGTTAAACTTTATTTTTTAATGATTTTTTTTAAATATATATTTTTTATTTGTTGATGGTTTCCTTTTGTTTTTAAAAATAGATGAAAGTAATTTCTACTTATTTTCTAAAAACAATTCTTTATTTTACTTTCTTTTTAAAAATTTATTCAAGAACAACTTTCAAATACTCATGTAAATTTAAAAAAATATTATTCTCAAATATATATATGTTACACCAACAAACAAGCTTTAAGAATCTAAAGGCTAGGTTAATTAGTGAATGAAGAAGGCTCATGCCTGAGCATCTATTGCATTTGTGGTTTCCTAAGTAAGGAAAAACTAGAAGGAAAGGCCTCATCATAAAACACCTGGTCTTCAACCACCCCGCTTTAATAGTTATTTTTATTGTATTTATGTGGAATATTTTGAATGGAATCACTGCATGGTAAAAAGAGTAGATACTTCTCATAAGACTATGAAACATATCGATGGATGGCTATCATGGGTGCTTCAAATACATATATAATCCATTAGGCTTTGTCAATTTTGAAAAAGAGATCCAAAGATTGGGAACTGTTGCCCCATTTGAAAATCATCTCAAATTTAACATCTTTAAATTCCATTCAATTGTTAAAATATTATGCATTCTCTTTCATTTTCTTCTAGTTTTGTGCTTTGTCACATTGATATCTTGACCTTTAACCTCTTATATTCTATTTATATATGTATTTGGTTATTAACTCAATTGGGAATATATATACATGGGTATACATATTGTTAACCAAATGTGATCGATTGTGCAGGTTACACTCCCTAGCTTGGAGAAATTGAAAATGTACAACTTGGATAATGTGATAGCAATTTGGCACAACCAACTTCCTCTAGAGTCTTGTTGCAAATTGACAAGTTTGGAAATATCAAAGTGCAACAAACTGCTAAATGTTTTTCCATCCAATATCCTAAAAGGGTTACAAAGTTTGGAATATGTGACAATAGATGATTGTGATTCCATAGAAGAGATTTTTGATCTACAGGGAGTAAATTGCAAGGAAATTCATGATATTGCAACCATTCCATTGGAAGAATTGACTTTAGAGAGCCTAAATAGTTTGAAGAGTGTATGGAATAAGGATCCTCAAGGACTTGTCTCCTTTCAAAACCTACTGGTCTTAAAAGTTGTTGAGTGTCCTTGTTTAAAATATCTTTTTCCAATTACGGTAGCAGAAGGCCTTGTGCAACTTGAAGAACTACAGATAATAAATTGTGGAGTGGAGGAAATTGTTGCAAATGAAAATGGAGATGAAGTAATGTCTTCATTATTCCCTGAACTAACCTCTCTCACACTCTCAGGATTAGACAAACTCAAAGGTTTCTACCGAGGAACACGTATTGCAAGAGGGCCACATTTGAAAAAGCTAATTATGTTGGCATGGGATCAAGTGGGGACACTTTTTCAAGAAATAGATTCAGAAGGTTATATTGATAGTCCAATTCAACAATCTTTCTTCTTGTTGGAAAAGGTATGGTTTGGTTTTTCTCCATTTCTTTTGCCATATTTGGATTGCTAAATTTAGTCCATTAAACACTATGTCCTAAACATTTTTCATTAATATGATAATGTTTTAATCTTAAACTTGAATAGTGTTGGAATTTGAAGTCTACATTTTGTATAAAACTTATCCAAAATTGACCTAAGTAAGCTTATGTTCCATTTCTAAATTAATCAAATTACGATAAAATGACTTGGTAATCCAAAGAATAAGAAATAGTCAGTTACAAGTCATAGGAGTTTGTAGGTATAGCATGCATTATGGTTTATCCAACAATTATACCTTCATGGTCAAATTATAGAACCAAAAAATTATAATAAATTTAAATAATTGATTTATTTAAATTAACATGATTGAACCTATAATGAAAATAAATTATTTTGAAGCCTTTTTTTTTATGTTATGCTTACATTAATATTGAACTCAAAGAATTCATTTAAAACCATAAGAATTGGTTTATTTAAATTATTCTCAAACCAAGATATGGTAATTTCTATATTGCATCAAAATATGTCAAGTGCTAATGATTCGGGAGAGTCTTTGGTCATTAATATATAGTGCAAATAATTCAAATGGATTATTTAGATGTAGTGGTTTGTTATCTTGTATGGAAAATAATATGTGTATGTTTAATGGTGACATTAGTTGTAAAGCCAATGTTGATTAGCTATCAAGCTACATAGGTAATTTTCTTTTTCTTTTCTTTTTCCTTGAAATTAATTCCTAAATTTTTTTCCCCCAAACTTAATTTGTGGCATGGGCCGTTGGATGAAATACATAAAAAAGAAACTAAACTCATGTAATTAAGGATAAATTAGAAAGGAAATTATAGTAAACTTTTTTTTTTTTTTTTTTAAATTTGGTAAGTAAACAAACATGGTCCTTAGTTATAAGTCATAACAATAAGAAAAAAAAATTGTATGCCATAAGAGTATTCTTTTTTACTTTATTTAAAAATATTTTTGTACATACAATTGTGTATAGAACTTATTTATTTAGCAAAAAAAAAAGGGAGTTGGGGGTGGTGTGGGGGGAAGAGAGAGAGATAGAAGACATATCGTTAATTTTGTTTGTTTGGTTGTCAGGATGCATTCCTTCATTTGGAGCAATTGATCTTAGAGGGCCCCAAGATGAAAATATGGCAAGGCCAATTTTCAGGGGAGTCATTTTGCAAGCTGAGACTTCTGAAGATAAGAAAGTGTCACGACATTTTTGTTGTGATCCCCTCCAATGTGCTTCCAAAGTTGTATAATCTAGAGGAACTTCATGTGAGCAAGTGTAATTCAGTGAAAGAGGTATTTGAACTTGTTGATAAGGAATATCAAGTTGAGACACTCCCACGATTAACTGAAATGTTCCTAGAAGATCTACCCTTGTTGACATATCTATCTGGATTGGGTCAAATTTTAAAGAATCTTCATTCAATAGAAGTATGTGGTTGTGGAAATTTAATATATCTGGTGACTTCCTCAATGGCTAAAACATTGGTGCAACTCAAAGTGCTTACTATAGGAAAATGCGAATCGGTGGAAGAAATAGTCAGACATGAGGGAGGTGAAGAACCATATGATATTGTTTTCTCCAAATTACAAAGGTTGAGACTTGTTAACTTACAAAGTCTAAAATGCTTCTGCTCAACTAGTTGCATCTTCAAATTCCCATCCTTGGAACAATTTGAGGTGAAAGAATGCCCTCAGATGGAATTTTTTTGTGAGACAGTCCCAAGTACACCAAGGGTAAAGGAAGTAAAAATGGACAATCATGTGGAAAAGCATTTTTTGGGGTGTGACATCAATACCATCATCCGTAACAACTTTGGAGAAGGTATATATCTTGAAAATTTCTAATGTCATTATATTATTAACACTATTTTTCACCTTCGCGATTCTTTAAAAATTTGTGAATTCTAATTTTATTTCTTTTTCATCTCTCAAAAATTTGTCTAACTGTGAGAAAAAGACAGAGAGCAAGCCCATATAATGTTTGTGTTATGTTTAGTCTGTTTAATTTTTTAGTACAGGGAACCCGATTTGATGGAAGCAGAATTCTGCATGGGTTTGTATGGATCCTTTTATGCTCTTATTGTTTGTTGTTGCTTAGTTTATTGTCTGTTTGGGTTAAGTTTGCTTTGTTAGTTGTTAATTGTTCCCTTAGCTTAGTAGCTATACCTATCAATCTTTGATGCCTAACCTTTAAAACATGAGTAAACCATTCCCAGGAATTTCAACTAATTTAAAGGTAAGTATGAAGAGGTCAAGGGTTTTTTTGTACAAAAAGTGTTTGCCAATATATTCATACATAGATTTTCAGTTAGTTCAAATGTAGACCTTGAGACAAAGTCTATTATTATGGTTGAAATTATAAGTTAGAATGCAAAGACATGAGAATTAGTTCTGCATATAACCTAGTTAAATTGCTAAGCTATAATACTTAGAGAAAAAAAATTGATTATTAAGTTGTCAATTATTCAAGAAATGACAGAAGATCTTTGAGTTTTTGTTGTTCTACTAAGATTGAGGTTGTTGCATCAGTGGAAGCTTTTAATAGCCATGTTATTATACATAAAAAAAAAATGTCTCTCAAGTTTATATTGTTGAAAGAAATTTACCCATTTCCCTTTATAAAGAGTCTATCTTCTTTCACATATTTTCATATTCTCAAATATTCCAAACCAATATATTAACAAAATTTTCTTTAGTTTATAATTGTCAAGGTGACGTTTGAGAAGGATCATGAGGCTCTTAGGGCAACCACTCAATCGCGTTTGAAGGTAAATTATTCTCAAAATTTCAAAATTCTTTAATATTTGATGTTTGATTGAGGATAATATTGGATATTAGATAGAAAATGATTATCTATTGTACACAGTGTTTTCCTTTTCTACTTTTTTTTTTGAGTTAAGGAGTTTAATTGGATTAGAAAATTGAAGTGTTGTTAGAACCTAGAGTGAATGATACTTGTGTTGGGTTTTTCACAAACTATCAATTCAACTAGTCACAAGCAAAAGTACAAAGAAAAGAGAAATTTTCTTTTGCTTAGATTTGTTTCAAAGTACCAAAAATTAATTTTATGATGGAATACACATCATTTAAGGGCAATAAGTGAAGTAAGGACCGTCCAGTCTTTGTCACTTATTGTAAACATTTAATCACACAACTTTTAATTTTTTTATTTTGTTGACAAAAACATTCAATCTCTTGAGATAAGGAGTTGACATGTTCATATTGATACTCCTTCCTTTGGTTAAAGGTTAAATGCAGACAATTATATGAAATTCTTACTCTCATTTGTGGATAGAAGAACCTAGGATTTAACGCTGTTTACGGGTCTTTATCGCCCAAGATTCTGGGCTAAATACACTATCACTTCTAGAGGAGACAAGGATACAATATAGCAGTGGTTTGATCTACCATTCTATGATTTGTGCTCCTATCCTAATTGCTTTTTGAAACTTTTATTATTATATTTTTCCTTATTCCTACCCATTGTGATGTTTTGTGTACCGAATGCCCCGGATTATAAATACTGGGGTGATGGAGATAGTGATGATGATGATGATGAGGTCGATGATGATGATGATGAGGTCAATGACGACGACGACGACGATGATGATGATGATGATGATGATGATGATGAGGTGAATGAAGAGGAGGATGTGGAAAGGAAGACGAGGATGAGGGAGATAAAGAAGAGGAAGAGAGAGAGGGAGATAAAGAAGAGGGAGAGGGAGAGGGAGAGGGAGATAAAGAAGAGGGAGAGGATGGGTTGGAGGATGAGGATAATGACAGACCACAACCAGGATGGCTGATTTAATTTTCTATATGAAGAAAAATGAATAGGTGTTTGTATTTTTCTTTGACATAGTGTTTGGATATATATATATATATATATATATATATATATATTTTATCTTATCTTAGAATAAGGGCCTTTTGTTCTTATTGTCTTCATTTTTTTGTCAGGTATGTGAGATTTCCTTCTTTTGAGAAGCTGCACAAATACCATCCTTGGCAGAGAGACGCTAGCTAATGATATTTCCTTCATTTAAATTAAATAGAGGAAGGTTTTTCTCTATAAGTGTCTTGATTTTTTTCAATAAATAAGCTAGATCTTTTGTATGCTTTGCTCTAAAGCTTGATATTTCTAGATCGCTACAATTCAACTCTCCATGATTTAAATTGTTAGTGAATTTAGGAAACTTTATTAGTATTATTCTTGCCTATATGTATTTGATATTAAGCAATGAATGTGTTGTTGAGGATATTTCATATCTATTAACTTCATAAATATTTTGCAACCAATTCCTAGTACCCAACATTCTAGTTATTTTCCCAAATTCTTGAATAGTTATATCTCATATTGTGAACACTTGTTTATGATCCAAATGTAGAGGCACATCAAACCATCATTTCATAGGCCAAATATATTGTGATTTGATCAATGATACTTGAGAATTTAGTTATAATTCTTATATTGGTGTAATAAGGTCTTTCCATTTATTTAATCGATTCATATTATTCTAGTCTCTAATATACTTAACTTGGATGAATCAGTTGTAAACTAACATATTATCTTAGCCATTTTTCGTTTTCTTGGTCATGGCTTTAATCTCTCTTCGTCAGAGTGATTGAAGATCCAACTAATAATGTAACCAACTTTTCCGTTTAGAGTAGAGAGTAGGGTCAACAATAATAAGTAAGGAATCTAAGGCTGAGTATACCTGCTTTGTTCAAAATGCAAGCATCATAGGCTGTTGTGTTTTCTAAACGATTGCCTCATCAAAACCTTAAAACATGTTTTCAATGGTTTTTAAAAAGAGTTTTAACTATTTTTCACAATAAAAAATATATTTAATAATTTATGATAAAAAAAACCATTTTTATAGAATTTATTCTTGAAATAAGGTATTTTTTAAACATACTTGTACTACATAGATATAGAAATCATAATATAAATATTAATGCCCTTTTAATTATATAGCCTTTGTTTAGTAACTAATAATTCAACATGTAATGTCTATAATAAAAATATGATAGTATTAGTAGTAGTCACTTGTCTTCTATGTCATTTTGGTTCATATTAATTATATGATTTTTTCTTTTTATATTCTCAAACTTACATAATAATTTTTGTTCTCATGCTTCTATTCAATTTTCCTTGAGACATATATAAAAGCATTTAAAAAATTAGGACACTTGAGTTGGTTGTTTAGATTTGTAAGCTAGTTTGGGAAATTATTTTCTACCCACTAAAGCAAGACTTCATATTTGATCCATTTCTATTTTATGTTGTATAAATTTCATTACTTTCAATGAATTTAGAGCACCACACCCATTGAATAATGAATTGCACTATAACAAAATGAGTTTATCAAACTCATTTAATGTGTTTGATATTCCCAATTCTAGTATATATCGACTTTATTATATCATATTAAACATAAAAATAAATTTAATGTGTGTCATTTCATACGAATTATTTCTTTAAAATATACTTTTGCTTTAGTGGCAGAGAATGCAATAAGGGATCGTGATCATGTTTTTGAAAAAGGTTGGCCCATCTTGGTCATGTTCCTCCATCTCTCTCTGTCTCTTTTTTTGTTTGGTCACTTTCTTCGTCAGAATGATTGAAAAGCCAGCTAATAATTAACCAACTTTTCTATTCAGACAATAACAAGTAAGGAATCCAAGGCTGAATATACTTGCTTTGGTTAAAAATGCAAGCATCACAGGCTGTCGTGCTTGCTAAACAACTGCCTCATCAAATTTTTATTTGTTCTTTTTTTATTTTAAATATATTATGACATAAATATAAAAAATAATTAAAAACAAAACCATATATATAAGAATTAATTTTTAAAAAAATGTTTCAAAATATGGGTTCATATCTTCTATGCACGGTAATAATACACGTCGTACACTCATCTGTGGACAGTTCAACTTTTCCTATCTCTCTCTATTTTGTTACTTTCTTCGTCAGAATATCGAAAAGAGAGCTAATAATTCACCATTGTTTCAGTTTTGAGCATACTGTAGGACCCACGGTAATAATGCATGCCTTACACTTATTTAAAGAATAGTAAATACAAGGCTGAAGATATTTTCTTTGGTTCAAAATAGTCAAAATACAAGCACAACAAACAACCGCCTCATCAGCATGTTTTGAATTGTTTGTAAAACCATTCAGAAAATTTTAAAAAATATATTGAAAATATTTCATATTTGACATTTATTAAATGAAAAATTATCAAATTACCATAGGCTCAGTGTTCATAAGGATTCAAAATACAAAAAATAAAAAATACCTTAATAATCTCCATTTTAAAGTAAAACATATAATTATTTTCTCTATTTTATCTTTTTATTTTCTAATAATAATAATAATAATAATAATAATTTATAAATTATTGTTTCATTAAGTATTATTTTAAAAATATTATAAATAACTTATCCAAAATAATAATATATAATATGATAATTTCACAAATAATTGTTTCATTCTAATAATTCAAAATATAAAGTTATTATACTTTTTATTATATAGATTTCATAAATTTTGAAATGTTTAATTTTACAATATAATATTAAAAAATATTACAATAAAAATATTTGTCGATCCTTATATTTTTTATTAAATAGATTTCAGTAATTTTATTAATATTTTTACGACATAACCATTAAACAAATATTAAAGTAAAAATTTTATTTTTATAATTATTAAAAAACAAAATTAAAGCATGCCGTAATGTACATTACTTTAATGTACTTATATTATAAATTCAATACATAAATATTATATCCACATTTTACAAAAAATCTAATAGTAGTAAAAACATTGGTTTTTTCTTACTATATTAGTTTCTATCTTAATGTATCATCTCAATAAATTAACATTATATACTAGATGAATTCTTATTATAAAGAATTTTTATGACAAAATCATAAACTTTTTAAAAAATATATTCTAAAGTTAGTTTGTGGTAAGGGAAAAAAAAACAAATTTTTTTAATAAAGCTTAAGAACATTAAGAATTTTAAAAAATAAAATACCAATATCATAAAAAAATTATATTAATAGTGATATTAATATTTCATAATAATAATAATAATGTATAATAAATTTCATTAAAAATATATAAAAAAATTAAGTTATTTAATGAAAGTATAAATATTGGTACAATTCTAGGGTACCTCATTTGGCACTGTACCGAAAATTTGCTAAGCCATTTGATGTACAAGATTACCCATTTTAAATTTGAAAAGAAAAATCCACTTAACCGGTTAAGGGAACAACAGGTTGTTATCTTACACACTCTTCTCCTTTTAAATAAAATAAGTAAAAATAGAATCATATAAAAATAAAAATAAAATCGATATAAAATTTGTAAAACATATTTATTAAGAAAGACAAAATTCTATCACATATCATAACTACATTGTTTTATTTTAATAAATTATTAATGATCTAAATTCATAATAAAAATAAATATGATAATATTTTAATATGGAATGAGTATTTATATTAAAATTTAATATTTTTATAATCATATGAAAAACTTAGATAATTAGATCATCTTAATATTTTTTTATACTCTCCAAATATTTTTTTTTAATTTAACGTTTTTAAATTAAAATTACTAATACTCTTTTGAGTCATTGATGATTATATTTTCGAAAATAAAATTTTAATTTAAACAAATTAAAAACAAAAAATCAATATGAAAAATGTGATGAAGGTACCAAATATGTATCTATCATATTTTTCATACCCTTCTCATATTTTTTTACTAATCTCACATTTTTCTAACCTAAATTATTTAGATTTTTTAAATTTTAGATTTTCATTTTAACTTGAAATGAGAATAAAATAATTTAGAAATATTATTTTGAGTTATTATTGATAGAATTGTTAATATATATATATATATATATATATATATATATATATATATATATATATATATATATATATATAGGAATTAAAAATAGGAATGATGTAAATTATCCTTAAAAAAAAAGAAAATTAAAACACAAAAAATTTTGAGAGGGTATGATTAACCTTTCCTTGTATTTTTCATATGCTTCTTCACATTGTTTTGTACCATCGGAAATTTTACAAATTTTCAATTTTTTTTCACTTATAAATACAATAATATTGTTTATTAATAGTAATTAAATTTAGAAATGATGGAAATTATTTTTTAAAAAAATTAAAATTTAAAATACCTAAAAATTGTAGA
The DNA here is from genome assembly GCF_004353265.1 of Vitis riparia. Lineage (NCBI taxonomy): Eukaryota > Viridiplantae > Streptophyta > Magnoliopsida > Vitales > Vitaceae > Vitis > Vitis riparia. Next base: position 25,593,809 of record NC_048444.1, read on the forward strand.
GGGTATGAAAATGTGAGGAATTGTAAAAATAATGTGAGAATCCTCACATCATTTGTAGCCTTCATTACATTCTTCTTCTATCCCCATAATTTTACAACGTAAAAAAATAGAAAAAAATCACTTAAAAATGCAATCCATACTAATTAACCTTAAAAATGATGAAAAATATTCTAAAAAAAATTAAAAATTAAAACACTAAAAAATCAGGGAGGGCACAAAGAATATGAAGAAGAGTCTCACATTCTTCATACCATTTTCCAAATTCTTCGTACCCTCATATTTTTATATTTTTTCCAATGATTTTTTTTTTTCATTTTGAAATGGGATAATATTGCTTATCTATACAAATCAAGGTTAAAATGATGAAAAATTATCCTTAAAAAAAATTAAAATTTTAAAACACTAAAAAATAATTTCCCAATTTTAAGATTTTTTTTGTTTATCTATACTAATGAAGCTTAGAAATTATGAAAAATATCCTTAAAAAAAATGATACATTAAAAAATTGAAAAGAGCTCAAATTACACTTAGAATTAATTGAAATCATAGTCATTGTATTCTTTTTCCTACTTTTAATATTTCATCCAATCTTTTCCAAAAAAAAAAAAAAAAAAAAGAAATTTACAATAAAAAATTAATAATAAAATTTTCAATTACTATTTAACAATAAATACTCATCTTATTTAAAAGAAAAAAAATCCACTTCAAATAGTTATGATATTGTTTTAAAAGATTGATTACACTTAAATTTTTCTTACCCTCTAATTTTTCAAAATTTTAAAATTTATTTTTAATTTTTTTGACACTTCTAATAGCATCAATATTGCTTAGGTATACTAATCATTTGTTAATGATGGAAGTTAGGCACAAAAAATTTTAAATTAAAAAAAAAAAAAAAAATTCCTCGCATTTTTGTACCATTCCTACATTCTTGGCACTCTCCAAAATTCTCAATTTTTTTTTTTTTAACAATTTTTTTCCAATTCCAAAAAATGCTTTCAATATTTAATCCAATCTCCTATATATAAAAAAATAAATTGCAGTTAATAATACCCTTTTTAATTAATAATTGATTGATCATAATTCTAATTTTTAATAATAAATACTCATTTTAATTTAATTATAAATGATTTTTTTCACAATGTCTTAGTATTAAAACCTTATATCATAAAATAAATGGCAAATTTTATTTCACAAATTATTATTTTTACAAAATTTTAATTATTTTACAATTTTTATAAAATAAAATTTTCAATAATATAATCGGTGGTTGTAAAGATAATTTACATATAAAGTGCATAAGATTGCTTCATTTTAAAGATATGGTCATTGACAACGATGTCAGTAATTACAAATATATTAACACTTCGATTTTAGAGATATATTGATATATTGACTGTTATTTTGGAAAAAAATTTGATAAGCCTAAAATTTATCAAACTAATGAAAATATAAGAAAAATTTATAAAAATATAATTAAAAGTATAATAAACATTTTAAAATTGTTTTGTTGAATAAATTAATATATGTATGATATAATTTATCATATTTGATAATAATATTATATGATTCAATAAAAAATATAAATATAATTTTTATAAGTATATATTCATTATTAAATTACATCATATATTATCCGATAATAGTAATATGATATTTGATCATAATATGTCTAATTTTAAAATATATTTAATATTAAATTTATGATACATTTAATTTAATTGTATTAAAAATATAAAATAAATGATTATATAGGTATGTTTTTTAAAATTTAATTAATATATTAATAATATTTAAAACATTATAAAAAAATTATAATGATACTTTTTATAATTAATTAAATAAAAATTTTCATTTAATTATAATTAATTTATTGTTAAAATATTGTTTTAATATTTTGTTTATATGATAATTTTTAATATATATATATAAGGGGTGAGCTTGCCCCCGTGGTGGCAAGGTTTATGCCAAACCTTTGTTTTTCAATCCCTGTTTCGTTTTGACGACTATCGAAATCCAATATCCCCGGTAGAAATTTTCATCCATCACCAACGGTAGGTAACTTAAAGTATTGGTTTTTTTGAAATTTTTATTCTTCTAAACTTTACACATGGCTTATTTGTATTGGGTGAAAAATAAAGCTATGGTCACCGAAGCCACAAAATGATTATGCTTTCTACTTTTCGACACGACAACACCTTTATTATTAGACTTCTGCAGTCTGACAATAGGATGGGAGTCTGACAACAGAATTAATGGTCATGACTTGACTGTCCACAATCCAATACATTCTTACCCTCTCTACATGTAACACCCAAGACATACAACAGTTCATGCACGCAATAATTAAATCTGTCTAACGATCTCCAAGCATAAAAACGGAAATATTTAATGTCTAATACTGTTTAATTTATAGCAGAAATTTAAAAATAAAAATGCAGATATTTGAATCTGAAAATTTTGTTTATTGAAAATATACCTTGATTACAAAGAGTTGATGAGTACAGGCTGGTTCACAGTAGAGGAATGACTCAGGTTGATGAATACAACAGACTAAAAGAAGAAAATTACAAGAGAAAATTTTTTTGAACTCTCAAATTTTTGCACTATCTCAGCTTTTTCCGCTTTGCCTGATGAAGAAAGTTGAGGCTCTATTTATAGGTGAGCCTTCGGACTTGAAATTATCTTGAATCTTCAATCTTGAAAATTTTGAAATCCATCACGTGTAGAGACAGTCTGCAGAGGGAGAATATTTTTTCTTTTCTTTGTCAGAGACTTGATGATCTTGGCCTTGTTGAAATTAATTGCAAAACCTTCTGTTGACATACAAAATCATGATTGAATTTGTTCCACCATTTGATGCTGAATTCTCTAGAAAGAGATAATGGAAATGAAGGAGGTTGCTCTTGCTTCTTGATTATATTCCATGAGAGAATTCATGGAATTCTTAATCTCGAACAGAAAGTCAGGAGTCTAGGCTGAGTGATAGACTGAGAAGAAGTCTTGCTCTTGTAGAATTTGATTTTTTCTTGAATTTCAGGAGGAAATAAAGAGTCTAGTAGACCAAAGAAAGTCCACCATTTTTTAAACCAAGCAGGGAATTTGGTATTGCAATTTCTTGAAAATTGGATGAACCAAGAATGCTGGTAGCTTTGTAAATAAAACATATTATACCAAGCATCCATATAATCTATGTAATTGTAACTCATGGGATGAAAAGGTTGACTAAAAGCCTTGCAAGTGAAGGGTTTTTTATTCCAATCCGTAATGGTCATGACTCTGAGAATTTGACATTTGGAAAAAGCAATCCTCTGAGGATTGTTTTTATCAGTGTTATGAGTAATTTCAACTAAATCGGTGTCCACCAAGATGAACTCATAAAATTGACATGTTTTCAAAGGATCATTTGAATTGAAGTTGACTCATTGAGGAAAGATGTAAGGAAGAATTTTAGGAATCTTTTCATAATTGAACTCTGGCTTAATGAAAGCAATTTTTAAGGTTTTGGGTTTTTTGACATATTGACTATAAGAAAAGGAAGGAGAAGGAGACTGAGAAGGAGAAGGTAATGTTGAAATAGTGTAAGGGCTGGATTATCTCTGAACAACAATATTTTTAGGGGTTGATTTAGAAGCTTAAATAAAACTTTTTGAAGATTGAAGAGGAGGAAAATCTGGACTCAAAACTTGAAAGGAATTTGAAGTTTGTAAAGGAAAAGTAGGACGAACATTTGAAAAGTTTGAAATCATGGCATAAGAAGCTTTGGTTTTCTTGGATGATGAAAGAAGTTAAGGCTTAATGGGAGTGCCCATTAGGATGTAGAAGGATCCTTACCCTGCAAAAACTCCCGAGTAAGGAAATCAGGAAGAGAATTCAACTCTCATTTGATAAATTCAATTTCGAAATCAAAATTTGAAAGTAAAGCTTGCCATCTTGCAAAAATTTGTTTTGAAACTAAATTTTTAACATCTTTTTGTAAAATATCTTTTGCAGCTTTGTAATCAATTTTCAAAAGAAATTTTTTATTTATCAAATCACTTTGAAATTTTGAAATACATAAATCTATGGATAAAACTTATTTTTTTACAGTTGAATAATTTATTTGAGCGCCCAACCAGATCCCTGAATGATATCTAACTATATGCACTTGATTATTATATTCTTGCTTTAATATGCCTCCATAACCTAAATTAGATGCATCTGATTCTACAATGAGCAATGCATTTGGATGAGGGATGTTGATGCATGGTAAACATTTGACTCTTTGTTTAATTTCTTTTTCCAAACTAGTATGATGCTCAGTCCATGCAGGTGCATTTTTTCTAAGTCTTTTGTATAAGGGTTCACAAATTATTCTCAAATCTTTGAAGTAATCATAAACATAATTTAAACAACCTAGAAATCTTTGTAATTGTTTTTTTTATCTTTTATTCTCAAATCCCCAAGCTCCTTGATATAGAATTCATGGCCAAGTCTTGTGATTAAAGTTGTGATAAACTTGTCATTGTTTCTAGCAATAAGAATGTCATTAATGCATGTAAGGAAGAGAATAGTTGTTTTGTTTTCTTGGAAAATGAAGAGTGATGAGTCTGCCTTATTGCAACAAAAACCAAGTTGAAGTAAAAATTTTGAAAGCTTTGTCAAACCAAGCATGTGAAGCTTGCTTCAAACTTTATAATGATTTCTTAAGAAGATAAACATAATCAAGAATTTGGTATTCACAAAATCCGAGGGCTACTCCATATAAATTGTCTCTTTAAGATTGTTGTGTAAAAGACGTTCTTGACTTCAAGTTGACAAGTTGTCCATTTGAGAGGGATAGTCAAAGTTGTTAAGACATTGAGTCTTATTTATATGTTGGTAATTCTATTCCAATTTATGTTTAACTATAGAAATCATTTTAGATAGTGACTTGCTCTCCATTGAAGATCAAGAGTTGTTGTTCGTTCAATTGGGAAGTCATAAGTACATTTAAAAAGGTTTGACTTGTGGCATATAAGGCTTATTTGAGGTATAAAAGGTTTGGTATCATTTTTAGATCTAAAATGTTTTAAAATGATTTTTCAAAAGTAGCAAGGGTCGCTCAAGTGGTTAATCCCGCTCAAGCGGTCAGCTTGCTCAAGCAGTAAGGATCGCTCAAGCGGAGCGCTTAATTGGTCTAAGTCTGCTCAAGTGGTCATGTTAGTCTTGTCGAGTTTAGAAACATATTTTAGATGAATTTCACTCAAACTCTAATTTGGAAACTTGAGATACCAAAATCCTTATGACTTTTGCCTATAAATACTTCTTTTGTAACCCTTTGAAGGTTAAAGATTATGGAGTTTTTAGAGAGATTGAAAACATATTGTTTGAGAGACCTCTCATTCTTAAGAAAAGGATTCCTTGAGAGAAACCCTAATTGCTACACCATTCCCGATCTCTCATTCAAGGATATTCGATTATTTGAATTGTTGGTTGAAGATCTTAATCCTTTCGAAGGGACTGAAGGATCTATTAGGGAGCAACAGGGAGTTGTTGTGTCGTGAATGTGGATTAAGTTGTAGGTATTGGAGAGTAAGTCTTTAAGGGCAAAACGGCTGGGTAAATCTATGTAACTTGATTTCAAATAGTGGATTTAAATTGGTAGGTCTTGGACCTCATGGTTTTTTATCTCCATAAGTTTGTGGGGGGTTTTCACGTAAAAATTTTGTGTTTCATTGTCTATATCTTATATATTTGATATTCCATTTGAATTGCTTAGAATATGTCAAATTGATTAATCCTAATATACTATAGGGCTTTCTTAAAAATGTGCATATCTATTTATTGCTGCTTATATTCTGGTTGACGACATTGATTATCTTGAATTGATTGTTGAGTTTGTAGGTTGGTTATTTTGATGGTTATTGTTATCCTTAACATATGTCAACATATTTTCAGATATTAATAATTATTTATCCTTTAGATTCCATTCACTTCCTTGCTTCTCTTTGGGCTTTTTGCTCCATGGTTTTTAAGGGCATTCCCCTTAATGTGTTACAACTAGATTGGCTAGCAGTGTGTAGCTCCAATGGGAGGGTCTAGCTAAGAGAGATTGTTCGTTGTTTTTACCTTTTAGTTTCTTGTTTTTGTATTCTTGTTGTTTAGTTTTCTTTGGCGGGAGGATTCCTCATCCTTCTTTTGTACTTCTTAATTCTATCAATATATTTCTTTATTGTTTCCTATAAAAAAAAAAAAAAATTTATCCTTATCCTTAACCAACTATAGGGTACCTTGAAAAGTTAAAAATCATATACCTAAAGATTTTAGATATAACCATTTATTTATTTGGGACATTCTTGATATTTATTGGGGTAAGAAAAGTTTGTTATAATTTATAAATATTGTTTTAAATTTTTTAAATTACCCTTTCACCCTCCTTCTGAGTGTTCCTTTTTGGACTTTCAACTATTATTAAGTGGTGTTTAGAATAATACCCATTTTTTAGAAGTGATCACAAGATGAACGGTTAATGGTTTCACAATTGGGCTAAGTGTTTTGTCATGGTCAATTTCACCATAATCACAACTAGGCTAAACCTCATTAAAACCTTGTGTTCCTTTGAGCGATTTATTCTATCTAAATTCTTAAACTAACATGTTCTGATAGTGAAATCTTCAATGTAAATATGTTAGCTCAAGAACACAAAGAAATATATAGGAACATGAGGTTTTAACATGGTTTGACCAACTATACCTACATCTACGAATGAGAGAGAATCATTCCATTATGCCATAAAGAATACCATAGAGGACAAAAATCAAATTCAATGGTTGAGTTCTTGAAACATCCCATGTTTCCCCACTCCTTGGATATATATCTTGAATCACGAGCTCCCTCACTCTACTAATTGACCTCATTCTTCCTCACATCTCTATTTAACACATATGGTTGTCATAAGTCCATCTCCAATTCAAAACTTTTTCCTCTCATGACCTAGAATATTATAGAGATATTCCTAACAACTTTCCATATTCTATAAGGTTATCTAATATTGCAATAACTTATCAACTTAAGAAATATTCTATATAATATTCTTTACGTAAAAGAGTATACCAATTAAGAGTTTGAGATACTTCTCAACAATCTCTACTTTAGATCAAATTTCATTAGATCAAATTTGATGAGCAATTTCTCCACCAATGAGTATGCTTAAAACCTCTTCGCTCGTATTACCAATAAGCCAAGAGATCAGATGGTCGTTGTTATTGGTCCATGTCTTTGCACTTTTCTCTTTAGCATCATCAACTATTTCCTTAATGGGTAGATTACCATTCATGAGATGAAGAGATTAGATGGTCGTCGTTATTGGTCCATGTCTTTGCACTTTTCTCTCTAGCATCATAAACTATTTCCTTAATGGGTTGATTACCATTCATGAGATAATGAAGTACTCCTTAGCTACATACAAGAGGAAGAATCTAGGAATTCCATAATAAGTAATTGGTGGTATTGAGTTTGACATAAATTAGTCTAGAACACTGATGAAATAGTTGTATGTTTATCTAGGTTATTGTTTAGATTTCTTAGAAGAGGAAGAAGATTGATAGATAACAAAAATCGCTAATAATTGTAATTGATATTGTCAGAATTTAGAGAAGTTGTTAAGTTTTGTTATTTCAATTAGAAAACCTATTATAAAAACAATAAGAACTAAGACTAAAAAACAATAACAATAATCATTTTTTCTAAAACAAGCTCTCATGGATTCTCAGAAACTTTCATGGTATCAGAGCTTTTAGTCTCTTTCTAAAAGACTCTTAGTTCCATAAAAAAATTAATTCAAATTTCTTGCATTTTATCTTGTGGCAAACACTTTTGCTACGCACATGGCTACTTCAACTCAATTTTTTAACTCACAAGTCACTACGAACATTACTCCTTCTCAATTATTTGGAACAATTTTACCATTACAAATGTTGAATCATGCTTTCACAATCAAGCTAGGTATAAGCAATTACATCCGTTAGCACATATAAATGGAGAATGTGATCTTTGCCAAAAGAACGTATTGAAGGATTGAAGTTTTGGCCTCTAAAGGTAACAAGTATTGGTAAATCAGAGATCATGGAAGAGACTATTGGTTAACTTCTCTCATGCAACTTGGTAAGAATTTTGGACAACCTAGAAAGGCTCACTCTTGATGATGGAATATATTTCCTCAAGATAAAGACTCTTGTTGATAATCTTGTTGCAATCGAAGAGCTTGTAGCAGCAAATATAGCAGACAATAAAATTAGAAATCATATATCTTTTATGGTCTGAAGAAATAGAGAAGTATATTAACCATGAGAGGCAGCAATAGCAGACATGCTAGCAACCTCTACTGCAGCAGAAGAAGATACACCTTTGCCTTCTGGAACTGCAGAAGAAACCTGAAAGTTTAAAATGATAATTTATTAACATAACAAATTTGGTGCATATCATCATTGAAAACCTATACAGAATTGATGCATAAAAAAGGATAATTTATAATAATGCCATTAGCAATGGAAAAGAGAAAAATAAAATATAAAAAAAGGATTACAACCAAGAGTTTCAGCATCATCATGGCAATATGCATAGGGGGGCAACAATAACTGAAGGCTAAAGATTTTATGGTCGTGCATCCAAAACAAAGTATTTGATGATCCAAAAATGGAGGGTTTGAAGTGAGACTTTGATTGGTTAGTTCTCCTGTTAGCAGGTGCCAAAAACAAAAACAAAAAATAAATAAAAACCGAATCGTAGATGTATAGAAAAAGTTGTAAATCTTCAAATCATGCATAAAGCTGTACATCATTACTAATTATAATAGAACAGGACTCTAGGGAGTTGTATAAGATTTTTGAAAGTTCACCTTTACAGGATCTATGGTTGAGGAGAGGCCAAAAGTGGTATCTTCTACTCATGCTTTTAAGGGTGATTCACTAGACTCTGGTGGTTATTCAAGTTGGAAGGTAAAGGGATTGGTCCTGGTAAGTAAGTATGATTACTAGGCCTATGAGGTGTTCGATTGAGGCTTGTAACAACTTCAACAGTTCAGGTTGTCAGGGTAAACGTGGGAAGCCTCCCACTTGGGTGTGGCATTCATCATATGATTTAACATCAGAGTTGTCTCTTCCCTACCTAGTAGTCCAGCTGCATTCTCAACAATTTCTTTTACTCATAGAGATTTATTTATTATATTCATAAAGAAGAATAAGCCTCCATACAACATAATGTCTTCCTCAGTTTAAGCAATGCTCCATGTTTAGATAGTGCATACGCCTTGCAACTTAGTCCCCAACACTATGGGTTATCGTATCTGGGGTTTCAAACAATTTGACATGCAGGTCCACAGTGGTAAGCATTCTGTTAGTACCTTGATTATAGATAGTGAAGACCGGAAAATATCCAGTACAAGCAAAGAACACAAATTGTTCAGCAACTACAAGTGTTAACTCTATTGTCCTAGTTTGAGTATGAAATGTGGTGGCCATGAATTTTTTGTCTCAGAAATTTAAAATTTCATGGAAGCTTACCATATTTCTGCTGATGTTGCTGTCATAGAAGACAAAATAATAACCACAAAAACTATTATAATAGTAGAGGAAGTACTTACTCCACCAACAAATATACTTTTGGCTATAATCAAGGACGAGGTGATTCTGGTGGTCGTGGTCAAGGAAGTTGAAGTAACAACAATAGAAATCGACCACAGTGCCAACTTTGTGGAAAATTTGGACATATTGTTCTTCCCTACTATCATTGGTTCAATATCAATTTTCAAGGATATAATGGCTTGCCTAGCTCCAAAGATAATACCTCACCTAATAATAGCAATAATAACCAGATGCAAACTATGGTTGTCTCCGTCTCTCCTGCAAATGATGATTCTCCGCTTCTTGATAAAGTGCAACACACCATTTGGCTCAAAGTGCTGGTACCCTCTTAGATGTATAACCATATTAAGGAAATGACAAAGTGACTATTGGAAATGGTAAGAAACTTTCCATTCTTCAGGTTGGTACTAAGTCCTGTGTATCACCTCTCAAATCCTTTCAATTGCAGAAAGTTTTTCATGTTCCTCATCTTGCTACTAATCTAATTAGTGTCTCCAAGCTCTACATTAACAATAACTCATTCGTTGGATTCCTTCCTCATTTCTTTCTCATTAAGGATTTGGTTATAAGAAAGGCCTTCTTTGAGGCAAACTTGAAAATGACTTATACAAGTTTCCTACAAAACCTACAGTTCAAACTAGTGGAGCCTTAGCTTTCTTTTCTTCCAGTCATAATGTTTCTACTACTAGGAACTTGAATAATATGTTCAATCTCTATCACTTAGATCTTGGTCATCTTATTACTAATATCTTGAAGAAAATTCTTTAATCTTGTAATATTTCTTTCCAATGTTATAAGCATACTATTTGTTGTCCTTGTTAACATGCGAAAAGCCATAGATTACCCTTTTCTTTATCTAAATCTAGAGCTTCTCATTCTCTTACCTTAATTTATACTGATTTATGGGGTCTTACACTTGTTCTCTCTACAACTATTGCAAGATATTTTTTACCATTCATGGATGGTTTTTCTCGCTTTTCATAGGTATATCCTTTACATACTAAAGATCACCCATTACCTACCTTCATTAGGTTCAACTCTTTAGATGAAAATCATTTCAATTCTTGTCTAAAATGTTTTACATTGTGATAATAGAGGTGAATTCAAATCATTTCCAGTCCTTCTTGCCAAACATGGAATTGAAAATCACTGCTCTTATCCCAAAACTCCTTAACAAAATAATAGAGCAAAGCATAATATGAGGCATGTAGTAGGAACTGGTTTAGCACTATTAACCATTGCTTCTTTGCCCATGAAATTTTGGCTTTATGCATTTCAAACTGCCATCTTCTTATTCATTGCATGCCCACTAAAGTCCTTCAACTTCAGTCCCTTTTCAAGTTCTCTTTGAGAAACCGCCTAATTATCAATTTTTCAAGATTTTTTGTTGTCTCTATTATCCCTATATTGGTCCCTATAATGCTCACAAACTTCTCTATCATTCAGTTTAATGAAGGTAGGTAATGGGTGATCTTTAGTTTGTAAAGGATATTGGTGCTTAGAACCTAGCTTTAGCAGAATCTATATAACCCGTCATGTCATTTTTTATGAAACCATGTTTCCATTTCAAAGTTCTTTGATTTCTTCTTCTGTACCATCTCAAACCTCCTTCCAAGCTTTTTGTACTCCTATAGTCCTTCTTGTTTCTCTTCCTTTTGTTACTACACCATCAAAAGTTGTTGCTTCTCTAGACCTTGCTCCCTTGGAACAGTCACATACTCTAGAACAATCTACTTCATCAGCATCCCCTAGACCATCTATCATTCTGATTCCTTTTACTGAACCTATAACTACAATTGATAGTTCCAGTGCTCAGCACATTAATCACCATTTAATGATAACTCATGCAAAGGTCGGTATCTTCAAGAAAAAGGTGTTTCTTGTTTAAAAGCCTCTTAAAACTCATACATGCAAGCAAATAGTAAAAGATTTGAATCAACAACTTGCTATGGAAATTGAATATAATATTCTAATGAAGAACAACATATTGCATCTTGTCCCCTCTCCTTGACATGGCTATATTATATGTTGTACATGGGTGTATAAACGAAAATACAAACATGATGGGAACATTGACCGATACAGAGCTCCCCTAGTTACAAACAGGTTCCACCAAACTCATAGCATCGTCTTGTTCTCAGGATTGCTCTTTCCTTTAGATGGTTGATCCGATAACTTGATGTTCAAAATGTATTTCTCAATGGTGACCTTGAAGAGCAGGTGTTTATGACCTAACCTCTTAGTTTTGTTAGCAAACAATTTCCTACTCATTTTGTTGCTTAAATAGGCTCCTTGTGCTTAGTTCACTAAACTTAGCAAAGCACTTTAGAAATGGGGTTTCAGTGTTCTCGTGCCGACAATTTTTAATGTTTCTTCATTTTACTACCATTGATATTTTGATCCTCTTACTGGACATTGATGATATATTGGTCGCCAAAAGTAATTCTTCTCAAGTGTTCTCTTCTATTACCTCTTTAAATACCTCATTTGCTCTTAGAGACCTTGGACACATGAATTACTTGCTTGGAGAGAGATTATTCACCTTGACAATACATTTCATTTAAATTAGTAAAAATTTATACATGATCTCTTGAATTGCATCAAAATGCTTGATTCCAAACCTACTAACACTCCTAAAGCATTAGGTTAGACACTTTCCCAGTATGATGGTGAGCCTCTCATGAATAAAACATTGTATTGCAACATAGTTGGTACACTCCAATACGTAACCATCACATGTCTTAATCTCTCATTTTGTCAACAAAGCATGTTAGTTCATGGCCAAACTAACAATAACCCATTGGCTTGTAGTGAAGTGTGTTCTTTGCTACCTCAAAGGGATGTCTTCTCATGGCTTACAGTTGCAATCCTCTTCCTCCCTTGATATTCAAAGTTACACTAATGCAGATTGGACTTCTTGTCATGATGATCACAAAAACGCTAATGGTTACTACGTGTTTCTCAACCCCAACTTAGTCTCCTAGTCCTCTATAAAACAACGAATGGTCCATCGAAGCAGTGTTCAATCCAAGTATCATAACCTTGCCTCCATTACAACCGAGATTGTATGGATTTAGTCAGTTCTCATGGAGCTATGCATTTGTCAAATTGCTCCTCCCTTGGTTTGGTGTGATAAACAGAATGCTGCCTACTTAGCAGCTAACCTATATTTCATGCTCGGTCCAAACATATTGAACTTGATCTTCATTCTATCTGAGATAAAGTCTTATAGCAAGATCTTACTATTCAATACATACCATCTGATGAGCAGGTTGAAGATATCTTTGCTACACATTTACCAAGCGCTCGATACTTGAGCTTTCACACCAAGTTTCCTATTGTATGAAGACCTATGAGTCTGTAGGGGGATGATAGACAACAAGATCACAAACGGTTGTAAATGATCTTGTTAAGACTTTTGAGCAGTTGTTAAACTTTGTTATTTCAGTTAGACAACCTGTTACAGAAACACTAAGAGTTAAAAAACAAAAACAATAACAAACATCATTTTTTTGGAAACAAGCTCTCAAGTATTCTCAGAAACTTTCAAACCTAGTTATCTAGCTTATAGGATGAGTCTTTGATGCCATAAAAATTCTTTACGACAAGAAGTTTGTTGTGGAAGCACACATTTTCATTGAATTGTCATATGATATATACAAAGTTTACAGAAAGTGAAATCATGATTATAGGAAATAACAACATGATTATCGAAGTAGAGAACATAATTTATTGATAAAGGAAAGAATGTATGTGACAATCCATGTTGACCAAAGTGTTACAATCTTCCTCAACTAGTAGTTGGAAATTTGCTTTCTGACTGATCCTGTTTCCTTTCTTTTACACCAATAACTTTCCAAATCCAAATACGTCGTAGAAGAAATGGAGATAGAATATTGTAAAGAGCAATGTTTAAGAACCGAACCAATTATTGAACCGAAAAAGTTATCTGTTCATGCTTAAATGATCGGACCAGTGGTTGAATCATGGTCAAACCAATAACATCATAAATATATAATTTATATATCATTAAAATTAGAAAAAAGAAAAAAAATATATATAAATAAATTAAAAATCAATAATATCTTTTTTTTCTTTATCTTTGATACTATCAAATTAAGCATATAAACGTATAAGTATTTTAATTTTATTAAATGAAATATGTATAATATTTAAATGTGAATACATTAAGAATGAAAGAAAATTCAATGATTTAATTTTAATTAATTTTATAATTTTTTAAAAATTATATTATTTTTATTTAATACTATAAATTGTTTTAGAAAAGAATATGGTTTTTTTTGTTTGCTGCATTAATTATCAGAATGTATGTGGTTGAGTGGTTCCCCATGCCCTTTTCCTAAGCTTCTAGAATTTCTTTCATTGATTTTGCCTAAGTTCAATTCTTATCAATCCCACATAGGACAAAGACCAGATAAGAAGGCCCTTAAATACGACAATACTCATCCAATGTTAAAAGCACATGGATTCAAGGAATAGCCCACCAAGTGGCAACTTGGCATTGGGCCTGTTTGGACGAAGACAAAAAAGGTGGCAATATCGATCGAGTGGAGTTGTGCCTGTTTGAATGAAAAAAAGAGGAAATATTCAAACAGGCAATATGGGGTGGAGTTGGACCTGTTTGAATGAAAAAAAGAAACTCGGTTTACTAGTTTATATGTCAGTTTTGCCGGTTCAATAGTCAAACGGTTCAAAAGAGGGGACCAAGACTAGTTGAACTGATTGGACCAGTTGGTCCGGTCCCTTTTTAAAATATTGCAAAAGAATTGTAGAATCATTTTCTAAACAATAATTTTTGTAAGTCGGATAGTTTTAGATATTTTTATTGATAAAAACACACATATTAATGTCAAACTCTTCATCCCACATTTGTATGAAAAATATTTTAAAAAATAGAGACCTATTTTTTATTTTATGTTAGGTGTATGAAAGATATGGATGGAAAAATTAATTACTTAATCTATTGAAAATCATGACTATATTTTATATATCACATCACAAGATTATTACATTTTAAAAATGTACAAAAATTATAAATTAATTATACAATGTCATGATAACTGATGTATGGTATGATACAGATGTTTGAAAAATGATTTTAGATCTATTAATGCATGCTAAAGGTTGTATGAAAGCCGTCATTTTAAATCCATAGGGATCTTTTCAATCTTCGACTTAATTCACAAAGCATATTGCATGTAATTTCTATAAAAGAAAAGGAGAGGGATTATAAAACTTGTTATCCAAGCATCATCTTGTTTAGAAATCCATAGATTGCTACCACTAGTGGCCGGGTGTAAGGCTGGGGCACATGCCACCCCTCAATTTTCCCTAAAAAAAAAAAAAAAAAAAAAAAAAAAAATGAAAAAGTCCCTTACATCGAAAGAATTGTTAAGAAAATAAAAACTAGAATGAAAAATTTGCCCTCTCTAAAAAAATATAAATTTAAAAAAAAATAAAAATTAATGATAATTAAATATTATTACCAAAAGAATAATACTCACCATTAAGTACTAAAACTATACTAAAATTATAAAAACAAGTAGTTCATACTTATTTTTTCCTGTTTATTCAATATTTTTCTTTTCTATATTGACTTTTGATGATTATCTTATTTAGTTGTTCAAATTGAGTCTATGTTTTGTTTTGGTCATAAAGCTATTATTGCTCGATAGGATATTTTGGATTATAGATAACATCAATCGAGTTATTATTAACTACTTATATTTTTATTTGAAGTAAGAGTAACATGTGGCTCCATCAAAGTCTAAATATGGAGTCACTAATGTTTTAGGGATGATTTATTGTATGAAAGATAAGTTTTAAATAAAAGACTTTACTTTCATCTATCTTATATTTTAGTTATTTGAAAAAGAAAAAAATTAAGGTTTTAATTTGGCTCCTATCAAAATCTCAATCTCCATTGTTGAAAGTGCGTAAAAAAATATAAGTTGTTGATGAAGGTACAAAGAACAAATATAAGGTATACATGAATGAGATGAAGGTATAAAAGAACGGAACCTCAATGCACATGGTGCAACATGATTGGTCATATTCTTTTGGTAGGTACCTCTTTGATACTATAGTTGAACCCTTTGAAAAATCTCAAAATTTATAAGAGAAATTATCTAATTTGTAATATATATATATATATATATATATATATATATATATATATATATATATATATATATATATATATATATATATAAGTTTTTTTCCTATAAAAATTATTAAAATTATTGAAAATTTCTAATATTTTTTTTGTACTTTTTTTTAATTCTTCTGAATTTCCTTTTAAATGTTCTTGATAAATTTTTAATAGAACTTAAATTTTTTTCAATGTTTTTAGTATTTTGGTGGTTTAATTTGATACATTTCCATAATTAATATTTCAAATGATTTCATTTTTAATAATAATGAATACCATTAATTACAATACAATTTATAGATGATGACTATATATTATTTTTCTCATTGTCCCTTCTAATAAAAGTTTTTGGCTCCTCCACTAGTTGCTACTTGCTTTAATTTCCTTATGGTTGATTGACTAATTGCTAAGAAGATAAAGCATTAATGAATGCAAATGTCTA
The DNA here is from genome assembly GCF_004353265.1 of Vitis riparia. NCBI lineage: Eukaryota > Viridiplantae > Streptophyta > Magnoliopsida > Vitales > Vitaceae > Vitis > Vitis riparia. The sequence goes on from NC_048444.1 coordinate 25,610,025, forward strand.
TTTATACTTGAAAACTTTGGCATAGAAATGTCTATTTATACTTGAATGAGATCACTCAGTAGAGCAAGCGAGCTTGTGATTCAAGGTGTAAATATAAAGAATGGGGAAACATGAGATATTTTGAGAACCCAATAGTTTTATCCAATGTTTTAAAAACCGGACTGGACCGGCCGGTCCGACCGGTCCGATCGTCGACCGGTCACCATTTTGGTCCGGTCCGGCCATTTGGCCCGCAAAGAGGTTGATCCGGAATCGAACCGGACGAACCGACGATCAGATAGCCGAACCGGACGAACCGGTCGGTTCCCTTCGAACCGTCCGGCTCAATTTTTTTTTTCCTCCCAACATCCGCGCAGCTGTTCCCATTGTCGCCGGTCACTGGAGTGTCGTCCCTCTGGCAGCAGCCCTCTCGCGTTGGAAAGCCCTCCCCCAAAATGTTGCAAAGCCCCATCGCCGGCCACTCAACCCCCCATCCCCCGCGGCTGTTCCCATTGTTGCCGGCAGTGTTTGAAATATCGAAAAATTTTGGCGATATTTCTCAAAAATCGTGGAGTTAGGGTTCGTGAAATTTAAATCCATTCGCACAAAAGCAAAGAGACCCCTAGAACAGATCCAGAAAACACAGGGAGCAAAAAAAATAACAATTTTCTTGGTTTTCCTTGGGGGTTTTGCATGGATTTTCTCGGAAATCAAACGAGGATGAATTTTCCCGGAAATCAAATGGGGAATGGATTTTCTTTGGAATCAAACAGGGGTTGCAAAGAAAAAAAACAAAAACATGATTAGATTAGTAACTGCAAGGATTGAGAGTGGCAGAGGAAAGTAGGGCTTTTTTACCTTTTAGGGATTGTGTCGCCTGGAGGGAGGGCGACTTCAGAAAATAGAAAAGGGCTTCTTGATGCCTCGAGCGAGAGAATTCCTCCATATAAATAATTATTAATTATTAATAATTCATCATAATTTTTATTAAATCAAAACCGTGGCTTGAGTTGAATGTATGCTACCTTAGACTATGATACTCTTTGAATTTGTTAAGGTTTATCATTAAAAAAAATCTAATTTTAATTATTTTATTTTAAATTATATTTAATTGATTAATAAAAATATAAAAAATAATATTATAATTTTTTTAAAATTTTAATAATATATAAAAATATATATTTATGACGTCACCGGTTCAACCGATTCGACCATCGGTCCGACCAGTGAACCGTGAACCGGTAACTTTTTCGGTTCAATGACCGGTCCGGTTTTTAAAACATTGGTTTTATCTATTTTCTATCCACATGAGTAATAGTCTTAAGATTCATTAAAATTCGTCACTTTTCAATAAAGCATATTGTAGACCCCCCTGTTAGGGTGAGGACCCGGGGAGAGTGGATGTAGCTTCTTTTTATTATTTTTCATTGCATTCCCTTTGAAGTGTGGGGGGACCCCCTCTCTAGGCATGAATCCCGGCTGCATGGGACGTGTAGCAGCAGGGGGGATGGCTAGCCATACTCAGCTGATGGGATGAACAGGAAAAAGCAAGTAATGGCTTGCAAAGGAAGATAGAAACAGCAAAGAAGGAGGAGTAGAGGGAGGTCGCGGGGAAGGCTTTGAGATCCATGTGTTGGAAAATTTTTATATGGGCTAACATTAATTGAATAATTTGTATTTGCAAAAATGGGTTAATGGATAGTCTATTCTATAATGAGCCCAATTAGCTAGTGATCACATTTGGGATTGGGTTTTGCATCTTTTGAGTAGAAGCTCAGTTGAGTGGCAAGTGTAGGCTATGGGTCTCATTGAAGCCCATTATGGGAGGACCCAATGAGAATCCAATTTGAGTTATGCTAAGTCCCCTCTCTAATCTAAAAAAAAAGGGTTTTCTGTTTTCCCATAGAGCCACCATAGCTATTATCAAGATCATAGAGAGGAAGACTTGGTTACTACAATCAATCACGTTTTTTTATCATGGCTCAAACAAGTATGTTCTTTATAGTGATTTCCTATTGTTAGTATCCTTTAATCATGTATGATTAATCTATGTGATTATGTAAATATTTTTACATGTGGTATCAGAGCCTAACTTACATGATTTAGGATTTACATTTGGAAATCGAAAATAAAATTTTTAGTTTCTTATTTTATTTTCTTTTCGGAGCCAAATTTGTGATCCATGAAAGTGCATGTTTTTTTTTTTTTTTTTTTTTTTTTTTTTTTTTATAGTTTCTTTTGATTGTGAAACTTTAGGCTTTTTGTTCCTCTTGTCACAAACTTCAAATTGATATATCATATGTGCAATTTCGTTGTTTAAATTGGGAGTAATTAAAATTTTAAATTTTCGGAATTTTCTTGTTTAAAGATTCAAGAAAAAATTTTATTTGTTCAAATTATTGTGTTTTACTCAAATTAAACTCTTAGATTTTGTTGTTTACATATATTATAGTTGATATGTAGCATCAATTTCAATTTTTTGGCTCAATTTGGTGAAAATTGAAAATTTGAAAATATGGGTATGAACCCTAGAAAATTCATTTTATATAAAAAAAAAAAATAAATAAAATTGAGCAAGATTGAGAAGTTTTTTTTTTGTTTAATTAATTGTTGTAAAGAGACTTCTTATATTGTTAATGTAAAAATACATGTAAAATGAGGCCGAAATAGGTGTTAAAATAGAGTTTTTCAATCTTGGTTATGGAGGTATGAAAAACCGAATTTTGTTAATCAATTATGGAGATCTTTAAGTTGTTTTTTTGATGATTAAATGTCCTAGAATTGTTAGAAACAACCTAAAGTTTAAAAGCCCTCAAGATCCCGATCAAAAAAACTTTTTTTTTTAATTGTTTGTAATCCGGGTTGCAACCGGGTCATTTGACCTGTATTGCAGAATTTTGGACCCAATGCTGGAGGTTGAAGATGACCTCCAGCACATGCCACACGTGCCACATGTGCCACACGTTCCCCACTCGCGGGTCAAGTGTGTGAGGAGCGTATAACCTCATCCGGTGTCCGTTTTGAGCCCCGTTTTTTCCTGTGCGCTCATTTTTTTATAATCTATTTTTCTAGATATATTATTTTATTTTTTGGGGGTCAAAAATATTTATTAAATAATTATTACTTATTTATGTGATTTAATTAACTTAAAATTATTTTTTGGTATAATTTTCTATTGAGAATTTACCAGAAATTATGCTAATATATATGGAATAGGAGTGTAATACTCACTCTCTCTAGATTGAAACTTTTTCATGCATACTCTCTTACTTGATCTAAATCACATAAACTAGTTAAATAATTAATTTAAAGTGTAATAAATAAATAAAAATTGTTGTTCAAATTCTTGCAACTATAATTGATCATATGCATATATATCGCTAATATGCACTATTGTTGTTGGGCAATTTTTTTTAATTTACCCAATTTTGGAACGTTGCATGTGAATTGTTGAGGTTATTTTACCAAAGTGATTTAACCATCAAAATTTGCAAGTTTATGAGTTCCTATTTTGTTGATGGGGAAAATTTTAGATTAATTTGTACAATCGCCTGCCCAAAGGGGGTTATTGTGCAAATTAATTTAACAACATGAGGATATTGAATGAGATAAATAATTTGATAAATTTATTTGCCTAAAGGAAATAAATTTTAATGAATTATTTGTTGATCTTCATGCTTAGAGAATAGTTGTTTATTGTGGACTCTGCCCAAAGGGGAGTTTATGATAGTACAATTGATTCTTGTATTGTATTGCTTATGATTATTTAAGTTTTTTTTTTTTTTTACCTATTGCCCATAATGATCTAGTTGCAAAATTTTGTCAATCAGTTTCCTTTGCTGTGAACAACAATAATGCTACAATTGAAATTCTAAGTGGGTCGAACTATAAGAGATGGAGATCAGACATAGAGTTTGTTTTAGGAATGATGGACTTGGACATGGCTCTACGTGAAGATGAACCTCCTAAGCCTACTAATGAAAGCACTGAAGCTATGAGAGCTCATTATGCGAAATGGGAAAGATCGAACCGTTTGAGTCTTATTTCAATCAAGAGGTCAATTGCTGAGCATCTTCTTGGAGGAATACCTGAGAGCAACAATGCTAAGGAATTTCTCGTTGCTGTGGCAAATAGATACCAAACATCTGACAATGCTGAAGCTGGGCATTTTATGGATGAATTGATGAATATGAGGTATGATGATATGAAAGGGGTTCGTGAGTATATCCTAAAAATGGTTGTAGACCCTCAATTTTGTCCCTTTAGCACATGTCTTTAAATTCACTTCCAGTACTCCACGGTAATTCCTTGGTGGCCCATTACTACTCGTACGACTTACCCTTTTCTGAGTCACCTCAGAGACTTTGGTTAAGGGATTATCTGACCCTTTATTGTGATCCTCAGTAGTCTTGATTTGGACTAGACTTCACTTAGGCACCCTTGACCCATTTAGGCACCCTAAGCCTATTTAGATACATTTGGCCCACTTAGGCTCACTTAGGCCCACTTAGATCACCTTTTAAGTATTTTTTTGCATGTTTGCATGATTGCATTTTTTTTTGTATGGCTTGCATGACTTGCATGGCTCGTTTATTTTAAAGTTGCATGACTTGACTTTTTATTATTTTATTTTTATTTATTATCTTGTCTATTTCTTCACCTATTTTATTTCCTAATTATTTTGTCACTTTTTTCCATAATAATTGCCCTTACTTATCTATTTCAATTTAAGAATTTTATTTAAATGTTTTATTTTTATTTTACAACTATTATTATTATTATTATTACTTTTACTCATTTTTTATCATCATTATTATTATTATTTTATTTAATCTATTAACTTTGAAATTTTGTAGGAAAAGTATGGAAGGTGTGCACAATCACATTGAGATTGAATATTTGGAGGATTTCCTTGGATGCATGGTGGGATGGATATATTGAAAGGTAGGTGTGAACGTTTTGGGAAGAGTCCTCATTAAGGGAAGTGAGATCATGGCTTCAAATAGGAATCCGGGCTGCATATAGAAAGAGGAGATCACGGCTGAATGGAGGGTGGGAAAAAGAGATTTATATTGTTGAAAATAAAAAGGAAGGAAGTGGCCACTTTGTGCACAGCTGTAAGAGAGATTTCTTTATTATTTTTAAGAAAGAAAAGTCAACATGCTTGCTCACTTATCAAAGAGGACATGACTGCATCTTAGGGAAGTCTCCAATGCGAGCCACATGCATGCACTTTCTATATCCATGTGCATTAAAAAAAGAAGAGAGAGGATATTCCATAAAGAAAAGAAGTGGGCTGTCATATAAAATAGAAGAACAGAGGAACGAGGAAGGGATTTTTTTTTGAGAGAACATGCAAGAGAGAATTTTTGGAGCAAAGGGTCGTGATATTCTTTTTGAAATAGAGAGGAACAGAGGATTTTCGAGGAGGGGCTACTTTAACGCATCAAAGACGGATTTTTTCCATAACATAGGTTAGTTTTTGAAAGAGTTTTCATTTTTTTTATTAGATATCTTTTTTTTTTTTTTTTTTTTAATTCCAATTTAATTTAGTATTAATTTATTTGTTAGTTTGGCTTGAATGAGTTTGTGTGTTTTAATTTTGATTCATTATATTAGAAAAAAAAGAATGATTTGATCCCTATTTAATTTTGATTGATTGCATCAGATTGAAAACATTTGAGTTTTATTTATTCATTTATTCATGCATTTGCTACTCGTTTAATTACTTGTATTTCATTTATTTATTTATTGATAAAGTTGATCCTATATTTGAAAGTTCATATTTTTAGTATTCTTTGATTTAATGTGATTCATTTTAATTAGTTTAGATACTTTTATAATTTTAGTTCGTTAATAAAATTGATTCTATATTAAAAGTTCATGTCTTTAGTTTACTTTTGATTTAGTTTAATTCATCTATTTAATTCAAATACATTTATAGTTTTAGTTCATTGATAAAATTGATTCCATGTTTGAAAGTTTGCGTTTTTAGGTTACTTTAATTTAATTTGACTCATTATAGTTAGTTTAGATATTTTTTTATAGTTTAGTTCATTAATAAAATCGATCCCATATTTGAAAGTTTCAGTTTTTTTTTAGTTTGCTTTGATTTAATAATTTATATTCATTATTTTAGGTGTTTTTATAGTTTTAGTTTATTAATAAAATTGATTTCATGTTTGGAAGTTCATATTTTTAGTATCCCATGTTTGGAAGTTCATATTTTTAGTATTCTTTGATTTAGTGTGATTCATTTTAATTAGTTTAGATACTTTTATAATTTTAGTTCGTTAATAAAATTGATTCTATATTAAAAGTTCATGTCTTCAGTTTACTTTTGATTTAGTTTAATTCATCTATTTAGTTCAAATACATTTATAGTTTTAGTTCGTTGATAAAATTGGTTCTATGTTTGAAAGTTTGCATTTTTAGGTTACTTTAATTTAATTTGATTCATTATAGTTAGTTTAGATATTTTTTGTAGTTTAGTTCATTAATAGAATTGTTCCCATGTTTGAAAGTATCAGTTTTTTTTTAGTTTTGCTTTGATTTAATAATTTGTATTCATTATTTTAGGTGTTTTTATAGTTTTAGTTTATTAATAAAATTGATCCCATGTTTGGAAGTTCATATTTTTAGTATTCTTTGATTTAATGTGATTCATTTTAATTAGTTTAGATACTTTTATAATTTTAGTTCGTTAATAAAATTGATTCTATATTAAAAGTTCATGTCTTCAGTTTACTTTTGATTTAGTTTAATTCATCTATTTAGTTCAAATACATTTATAGTTTTAGTTCGTTGATAAAATTGGTTCTATGTTTGAAAGTTTGCATTTTTAGGTTACTTTAATTTAATTTGATTCATTATAGTTAGTTTAGATATTTTTTGTAGTTTAGTTCATTAATAGAATTGTTCCCATGTTTGAAAGTATCAGTTTTTTTTAGTTTTGCTTTGATTTAATAATTTGTATTCATTATTTTAGGTGTTTTTATAGTTTTAGTTTATTAATAAAATTGATCCCATGTTTGGAAGTTCATATTTTTAGTATTCTTTGATTTAATGTGATTCATTTTAATTAGTTTAGATACTTTTATAATTTTAGTTTGTTAATAAAATTGATTCTATATTAAAAGTTCATGTCTTCAGTTTACTTTTGATTTAGTTTAATTCATCTATTTAGTTCAAATACATTTATAGTTTTAGTTCATTGATAAAATTGATTCCATGTTTGAAAGTTTGCGTTTTTAGGTTACTTTAATTTAATTTGATTCATTATAGTTAGTTTAGATATTTTTTATAGTTTAGTTCATTAATAAAATTGATCCCATGTTTGAAAGTTTCAGTTTTTTTTAGTTTGCTTTGATTTAATAATTTATATTCATTATTTTAGGTGTTTTATAGTTTTAGTTTATTAATAAAATTGATTTCATGTTTGGAAGTTCATATTTTTAGTATTCTTTGATTTAATTTGGTTCCTTTTAATTAGTTTATGTGTTTTTATAGTTTTATTTATTTATTGATAAAATTGATTCTTTATTTAAAAGTTCATGTTTTTAGTGTACTTTGATTTAATTTAATTCATCTATTTAGATTAGACACTTTTATAATTTTTGGTTCATCAATAAAATTAATTATATGCTTGAAAGTACATATCTTTAGTTTGCTTTGATTTAGTTTGGCTCATTTTAATTAGCTTAAGCACTTTTATAATTGTAGTTCATTAGTAAAATTAATTCTATGTTTGAAAGTTCACGTTTTTAGTTTAATCTAGTCAAACTCGTTTTAATTAGTTTAGGAACTTCTATAATTTTAGTTCCCTACCTGAATTGATCCATTTTTAGTTTTTGTTTCAAAATCATTAATGTTAGATCCTGATCACCCTTATCTAAATTTATATGCTTTTAAAATCTTAGCGGTTGGTTCATAAATCGATACCTTGTTAGTTTGTCTAATTTAGAATGCCTTGCCCGTTGCTTTAGTGATCCTTCATTTAATTTGATTTTCTTTCTAAGGCTTTTGGAAACTCATGAAGATTAGCCTCTATTCTCACCTTCAATTTTCTTGGTTGTCAAAAATTCTACTTTGTGATTTTGTTCTCTTTTGTTTTTCTTGGTATTTTGATTCGTACACTTTATTGCTTTCAAATTAATTTCTTTTATTTTTAAAATATAACACTATTCTCAAAATCTCATTTTCCTTAAAAATCCATTTCAAAAATTCATTTAGAGTTTCTTAGAGTCAAAAGATCCCCTTAACAATCCATTTCAAAAATTCATTTAGAGTTCTTAGAATCAAAATCTCATTTTTTTTTAAAAATAATGTGCAACCATGTTTTGATCGGTTCACATCTTTCAAATAAAATTACAGTTTTGAATAAAACACGAATCAAAGCTTGTGGTCCCAAACAAATGGGATAATTCTAAGCTAAATTCGTGTATATCGATTGGGGAATTGGTGAAAACCCTACATAAGAAAATCTTTTCAAAATTTATTTTTGTTGCCACATTTGACACTTGTTGAAATCATGTCTATCTATTTTTTTTAGGAATTATATACAAGATGTATGTGATAATTGATAATTCTGTATACTTTGATCACTTTTGCTATGCTAATTAGATAACGAGCATGCTAGGATTTCTATATTTTATTATTTGTTATCTAACCCCTTACAACTTGAGGAAGCACGTTACAAATTATCTATGCTATCCAGGTATGTCCTTTATCACCTACTTTCTGAATTATGTGAATATGCTTGTCATTGTGAAATAATGCTTATGTCTAATAATGCTTGAGTGTTCTGATATATATGTTTCATTGTTTGATTATTTCTAATAAAATACATGCTGGATGATATATTGTTTAAATTAACTATCGATGTTTTATGATAGCGCTTGAGAAGCGGTCCAGGTACGCATCCTAACCTTTCTTTATTATGATTTGATCTTGTTTGGCATGCTATTTTTTCTTGGAACCACCTAGCCTACTTAGGTATCCATAATTAACTGATTAATTGCCACGTTTCCCTCAACTTAGTCAGTAGAGACCTTTTTAGGGCTTAGAGGGGTGCTACCTCCTAGAGGTACCTTCCCAATAAGTAACCTGATCCCCGGACCAAGACTCGGGTTTTTCAAAGACATGCCTTTTTTCCAAAAATTATGGAGTCACATTTTAGGGTTTTTCTTTCTTGTTTTATTTTCCCTTTAAAATAAAAATAAAATAAGTGGTGACTCCAACTTTTCCAAAAATTATTTTTCACAAATAAAAAGCGAGTCTCGCCGATCGAGTGGGGGCGCATGTGAAAAATGCGGGTCCACAATGGTGCATCTTCAAACTAGATTGAAAGCACTAGACATTCCCATTCCCGATAAGTTTATTGTTCATCAAGCCCTCAATACTTTGCCATCTTCTTTTAGCCAAATCAAGACTGCATACAACATCCTGAATCAGTCTTGGGGTGTGAATGACCTGATCACTAAGTGTGTGGTTGAAGAAGAAAAGCTGAAAAAAGAAAAGAATGAATCTGCTCATCTCGTTGCTCTTGGAAAACCGAATAATAACAAAAGAGTTGAAACGACTAGAAAGTCCAACTTCCATAGTCATAAGAAAAATAAGAATTTCAAGAAGAGTGGGAGTGAAAAGCAAAAGAATGGAAATGCCAAGAATACAGACCTTAAGTGCTATCACTGCAACAAAAAGGGTCACAAGAGGGTTGATTGCTTTAAGTTTAAGAATTGGCTAGAGAAGCAAAAGAAGGAACAGGGTATGTTATCTGTCTATGTCTGTTTTGAATCTAATTTAGTTAATGTTCCTTTAGATTCATGGTGGCTTGACAGTGGTGCTACTGTTCATGTTGCAACTTCTTTACAGGGGATAAGAAATCTGAGGAAGCCAAGTGAAAAAGAGTTAAAGCTTAAAGTTGGCAGTGACATCAGGATTGATGTTGAGCATATTGGGGTTGCTGTTTTAGAATTAGATTCTGGTTTTCAGCTTGTTTTGGACAATGTTTTTTGTGTACCTTCGTTTAGAAGGAATTTAATTTCCCTTTCAGTACTTGATAAAGCTGGATATAGTTTCACTTTTGAAAATAAAAGAGTTGATGTGATTTATGACTCTAAAGTGATTGGAAATTGTGTTTTATCTGACGGGCTTTATAGATTGTCGTTGTTATCTACTTGTTCTTACAATGTTGAAAACAATGTTGCTAAAAGACCTTTGACTAAGGAAAGATCTTCATTGTTATGGCATAAGTGTTTGGAGCACATTTCTAAAGAACGAGTAGAACGCTTAATTAGTTCTGGGATTCTTCCCCGCCTTGATTCTGATGACTTAGAAATTTGTGTTGATTGTGTGAAAGGAAAATTGACAAAGAATAAGAAAAAGGGTGCAACTCGTAGTCAAAATTTGTTGGAGATTGTTCATACAGACATTAGCGGACCTTATTCCACTACCTTGTGTGGCAACAAGTACTTCATTACATTCATTGATGATTTTTCCCACTATGGTTATGTTTTTTTTATAAAAGAAAAGGCAGATGCTCTTGAAATGTTCAAAGTCTTTCAAACTGAAGTTGAGAAACAATTGGGGAAAGTCATCAAAATTGTGAGATCTGATCGAGGTGGTGAGTATTATGGGAAGCATGGTGATGCTGGACAACAAAAGGGACCTTTTGCAAGGTACTTACAAGATAATGGTATTGTTGCTCAGTATACTATGCCTGGTAGTCCTGAACAGAATGGCGTAGTAGAAAGGCACAACCGCACTCTTATGGAAATGAAAAGGAGCATGATGGGTAGATCAAATTTGCCAGAATACTTATGGGGTGAAGCCATTAAAACAGCAACCTACATTCTGAATCGTGTTCCTAGTAAGTCTGTGCCTAAAACACCGTTTGAACTATGGACAGATAGAAAACCCAGTTTGAATCATTTTAAAGTATGGGGATGTCTAGCTGAGGTGAAAATCTATGATCCTTCTTTAAAGAAGACGGATTCGAGAACTACTAGGTGCTAATTTATTGGGTATCCTAGTCACTAAAAAAGATACAAGTTTTATTGTTCGACTCGTGGCACTAGAATTGTTGAGTCTCAAGTGGCAAAGTTTTTAGAGTTGGATGTTGCTGATAGTATACCCTCTCAATCCAATGAAAGAGTGGAACCCATGGATGTTATTTCTTTACGTTTGCTAGTCTCAGACGTTAACCTTGATGTTGGAGCTTTTGATTATGGGATTCAACAAGGAGTTGATGCTGTCAATTTCCCTACTGTCGAAATAAGCCCTATTGTGGATGAGATTCCTCCTGTGGAAATGAGGAGATCACAAAGAACTAGGAGACCTGCCTTATCTAATGATTATTATGTTTACCTTGGAGAGGGAGAGTATGACATTGGAGAAGAAGTGGACCCTACTACTTATTGTGAAGCTCTCAGTAGTGATAAGGCAAATGAATGGTTGATTGCCATGAGAGATGAGATGCAGTCTATGTCAGACAATGATGTTTGGGAACTTGTTGATCTTCCCAAAGGATATAAACCCATTGGATGCAAATGGGTATTCAAGACCAAAAGAGACAACAAAGGAAATGTTGAAAGATACAAGGCTCGGTTGGTTGCTAAAGGGTATACACAGCGAGAGGGCATTGATTTCATAGAGACTTTCTCACCAGTCTCTACCAAAGATTCCTTTAGGCAAGTTATGGCGTTGGTAGCTCATTTTGACTTAGAGCTTCATCAAATGGATGTCGAGACAGCTTTTCTCAATGGCGATTTGAGTGAGGAGGTCTACATGTCACAACCTGAAGGATTTAAGGAAAATGGAAAAGAGAACATGGTATGCAGATTGAAAAGGTCAATTTATGGTCTCAAGCAAGCTTCTCGCCAGTGGTACTTGAAATTTGACAAAATTGTGACGTCTTTTGGTTTTATAGAGAACAAGTTTGATCAGTGCGTTTACATGAAGGTTAATGGGTGCAAATACATTTTCATGGTTCTTTATATCGATGACATTCTACTTGCTAGTAGTGATGTGAATCTCTTGAATGATACCAAGCATATTTTGTCTGCTAATTTTAACATGAAGGATCTTGGAGAAGCATCTTTTGTGTTGGGTATTGAGATTTATCGTGATAGATCTCGAAACCTCCTTGGGCTATCTCAGAGAGCCTATATAAATCGTGTGCTTAAAAGATTCAATATGCAGACTTGCAAAGCTGGTGATGTACCTGTTGTGAAGGGAGATAAACTCAGTAATGAACAGTGTCCAAAGAATGATTTGGAAAAGGATGCCATGAAGACTATTCCTTATGCTAGTGCCATTGGTAGCCTGATGTATGCACAAGTATGTACAAGACTTGATATCGCCTTCATTGTTAACGTTCTTGGTAGATATTTATCGAACCCTGGACATGATCATTGGGTTGCGATATCTACAAAGAACGAAGGATTTTATGCTTGTGTATAGGAGGGTGGATAATCTTGAGGTAGTTGGATACTCAGATTCTGATTTTGTGGTTGTTCTGATGATTGCAAATCTACTTCAGGATACATTTTTATGTTAGCTGGTGGAGCCATTTCATGGAAAAGTGTCAAACAGAGCCTAATTGCATCCTCGACCATGTATGCTGAGTTTGTAGCTTGTTATGGTGCATCATCTCAAGCTGTTTGGCTAAGAAATTTGATTTCAGAGTTGCAAGTTGTTGATTCCATCTTTCGACCCATTGTGATTTATTGTGACAATAATGCAACTGTGTTCTACTCTAAGAACAATAAGATTAGTACGGGTTCTAAGCATATGGAAATCAAGTACCTTACAGTCAAGGACTTAGTGAAGAAAGGAGATATTGTGATTGAGCACATAAGAACTGAGTCCATGCTAGCTGATCCTCTAACCAAAGGTTTAAAGCCCATAACGTTCAAGGAACATGTTGTGAATATGGGTGTCATTAAGTCTTTTGATTCTTTGGTTTAGTGGGAGCTTTTGTGATTTCCCTTATTTCAATTATTGTTTTATGTAAACATTGATCATTATTGTTCTATGACTTGCAAAATTAAAATCTTTTTATTATGATGATCATAATTAAGTATTATATTATAGCATGTTGTAATTGAATTACATACAACATGGTATCTTGAGATATTGAACCTTAAGAATTACAGTTGTATACTATTGGATGTCACAAATACCACTATTTTGAGATTTTGTGGTGCACTATTGGTGACATATGACTTGTTAAAGTCAAGCAATTTCATTTTGTTGAGAAATTGCAATTACAATTTCATTTTGCTAGTAAATTGTAATGAGGATTGATAAGAAACAATGCATATAGATGATGATCACATATTGGCATTGATTTCTTACTACACTACTGGGTTTACGATCCATGTCGATATGGTTATAAATATTCGTGACTATAAGGGGCATTATGTTTGTTGAGATTAACATATAGACCATTATAGTCCAATATTAAGACCATGTTGGACTGGATAAGTTTAACAAGATGCTACTTATAGACTATCATTTCTTTAAAAAAAAAAAAAAAAAAAAGGTGTGGCCACACAAAATAAACTTTTCTGTATTTAACCCGAGAGTCTTATTTTCAAAATGAATTTAATGAATCCTCAAAAACAATTAATGTAGCCCAAGTGGGAGAATGTTGGAAAATTTTTATATGGGCTAACATTAATTGAATAATTTGTATTTGCAAAAACGAGTTAATGGATAGTCTATTCTATAATGAGCCCAATTAACTAGTGATCACATTTTGGATTGGGTTTTGCATCTTTTGAGTAGAAGCTCAGTTGAGTGGCAAGTGTAGGCTATGGGTCTCATTGAAGCCCATTATGGGAGGGCCTAATGAGAATCCAATTTGAGTTATGCTAAGACCCCTTTCTAATCTAAAAAAAAAGGGTTTTCTGTTTTCCCATAGAGCCACCATAGCTATTATCAAGATCATAGAGAGGAAGACTTGGTTACAACAATCAATCACGTTTTTTTTTTATCATGGCTCAAACAAGTATGTTCTTTATAGTGATTTCCTATTGTTAGTATCCTTTAATCATGTATGATTAATCTATGTGATTATGTAAATATTTTTACACCATGTCCATCGATGAGGAAAATCCCAAAGCTGTTGAGCCCCGCAAGGGCTCAGAAACCCTTTCCTCTTCCACCCAAAACCCAGCAACCTGCTGCAAAGCCTTGCTACGCCGAGCTTCAATCTATGGAGTTGCCTTGGGATATTGCATCTCTGCGTCACTCCTTTCCATCATCAACAAATGGGCAGTTATGAGATTCCCATATCCAGGAGCACTTACTGCTCTACGGTACTTCACAAGCGTCGTCGGAGTCCTCATCGGCGGGTGGCTCAAGCTTATAGATCATGGCGGTCTGCACGGCCACACGTTGTGGTGGTTCTTCCTGGCTGCAGTCTTGTTCTACATCTCCATCTTCACCAACAGTGAGCTCCTCCTCCACTCCAACGTTGACACGTTCATCGTGGTAAGGTCAGCTGTCCCCATCTTTGTTGCTGTGGGAGAGACCCTCTTCTTGCACCAGCCATGGTCGTCGGTAAAGACTTGGCTCTCCCTCGCCACCATCTTCGGTGGAAGTGTGCTTTATGTGCTAACAGATAATCAGTTCAGTGTCATGGCGTATAGCTGGGGAGTGGCCTACTTGGTGAGCATGTCCATAGACTTCATTTACATAAAGCATGTGGTTATGAACATAGGTTTAAAGACTTGGGGCCTTGTCCTCTACAATAATCTCAAGGCTCTCGTGTTGTTTCCATTGGAGTTGCTGGTAATGGGAGAGTTGGAGAAGCCTCGGCTGAGGCCGTGGACGAGGGTGATGCCCAGGCGGAGGTTGGAGAGGTGGGCTGTGATGGAGTTTGGAGCTCTTGGGCTTGCTCTTGGTGATGGGTTTGGGCTTGAGTTAGAGCCCAACCCAAGCTTGATGATGGGGGTAGCATCTTCTCAAATAAGTGGGCTGTGAAGGTGATGGGGCCTTAGGCTTGCCCATGGTGGCGGATATGGGCTTAAGTTGGAGCCCAGGTCCAAAGTTGTTCATGAAGGGCCTCATTCCTCCTTAAGCCAATCACTCTCATGGCCCATGTCCATTTCAAGATAGTCCATTAGGCTGCCCAAATTCTTAATAATTCTTTTAAAAAACCTCTAACATCCATAATTAATTAATTCAATCATTCCCTTTTATTTGTTATCTTATTTTATTCCTACCAATTTAGTTAGCTCAACTTAAACACAACTAAAAGATAATTTATTAGGATAGAATATTGTTTTTTAAAACTTAAAATAATTTATATTTTATCTTCGTTGCTTTAGTTATGTCTAATCATCATATATGAAAATTTGTATGTAATTAATTTATGTTGATCTCAATGAATTTTCTACATTCCAAATTTTAAGTCCCATCTTCAAAACTTATGTCCTTTAAAATCACTCTTCAAAAATCCGACTTCCTAAATTAATTTTCAATTTCAAATATCCGACTATTTACTTTCATCCGTTTAGATATTATTCTTGGTATTATTATTATTAGTCCGTATTTATATATTTAATTCTTTTAAAAATTCCAATCACTAAAATTCAATTCTTTAAAAATTCGACTTCCTAAATTAATTTTCGGTTTCAAATATCCGACTATTTACTTTCATCCGTTTAGATATTATCCTTGTTATTATTATTATTAGTCCGTATTTATGTATTTAATTCTTCTAAAAATTTCAATCATTAAAATTCAATTCTTCCAAAAAAAAAAAACCTGACTTCTTAAATTAATTTTCAATCTCAAAATTTCCACTATTCAATTTCACTCATTTAAATATCATGTTTGCTAATTATTATTTATTACTTCATATGTATTTATTTATCCTCTTCTAAGAATCGCATTCATTAAAGTCCAATTCCTTTAAAAATCCCATGTCTCAATTTAATGTTCAATTCTAAAAATTCCACTATTCGTCTAAATGTTATTTTCATCAATTAGAATTATAATATCATACTTATCTAGTTATTTAAAGTCTAATCCTTAAAAAATCCTCCGGCCTAATTCAATTTCTCAATAACTCATCCAAATCTTATTTTCATCATTTAGAATTATAATCTCATACTCATCTAGTTATTTAAAGTCTAAAATCCTTTAAAAAATCCTCT
This sequence comes from Vitis riparia, assembly GCF_004353265.1. NCBI lineage: Eukaryota > Viridiplantae > Streptophyta > Magnoliopsida > Vitales > Vitaceae > Vitis > Vitis riparia. Next base: position 25,626,173 of record NC_048444.1, read on the forward strand.
GCCTTAGTTCAATTTTTCAATAACTCGTTCAAATATTATTTTCATCAATTAGAATTATAATCTCATACTTATCTAGTTATTTAAAGTCTAATCCTTCAAAAATCCTTTGCCCTAATTCAATTTCTCAATAACTCGTCCAAATCTTATTTTCATCAATTAGAATTATAATCCCATACTCATCTAGTTATTTAAAGTCTAAAATCCTTTAAAAAATCCTCTGCCTTAATTTAATTTTTCAATGACTCGTTCAAATCTTATTTTCATCAATTAGAATAATAATCTCATACTTATCTAGTTATTTAAAGCCTAATCCTTAAAAAATCCTCGGCCCTAATTCAATTTCTCAATAACTCGTCCAAATCTTATTTTCATCAATTAAAATTATAATCCCATACTCATCTAGTTAGTTAAAGTCTAAAATCCTTTAAAAAATCCTCTGCCTTAATTTAATTTTTCAATGACTCGTTCAAATCTTATTTTCATCAATTAGAATTATAATCTCATACTTATCTAGTTATTTAAAGCCTAATTCTTAAAAAATCCTCGGCCCTAATTCAATTTCTCAATAACTCGTCCAAATCTTATTTTCATCAATTAGAATTATAATCTCATACTCATCTAGTTATTTAAAGTCTAAAATCCTTTTAAAAAATCCTCTGCCTTAATTTAATTTTTCAATGACTCGTTCAAATCTTATTTTCATCAATTATAATTATAATCTCATACTTATCTAGTTATTTAAAGCCTAATCCTTCAAAAATCCTCAGCCCCAATTCAATTTCTCAATAACTCGTCCAAATCTTATTTTCATCAATTAGAATTATAATCCCATACTCATCTAGTTATTTAAAGTCTAAATCCTTCAAAAATCCAATGTCTTAATTTAATTTTTCAATGACTCGTTCAAATCTTATTTTCATCAATTAGAATTATAATCTCATACTCATCTAGTTATTTAAAGTCTAATCCTTCAAAAATCCTCTGCCCTAATTCAATTTTTCAAATAACTCGTTCAAATCTTATTCTCATCAATTAGAATTATAATCCTATACCCATATAGTTATTTAAAGTCTGATTCTTCGAAAATCTAATGTCTTAATCTAATATTTCAATAATTCGTTTAAATCTTATTTTCATCGAATAGAATCATTATCCCTTATTTATCTAGTTATTTAAAGTTCGATCTTTCAAAAATCTAATGACTTAATTTAATTTTTCAATAATTCGTTTAAATGTTATTTTTGTTAATCAGAATTCTTATCCCATATCTATTTATTTATTTAAGGTCCAATTCTTCAAAAATCCAACGTCCTAATTTAATTTTCAATCTTAAAAATTCAACTACTCATTTTCTATTTGTTTAAAATATTGTTTCCGTCAAATAGCATTATTATTCCATATTTATTTATTTATTCTAATCGTTAAAGTTTAATTCTTCAGAACCCGACTTCCAAATCTAATTTCCAATCTCAAAAGCTCCACCGTTCGTATACCGCCGTTTAATGATCATTCTCGTTATTAATGTTATCCCAACTATTTACTTATTCAGTTATTCATATGCCAAAGATCTCATCTCTAAATAAATTCTTAAGTTTTCAATCTCTAAATTCACATCTTCAATCTCTAAAATTCCATATTTCGCAATTATTTACCTAATTTTTATTATTTCGCCATCGTTGTTATTCCCTTCTTTCGCCTACCTACTCATCCACTTATCCACTCATTTAAAATCCCAAACTCTCAAATCGTTTTCAAAATTCCGATCTCGTTCAAATTCAATTTCTAAAATTCTCGTTTTCATATTCAACCTCTAAAAGTCTGATATTCAAATAATCTCCAAAACTCCAATTTTCAAATAATCTGTAAGACTCCGATTTTCAAATGAATTTCAAAAATCCAGTTTTCCTTCAAACAATTTTAATCCCTGTTCGGTGATGCATGTGATGTGTTTCGTGCTCTATATTGTGCACTGACTCTGTTTTTATGGTAGCGCATTGCTCGTCCGTGGCCCAAGTACGCATCCATTTCTATTCTGGTCATTCTCTATGCATGTTCTGATTCCCATATGCACATAATCGACTTGAGTATCCATTGATTTTCCTATTGATTGCCACGTCAGCTTCATTTTATTAGTAGAGACTTGACTTTAGGGACTTAGAGGGGTGCTACGGTCTTTACCGTACCTTCCCGACAAGTAACCTGACCCTCGAACCCGATCCGGTTTTTCGTAGATCACCTTTTACAAAATAAGGAGTCACACTTAGGGTTTTCTTTCTTATTTTGTTTACCCTTTTAAAAAAAATAAAACAAAAATAAGTGGCAACTCCAAGTCATTTTTCCTAATCAATAAAATCATTTTCTCAAAAATAAAAATTGAGCTCGCCATCGAGTGGGAAACACATGAGCCGAACTGCGGGGTCCACACATATCTATTTATACTTGAAAACCTTTGTATATAATTATATATGAAGAGTTCTTTGATTTTGAAACATTCCAAAAAGCCTTTTTAGAATAGAAGGTGGAGTGAGAAATGAATTTGGAAAACAAAATGATGTGGGGGAGGGGTGGTCTGAACGTCCAAGGGGTGCATTCTCCTATTTTGTGAACTTTTTCGATCTGATTTTCTGCTATGTTCAGTTTTGATTCACATGTTAGCCATTCCAAAAGCTTTACCAATTTATAGATGTACACTTACCTCGAATTTGATGGCTTTGAAGTGATTCGAAGTCAAGTTTGATAAAGTCCAAAGTCAACTTGAGAATGATACTATCTAAGAAAGTAAGTCGCATGTAATGAGGAAGAAATGTAACAAATTTGTCAACTAAACCTAATACATCAATAGAAATTTTAATTATTATGACCAAATATATATGAACCAACAAGATTGATCAAATTTGAAAGAAGAGACAAAGAATATAGGGGTTCAAATTTTGATCCTTTCACTTGAATATTCGAAAATCTGAATTTGGCAATTCTGTACGCTCCATTTGATTTTGGACATATAAAGTATTTGGGAATGCAAATGTTTTCTTTTTCTTTCTTTCACTTGAATATCCTGTTATGTCTAGTTATTCAGAGCATATGGTTATATTACTAATGCTACAGAATCATTTCTGCAGGTTGCATTTCCTAGCTTGGAGGACTTGGATATCTCCAACCTAGATAATGTGGAAAAGATATGGCACAATCATGAGTTTATTGCAGATTCCTTAGGAAATCTAAAAAGATTGTCTGTACAGTCCTGTCAAAAACTGCGGAACATTATTCCTTCCAATATGCTGAAGAGGCTACAGAGTCTACAAATTCTGAAGATAGTGGACTCTAATTCAGTGGAAGACGTTTTTGATCTGGAAGCCATAGATAGTAAGGAAAGTCATGATATTCCTTCCCTTCAGTTGCGAGAATTGTGTTTAGATAATCTAAAGAATCTCAAGCGTGTATGGAATAAGGCTCCTCAAGGACTTCTAACCTATCACAACTTAAAGTCCGTACAAGTTTCTCATTGTCCAAGTCTTAAAATTCCTTTTCCAGGTTTTGTGGTGAGAAGCCTTCTGCAAGTTAAAGAAGTAGATATGAACTCTGGTGGAGTGGAGGAAATTGTTGCACATGAAGATGTAGCCAAAGTAGTGTCCATGTTCTTATTCCCTGAAGTGACCCATCTGACAAATTCCTGTCTAAAAGAACTTGAATGTTTCTATCTTGGAATGCATACTTTGGAGTGGCCAATGTTAAAGACACTGGAGGTGGAAAGTTGTGGAAGTCTGGAGATGTTGGCTTCTAAACTTGATAAACCAGTTGAACAACCCAAATTCTTTGATTTTGTCTCAAGTTTCATATCCTGGAAGTTTTCTAATTAAAACTTTATGTTAAAGCCATGCCACTTGAGCCATTCCAATTCTGATCTATGATATTATTTTGAATGCCATAATTTATGATTTGAAGTAGTCAAACAATACATTGATTTTATCATTTTGAGAAGTCAAGTTTTGTTGATTTACAACAAATGTTTTGAATAGCTATATATATATATTATAATGTTTAAAAGAAAACAAGTGCATGCATTGCATGGTTAATTAGTCAATTTATTATAAATTTGGTGCGCCAATAAATGAAATTTATGATAGTTTTGTTAATAATATAACATGAATAAAGTCGACCATGGTTGTCAAGTTAAGAAAAGCTTTTTATATATTACATTTTTTTATTTGAAAAATATTAAAAAGAACAAGTCCAATTCAAAATCACATTTTTTTTTTCAGAAAAAGAATAAAAATAACAATTCCAATAAGGACTTGTGAAAATTTTCTAATTCCAAGTTTGATATTTGCTTAGTTTCTTAAGAATTTATGTTAAAAGTCATCTTACTTTAATAATTTAAAGACTGCAATCTATTATCTTATTAATCTATTTGAATGGTGAAAGGCCTTCCAAAGTGTAGCTCAAGTGATTGCATACTCTAGTAATGAACACAAAGTTTAAATGGTATAGGATACAGGGATGAGCCCATAATACACAAAGTTTGCTTCAATCGAAATCAAAATAAATGTCTTGCTACTTAGATAGATTCCTTATTGTAATAAAAAATTGGCTTGTTAAAACATTACTACATAGAATTTTTAATAGAGAACTTTTTACTAGGGAGAATTACTTGATTGTAATTAAATCAGGATTTTTTTCCTCTTTTTCCCCGTAATAAATATTTGGTAGGGAATGTATTTTTTTGGGAATTGGACCACCACTTTTGCAATTGATATAATCATCTATCGCGTATTTGCAGGTTGCGTTCCCTATATTGCGGTACTTGAATCTCTCTCTCAAGTTGAAGTAAATACAGGATCTTCAACCTTTATTTGGGGCCTTCTCTAATCTAAGGATCCTAATAATTGAGAACTGCCCATTTCTTTCCAATGTTTTGTCATCCAATTTTGCGCAAAGCTTAAGCAATTTAAGAGAGCTTACTGTGAAAAAATGTGACCTACTTGAAGAAGTATTTGATCTTAATGGACTTGATGATGCTGACAATGAACATGTTGAGATACTCTCAAAGTTAGAAGAACTGAGCTTAATCGATCTACCTATGTGGAGATATATATGCAACAACAGCCCTCGACAATTTTCGTGCTTCAAGAACTTGGAATCGGTGCGGGTGAAGCAGTGTGACAGCTTGATGTATCTTTTTTCAGCTTCCATGGCATTGGGTGTTGTCAAACTCAAACACTTGCACATAGAAAATTGCTCTATGATAGAAGAAATTGTCATTGCAGAAAACGGAGCTACAGACAAGATCACTTTTCGTCAGATAACCCAAATTTCACTTCTATCTTTGCCCAACCTCACAAGTTTCTATCTAAGAACACAGAATCTGGGGGTGCTCTTCAATGAAGAGGTTAGCATGTCTCTTAGTTATTAATCTTCCACATCTTCTGCGTTTTGGTGTTTTTTTTTTTTTTTTTGTTTTGTTTATTTAACACTGTATTCGTAATCAATTAATTTTTTTCAGGAAAAATATTTAAGTAATTGCTAAGAAGATGAAGCATTAATGAATGCAAATGTTTTCTTTTATTTATTTATTTCTTCTAGCTTTGTGTTCTTTTCATGTTTACCTTCTATGTCCTATTTCCTATCATGTTGTGATATTAACAAATTTATAGGTATTTTATTAACATGATGGGATGGACTCTGCAGGTTGCATTCCCTAAATTGGAGTTCTTGTATGCCACCGGCCTGGATAACGTGAAAAAAATATGGCAAAACCAACTGTTTGCAAATAATTCCTTCAGCAAACTGAAGGAAATGAAGGTAGAAAATTGCAATGAACTGCAGAATATTTTGACATCCAAGAATTGGTTGCCAAGTCTAGAGTCTCTTACAATAGACAGCTGTGATGAATTAAAAGTGGTTTTTGATTTGGAAGTGATAAATATTCCGGAAGATGTAACAGACAGTCAGCCGAGTCAATTAGGTTTAGATGATTTACAGAACATAGAGCATATGTGCAACTGTGGCAGCTTTAAAATGCTTTTCTCGCTTTACACAGAACCTGAAGGAATAAAAGAAATCATCAGGCAGGGAGAAGGAGCTGAAGAGATTATTGATAAGATCGAGTTTCCTGAATTAAGGTCTCTTTCACTTGAATCTTTGCCCAGCCTAGCAAGTTTCTATCCAGGAAGCCATACTCTCAGAAGGCTTGGTCTGGGAGACCATGATATCCTTACTCCAGTGCTCTTCAGCGAAAAGGTCAGTTGTCTCTTAGATTTCCTTTTCTTCTCATCTTATAACAATTTTCCCTTCAGCACCTGATTTAGAACAAAGTTTTGAAAGAAAAGAATTTCATGAATGAATAGATAGAGGAAACTACATTTCAGTATTTCATTTCCTTATCTTTTTTCACAGTGGGAAGAACCTAAAATATGACAGAATTTTCATCAAAACTTGTTTCTCAAGCAGTGATAAAACTAATGCCAGGACTCTAGCCCAAGCTGGCTTGATGTATCATTGGCCAGTTATCTAACAACTTAGGCAGCTGAGTCAAATTGGAATCAAAGCCTTGTTTTCCAAACGATCATGAGTTGTCATTATACCCCTAATGATTGGTAGCTTAACATTGTTGGCTACTTGGCCTGATGCACATATGGTATCGAATTATTACATTTTAGCTCATGCTGGCTGGATAAATTCTTGATCAATTACTTAACAACTTAAAATTTTAGGTTGGTAGCTTGACAGCCAAAAATATAGATAAACTTTTTTAATCAATTTTTCCTAATTTCTTTGAAAGGATGCACACTTCATAAATCAACTTGAGAATGTGCAATATGAGAAGAAAATTACACCAAGCTATGAAATTGGGTATCTGAAGTATCATAATATTAGTAGCTAATGTTAGTAATAGAAAATTTTTACTCTAGCTTCCAAAAACAGAGCTGTGTTTGTGTTCACTTGGACTATCCCATGAGTGATGACTTAGGTGGGCACCCCTTCAAACAAGGAATTTAGAGAAACCAAGTAGAAAATTTATATTCTAGCTAACTCATTATACCTCAATGCGCCACTAATCACTAAGATTTAACAAATTTGAATGAGAGTCATCCAAAGAAGTGATTTGAATTTGGATCATCTGATTTCATCATTTGAAAATTTTACAATTTGGCAAGTTTTAGGACTCCACTTGATTTTTGAAATATGAGGTTATAATGACCCACACTTAACGATATAGATATTATCCGCTCTAGGTCCAAGGGAGTCCTCACAGCTTTCAAAAGTGTCAACAAGGTTAAGGAAAGTTCATACTTATATAGTGTTAAGAGTTTTCTCCCTTATCTGATGTGGGTTATCACAATCAACCCCTCCCATTCCTCATGCAAACACAATATTCTCGTTGTATCCCATGGGACTGTGGGATTAAACAAACAAACATCCTTCACAGGGTCAAACAAACCCCCACACTAAAATCGGGGATAGACTCTAATACCATTTGTAATTACTGTACCTAACCATATGGATATTGTCTGCTCTTTTAGGCTCAAAGGGGCCCTCACAACTTTAAAACTCTTTTGTAAGGTTAAGAAGAGTTCATACTTATATAGTGTCAAAAACTTTCTTTCTCATCTGCATGGTTAGGTGTGGATCATTACAAATGGTATCGGAGCTTATCCTCGATCCCATGTGGGAGTTTGTTTGGTCCTATAAGGGATGTTTGTCTATTTACCCCGCAATCCTGAGGGACACAACAAGGAAGTTGTTTTTGCACGGGGGGCTTAATTGTGATGTCCCACTTTAGATAAGAGAAAAAGTTTCTGACAATATATAAGTATGAACTCTTCTTAACCTTGTAAATACATTTTAAAGTTGTGAGAACCCTTTTGAGCTTAGAGCGAACAATATCTACACAATTAGGTACAGGTTGTTACAAAGACATTGAACTAAGGAAGTGTTTTCTTTTACTATCTATTTTAATATCAAACTCAAAAGTTTCCACTTGGGAATGGTAATTGCTGAAAGAATGGGAGGTTGAAAATTGTGATAAATCGGAAATATTGGCTTCTAAACTTGATAACATGATTCAGCCATCCCTCATCTTTGTTGTAAGGCTCAAACACCTTTGAACTTTTCCTTATCGCATAGTCATCTAGCTCTTCAAAGATTATGTTAAAGCATTGCCTATCTATGGTTTATGAACCTCATTAAAAAATTCTACTATTAAAAAAAATACCTTGATTTGATCATTCCATCATTTTATTTATATTGATTTATAGTGAGTGTTTTCATAGTTAGAAACCTCTTTGAATGTTTAAAAGAATGGATGCTTGAATTGCATTGCATGGTTGATTTAGTCATTATTCTATGCACTTCTGGCAATATGAGTTGACAAGAAAGTAGGAAACATGAACAATAGTAGGTCATGATACTTTTATTATGATTTAACATGAATACAAAAAAATTTCAATGTAAGGAGATCACGGTTTTTGATAATAAAAAAAAAAATACACAAAAATTTTGAAAAAACATGAAAATGAAGCAACTCAAGGTGAGTAGAATGCCATTTGCCATTAGAGCACATGGAATAACGTTTAAGTGCTTAATCTTTATTTTCTTTAAGTATTCATCAATCGTGAGTTTAATTTAAAAGGTCAAAAGTTCTTAAAGTTTGTAAGGACATATTTGGTAGTAGTTTTGGTAAAAATGCTTTTTTACTTATAATCTTTTTATTTTTTATTTGATAAGTAAACCAGAAATTCATTAAAGAAGAGGCAAAAAGCCACACAACATACAGGTGGTATACAAGGTGGCTAAGGCCTCTAAAACAAAAAACCAAGAGAGACTCACCACCCCTTAAGTCGATGCTAACCACTCCAAAAAGCCTATAAGGAAGAGTGACTCCTCATCTATATACAATCTAGCCCAGCTCCATAAATTACAAACAAAAAAATTCTTGAGTTTCTGGATATTCAACACACCCCTCTTAAAGGCTAATCTATTCCTCTCCTTTCAAACCATCCAAAAAATACACAACGAGATGGATTTCCAAACCTTTTTCCCTTTCTTCCCCACAAAAGGGCCCCTCCAGCTAATTAAGACCTCCTTTACAGTTTCTGGAAAGACCCACTTAACATCTACTAACCCAAGAACAATATCCTACAGGACTCTGACCACTATACAGTGTATAAGAATATGATTTACATTTTTTTCTTCACAACCACACAAAAAACAACAATTTGGGAGTTGTAACCCTCTTTTCTGGAGCCTATCAAGAGTAAGCACCTTTCCCCACGTCGCCTCCCAAGCGAAGAAAGCGACTTTGGTTAGAACTCTATCGACCCAGATACACCTTGAAGGGAAAGCGGTGTCATTAGGATTCACTAGCAGGCTATACACTTTCTTGATCTTGAATTGTCCATTTCTTCCTCCCTTCCAAAAAACTAAGTCTTCCTTTAAAGAAGGCCTATGACCCCTCAAAACATGGATCAAGTCTCCTACCATATCCAACTCCCAATCATTTAAGTGCCTCACAAAAATTAGATTCCAACCTCCTCGACCAGAATTTTGGTCCCACATTTCCTCCACAATTGCATTCCTATGAGCAGCCATGACGAAGAGGTGGGGGAAAAAATGAGACAGCGTTGTACCAGTACACCAAATATTTGTCCAGAATCCAATTTTGGTACCCTTACCAGCTAAGAACACCATATTATCCCAGCACCAAGCAGATTCTTTCAAGATCTCCTTCCAAACCCCTACTCCAACTGCCCCGTTGGCCTTCTTTGTCCTCCATCCAAGACCCTCTTGCCCATACTTCGTCATGATTACTTGTTTCCAAAGATTGTCTTTTTCACAAGCATACCTCTATATCCACTTACTTAGCAAGGCTTTGTTCAACAGGGCTAGCTTTCTTAGGCCTAGCCCCCCCTTATTCTTATCCGTACAAACCATCTCCAATTTAACATGATGGGTTTTCACTTCCAAGTCCCCCCCTCCCCCCCCCACCCCAACAGGAAGTCCCTTTGCACTTTCTCTAACCTTCTAGCAACAATCTTGGGCATCCGAAAAAGAGACATTTGGTAGATTGGCATGCTAGCCAAAGTGCTTTTTATGAAGGTAATTCTCCTTATTTTGGAAATATACTGTTGTTTCCAAAGCGCAAGTCTCCTCCTCACTCTCTCTTCCACCCCATCCCACACAAAGGTAGCCTTATTAGGAGCCCCTAAGGGCAGCCCCAAGTATTAGGAGGGCAAGGATCCCACCCTGCATCCTAACTCCACTGCCAACTCTTCAACCTCATCCGCCCCACCAACTGGGATGATTTCACTTTTGGCCAAGTTAATCCTTAGATCTGAAGCAGCTTCAAACCAGAATAAGATTCAACTTAAATGAGTTAGGTGCTCTTTGCTAGCCTCACATAACACAATTGTATCATTAGCAAAGAATAAATGGGAGATGTTCATAGGGGATCTTCTACCACCCCGAATGCTACATCCTGATAGGAATCCCCCCTCAACAGCTCTCCTAATGAGAACATCCAACACTTCCATTCCCATCACAAAGAGGTAAGGAGATAGGGGATCTCATTGTCTAAGCCCCTTGGAGCTTGGGAAAAAGCCAGTTGGAACCCCATTAACTAGTATTGAAAATTTGGCTGACGATAAGCAACTCCACATCTACCCCAACCACTTTGACCCAAAGCCCATTTTTTGCAATACCTTTAACAAAAACTGCCAGTTGATGCTATCATAGGCTTTCTCTATATCCAATTTGCAAATGAGCCCCTTCTCTTTTCTTTTCTGCCACGAGTCTATCACCTCATTTTCAATTAAAGAAGCATCAAGGATTTGTCTTCCCATCATAAAGGCATTCTGGGCAGGGGAAACCACCTTTTCTACCACTTTCTTGAGCCTATTAGCTAGCACTTTAGCCAACAATTTATAGAGCCCCCCCCAAAAGGCTAATAGGTCTAAAGTCTCCCAGGTACTCAACCCCACCTTTCTTAGGAATCAGGACCAGGAAAGTGTTATTGAGACTCTTAAGAAAAGAACTATGCTCGTGGAATTCCTTAAACATTTCCATAATCTCCTCTTTAGCGAAGTCCCAACAGCTTTGCCAAAAGGCCACAGTAAAGCCATCCAACCCAGGGGCTTTTTCCCCATTCATCTCCATTAAGGTCGAATGAACCCCAGCCTCTGAAAAGGAATCTCCAAATTCTTCGCTTCTTGCTGATTGATTTGATCTAGCTGAAGTCTCCCAATATCCGCCTTCCATCCCATATCTTTTGAAAGCGACTACTGGAAAGCATTAGCAATTCCTTCCCTCACTTCCTGCTCATCTGAAAGCCACTCCCCATTAATCTTAACTCTGTCCAGGGAGTTGTTTCTACGATGGGCATTTGCCATACGATGGAAAAAGCCTGTATTTCTGTCCCCTTCTCTTAGCCAGACCTCCCTTGAAAGTTGTCTCCAATGAATTTCTTCTAGAAGTACCCACTTTTTATAAATTTCTTTTGTTTCTTTTTTTAACTCTGTTTCCTCCACTATCAGACTTCTCTCACTTTCCACCCGGTCCCAGAAATCCACTTGTTGTATAGCTAAAGATTTGTTACAATCCAGCCTCCTAAACACCTCTCTATTCCATACTTTCAAATTTTGTTTGATTCCCTTCATCTTAACAGCCAGTCTAAAACTAGCACTACCCCTGACCTCCATCCCCCGCCACCAGCTTCGAATAAGGTCTTTGAAGCCCTCAACCTTGAGCCACAAGTTTTCGAACCTGAAAGGAGAGAGACCTCTTCTTATCCCACCCCCCACAAAAAGGATTGGGAAGTGATTAGAAACAGGTTGGGGCAACCTGCTTTGGAACACTCCACTAAAATCATCTAACCAGCTAGATGACACAAGGAACCTGTCCAGTCTAGCCTAGGACTGGTTATTAGGACCCCCACTCCAGGTGAACTCTCCCCCCTGTAACGGAAGATCCACCAGCCCTAATTCATCAACAATCTCAACAAATTTCCTCATTTTTGAAGTTATTCTTCTCTGATTGCTCCTTTTTCTTTGGAGGAGACTGATGTTAAAATCCCCCCCATGCACCAGGGGTCTTCCCAAAGACCTTTAATTGCCCCGAATTCTTCCCATAGACATTCCCTTTCCACTTTGGTGTACGGACCATAAACTTCTATGAACACCCAGACAGCCCCATCTTCTATATTCCTGAACCTGCAGAATAAGGAGAATTGGTCCTCCTCCCAGTCCAAAATATCTAGCAACCTTTTGTCCCAGCAAACCAGGATACCTCTTGCAGCCCTCTCCGCATCCAGAGCTTTCCAATCTAAAAATCTCCTCGAGCCTAAACTTCTCACAACAGCCTCTAACATAGGTTGAATTTTTATCTCCTGGATACATAGTAAATCAACCTTCTTATTCCTTATGAAAGTCTTGATAATTTTCCTTTTGGAGCTATCGTTTGCTCCTCTCACATTCCAACTCAGAACCTTTAGCTTCATTGGACTACTGCGATTTGACTCCCTTTACCCTGTGAGAGGTCTTTCTGCTTATTTCCTCCCTTATAATTTATAGAGCACTCCAACCTCTTTAACTCCTTTTCGAACTTTGACTTCTCCAAAAGCTCTTTGCTGTGTATCCTCTCCCGTCTCTTTCTGATTTTAATCAAGAAGCTCAGGGTTTCCTTTTCCAATCCCTCTGTCGGGAACCCCAGAAAGTGGTTGAACTTTGCCAGGCTACTTTTCTCCCATTTTTCCTTATTCTCGTTTCTCACATCTTGTGCCTCGGGCATGCCACAATAGCTCTTTGTACCCCTAGCTTTATTGATGATTCTATTAGCTTCTCCCAAGTCCCAGCAAGCATTACCATCCTCATTAGACCCCTCCTTCGTTGTCAACCACATTGTGTTCTCACTCCGAAATTCCTCCCCTATAACCTCAGAACAATCATAAAACTCCCCATTCGGAGCCCGATCAAAAGCAAGAGAATTAAGATGAGAAGCCCCCAAAGCCCTTTTTCCCCTAAAATGTAAAACTAACCCATACCTCAGAGTCTCCTCTTCGAGAGCCCGGTCTGTCACTGAGTGGCTAACTTTCAACTGCTGCTTCCTGAAGTCCTCAGTTTCCCAGGCAACTAGGGGCTTCGTCTTTGAGCAGTTCACACTTCTAGTAATATTGCAGTCCAGAAGACAGTCCTTCTCTTGAGGACCTCTGCTTAATGCCTGGGCTAGGAGCGTGACTGGGTTGGCATTTTCCAGGCCAACAAACCCAACCAGCTTTAGGCAGTCCACCACATCAGGCCGCCACCTAGTCGATGGGCCTGCCTCTAGCTTATCTACGACAACCATCACTTCTTTTAACTTTAAGCCCAAAGATATATTTTGCAAGATAGGCCCACTTGCCCTCCTAGCATCTTTTGAGCCCACGGTCGGGCCTGACGTAGGAGCCCCAAGCACCACTGCATCGAGGGAAGCTCGGTCCCGGATCGCCGAGTCTTGGACCCGGTTTACAGACGCCTCCCGACCCAACCTACTCTCCTGCGCACCCATCACTTCAGCTAGCAGAGTCAACATGTCGAGTCTCATGCTCTCCGACTCTTCCTCCATGCGCAACCCCACGCGTGAATTGACTTCACCCCTAACCTCACCACTTTTTCGCTTGGACGCTTTACCACAATCCACCAAGTTATTCCTTAGCACCGATCTGAGCTCCCACCAAAGAGTAAGGTAGTAGACGACCTCCTCAACTTCGATCTCCAACGCACTCGGCATAATATTTCCTTTTGTTTTTACCAAGATTCGAGCCCACTGAAGCTCTCCCAACGTCTTTGTCTAAGGATCGATTGTAACGAAACTCCCACACTCTTCCCCCACTCTTCTCAAAATCGTCGGGTTCCATAGCGAGATTGGGAGTCCAATGATTTTGACCTAAACTTCATTTCTTAACCCATCCTCTACCCAATAGTCGGTCCTAGGGTTCCAGTGTTCCAGCCCCAACTGGAGTCCTCCCAACAATCATTTCCCTGAGGATAGAACACGTCTTGCTTCTTCTAGAGCTTCAAACTCCAGCAAGACCCTATTCTTCTCCAGTCTTGCCAGCCCTAATTTTCCTTTCAGCCCCAAGAGTTTGCTAATAATATCCCCAATTTCTCTAGGTCCTCTCCTCTTGCTGCACTAGATTTCCAGCTCACAACAATGCAATGTTCCAATTTCCGCAGATTTCCGAGTGTTTCCTCCCTTTTAAGTTCTAACCTTCACTCTGACTAAATTATTAACTCTCCAATTTGGTCTCTTCACTATTTCTGCTTACAATCTCTCTAAGACAGATTTCCCCACGACCCTTGCTTCCTGCTTATTTGCTTTTCTGCCCAAAGCTCCTTCCATTTGTAGTAGTTTCTCCGCCATAGTCACCCATCCCCCTTTGTCTCCTCTACCTTTTGGAATGGATATACTAAAACTCTTCCTTTTTGAATCTACAACCCCTAACCGGAGAAATCACCCTGCTCTATTGATACCTCGCATCAGGGAGTACGATCTCCCCTTTTCCTTCCACCCCATTCCCATTTTCCCTTTTTCTCGTCCTTAATGCAATGGTTTAGATCCTCCACGAAAACCCTAGCCTCTCCGATCCCAGTCGGACCCATGACGAGACCCCTCTCTTCTTTTCCACAATGATTACTTGGAGCTTTCATTTTCTTTCTTCTAATACGATCTCAAACACCTTGGACTCCACTGCGAAACTGCTCTCCTTCCTTCTTCTTCGATTCGCTGCACTATCTTCTCCCTTCTCACAGTCGCGCTTTCTCTCACTCTCTCCCATCTCTCTTAATCAAGCTAACAGATTGATATATGAAGCCTGATGTATTACTTATAACCTTTTTATTAGTAGTACTTCTATTTAAAACCTCTTATAAAGAAGCAATGAGTGTTTAAATATAAATAAAAAAAAATGTTTTTTATTGCTCTTTCTAATAATATGTTAAGTAATAAAGTGATATATATATATTTGGAAGGAGTACCTATCAAGTCCTAGTTCAAGAATAACTTCAAGTGATTTTTTAGATTTTTAAAATTTTGTCAAAAGCTAAGTTTTATGAAGAGAACACTTGCAAGTATTAGAAAGTCTTCTTAACCTTCACAAAATCTCTTGAAAATAGGCTTTAAGTTTGGGGTTGATGTTGTTCCAATTAAATGATAAACTTTGTGCTCCTAGTCTTGATTAATTAACTGTTTGTAATAACACATGTGCAGTATAGAAATGAAATTATAATGAGCTATAGAATAAGTAATGGGTGCACGGAAGTATACACGGTGTACACAAGGTGCCAAAGGCCAAAAAGAGACAAAGAGAATACAAGAACACCACCCTTGCCGGACTAATTAGAGTGCAACAAGTCAATAAAGTCCATTAGAGATAAGGAACCCTCTCCTATGTGCATCCTAACCCATTCTCAAAAAATTTACACAAAAAATTGTTTAATTGTTTGATTCGTATTTTTCATGCTTTTGGAGGCCCTCCTATTTCTCTTTTTTTATATGGTCGAAAATAAACATAAATTCCTCATTTTCTTCCCTACAAAGGAATGCTGCTAGATCAAAAGGGCATCCTTGATTGAAAATAACACATTCCATTGAACCCTAAACAAAGCATAAATTAATTGGCAAAGCATAACAACTTTAGAACAATGAAGGAGGATATGATACACCAATTCTTCTTCTTCTTTATATACAAATAACACCTACATAGCAACCTCCAACCCCTCTTTTTTAGTTGATCCATAGTTAAAATTCTACCTTAAGAAGCTTTTCAAGCAAAAAAGCTAACCTTCATTTGAACCTAGGGTTCCATACAATGCTAAAAGGAAATTTCTCCACTCTATATTGTGTTAAGGAAGAATAAAGGGATGTAATTATTAATTTACTGGTCTTTAACCTTGCCAATGGTGTCCTTTATATCCCTTCTAATTGTCTACCATTGCAATCTCCTAAAAAGAGCTTTCACCTCTCCTATCTCCCAATGATTGTTCTGTTTTATGAAAAGTGGCTTCCAACAACCTCCCTTGTCGATTTGCTCCCATAATTGATCAACCCAAGCATCTTTTGCAAAGGTTATAGAGAACAACTTAGGAAATGCCTCTTCCAAGGATTCATCACCATTTCACCTATCCTTCCAAAATTTCACCCTCTTATCATTTCCCACATTAAACCTAACCCTTTTGTTAAATCCCTCCCACCCACTTCTAATAACCTACCATAACCCCACACCATAACCATCTCTCAAAGCTCTAGAACACTAGCCCTCCTCATCCACCCCGTACTTCCCTCTAATCACATGTTTCCAAAGAGACTCATTCTCATATATAAATCTCTAACACCATTTTCCAAGGAGTGCCTTGTTTAGAGTTGATAAATTTTAAATGCCTAAGCCTCATCTTTTTTTTTTTTTCATGTAGACTATCAACCAATTTACCAAGTGAGGCCTTCTTTGAAGCCTACCTCGCCTCATAGGAAGTCTCTTTGAATTTATTTCATCTAAAAGTCACCTTGTGAAGGATCACAAAGAAAGACATGAAGTAAATTGGTAAGATAGAAAGAGTTCTTTTAACAAGGTCAATCTTCCTCCTTTTAACAAGCATTGCCTTTTTCATGTAGTGAGCCATTTCCAAAATCTTTCCTTCGCTACATCCCAAACTTTCACTAATTTGAAAGGAGTTCCCAAAGGAAAGTCTGATAAGTGGTTTTCCACTTTACAGCCCAACTCCCCAGTCAACTACTGTAAACTAGGAAACTCTCTTACTAGGGTCAACTCATTTTTTTCAAAATTAAATTTTAAAGTTGAGATCGCTTCAAACCACATGAAAGTCCAACTCAAGCACTCTACTGGCTCCTTGTTAGCCTCACAAAGAATCAAAGTATCATCAATAAATAAAAGATTAGACAATTTCACACCCTTTCCTCATCTCCTACTAGCCCCAAAGCCCTTTATAAAACCTCCTTTCTTAGCCTTCTTTAGTAAGAGAGCGTCTCCATTGCCATAATGAAAAGATAAGGGGAGAGTGGGAGAGTGGGTTACCATGTCTTAAACCTCTTGAGTTTTGGAAGAAGCTTGTTATGGTCCCATTCATCAAGCTTGAAAAATGAGTTGATGAGATGCACAACTTCATCCAACTTATCCACTTTGCACCAAAGCCTGTTTTCTCCATAATTGCTTGCAGGAAGCCCCAATTCACATGATTATAAACCTTCTTAATATCGGTCTTACAAATTACCTTGTTATTCGATCCTTTTAGCCTACAACCAATTGCTTCGTTGCTATGACCACCACATCCAAAATTTGTTTCCTTTAGATAAATTCATGCTAGAAATTAGACACCACTCTTCTTGTCTCTTAGCCAAGACTTTAGCTAGTAGCTTGTAAAGTCATTGGACCAAACTAATAGAGCAAAAGTCTTTCAAATCTTCAACTCCCCCTTGTTGTAAGACTAGAACTATAAAAGTGGCGTTTAAACTTCTTTCATAGAAGTCTAGTTCATTGAACATTGCAAAAAAAATTCATCACCTCATTCTTGACAAAGTCCCAACAAAACTTCCAAAATGTCATTGAAAAGTCATCTTGGCCAAAGGCATTGTCCCCAATTAGGCTGGAAGGACCGCCTGAGAAAACCTCTTCCTCAGAAGACAGATTCTTAAGGGACCTAGATTCTCCACTCCCAAAGAAGAGAAAGCCAATCCACTCATACTCATCCAAATACTATAAAGAGCATTGACCACCCCTTCCTTTATCTCTGCCTCCTTAGAAAGCCTTTCTCCCATTCACTTTAATTGAGCCTAAAAAAATCCTTCTCTCAAGGCATTTTCCATTTTGTGAATTTTTAGCACCTTCTTTCAGTCATATTTCTCTTAAATTTTGTCTCCAAGAGATCTCTTTCAACACTGGCCACTTTGTCAACTCCTTCACAGCCCCTCTACTGGCCTCACTTTGCTCTGCTGATAGGCCCGATTCCCTCTCTTTTATATCCCACAATCCAATCTGGTTGAGAGCTACAACTTTATTAGTGGACACATTCCTTGCCACCTCTTTATTCCATGCTTTCAAATCTTGGTTCAAAGACTTTAGTTTGCTATCTAGGATGTGGCTGCAAGTACATCTAAAATTATATCCTTCCCACCATCTTCTAACCAAGTCTTTGAAACCTTTCACCTTTAGCCACATATTTACAAAACAGAAAGACATTTTTATAATACAATAGGTTTATGTAAATCATGAAGATAAATAATATTAGGTATTAAAATTAGTAATAGAAATTTATTAAACTCTGATTTAAAATAATATGGTTAGGAGTAAATAAATGCTTCAAAAGATTTTATTGGGAAAATAATAACAAATAAAAAAGGGTTGTGTTTTGAAGGCATTTGGTGTAAAATAATTGAAATGGTGCAAATAATAGTACAAGTTAACATATGAACATGGTATGTGAAGACATGTCATGGGGATTTGTCATTGATGCGATTTATGGGGTCTCTGCAGGTATCATTTCCTAACTTGAAGATCTTGAAACTCTCTGGACTTTCCAAGTTGATGGGGATATGGGATCACCAACTTCCGCGCAGCTCTTTTTGCAAACTACACATCCTGGAAGTGAAGTGTCCATTCCTACTGAATGTTGTTCCAAACAACTTGATTGAAAGTTTACAGAATTTAGAAAAACTAAATGTGGAAAAATGTGATAAACTAAAAGAAGTGTTTGATCTTGAAGGACTTGATCACGCTGATTATGAAAATGCTAGGATGCTCTCAAAGTTAGAAAAGCTGAAGTTAATCGATCTTCCTCAGTTGGGGCATATATGCAATAAGGACCTTCGGCAAATTCCGTTTTTCCAAAACTTGAGAATCCTACAGCTGAAGCATTGTGACAGCCTGATGTATCTTTTTTCAGCTTCCATGGCGTTGGGTCTTGTGCAACTCAAAGACGTATACGTGGAACATTGTTCTATGATAAAAGAGATCATCATGATGGAAGACGGGGTTGCAGAAAATATTATATTTCCTCAAACAACACAGCTTTCACTTCTACAGAATGCTAGAAAAAAAGAAATAATTGACAGATCATGCATGTTTCTTCAAGCTGACATAGTGGGACGCAATGTAATGGCATGTGAAATGGTACATTAACATACTGTTTTCATAGCTACCTGACAGTATAGCTTATATCTATGAACATATAGCCTAACAATTTGAAAGTGATAATGTAATTGTTCCTTCCCGTAGGTGAGAACAACCATTGGCACCTCCATGTGCTTAACATTCCTACTGGTCGTATCGAGATCCTATCAAGTCTGCCACTACGAAGAGGGAACTACATTAGTGCTTCTAGTAGGCGATTGTCAACGGCTTTGGAGAGAACATTGCATGCACATGGAATTCATGTGAATGTGGACGTTTCAAAATTGGTCCATGTATAACCAAGTCTAGTCCAACAAAAAAAAGGGTAAATTTTTTTGTTCCTCACAGTTTTGGTTGTAATAAAGTTGTAATTAAAGTGTGTTAGATGACTGATGTATGTGTATGACAATCCAAACATTATGGTCTTCTAGGTATGACTGTGGTATCTTTGTGCTCAAGTACATGGAATATTGGAATGGGGCTACCTTAACACAAGCAGTTGCAGAGGTTACTACTGGTTTACACCTTGTTTTAATCTTATCTTCCAATTTTGCCAACACTTGCAAATAAATTTTTATGTTTTTTGTAGGAAAAAAATACATGTTTACAGGTTGCAATTGGTTGTGACATTGCTAGTTAATGAAGCCAACAATGTTAGAGATAATATTATACAGGCGTGTGGATTGTGAGTGGTTATCAGACCTCAAAATGTCAAAATCATGTATTTCATAGAATGACATGTAGTTTTTCGTTTGTAAGTAGTGAAGTTAGTTGTGTTATACCTTTAATTTCCTCTTCTGATCCTTTTGATGAATTTGGGCCATGGAAAACTATTTTTTTATGACTATAAGTTAACATTGGTCAATTATGTTTTCAAACAAGAAGAGACAATAATTTTCATATTTACAAATTGGGCAAAATTGAAGGTACTTATTGACTATGCAATTTAAATGCAAAATTGTTGTGTCATGTCTGTTATTATTTGGCTGGTAAATAGGTAATATTATTACCCTATTGCTTCTTCATTGGAAGACCTATCAATTGCACAACTCTCAACTTAGTTTTTTGGAGTACGAAGTTCTCTCTAAAAGAATTGTGCCTTTATTGTCATTGAAAATGAAATAGTTAAATTATTTATTAAATGACCTGAACTTGGACACTATTTCCAGGCAATTTAGTGTTTGATTCAAAATTAATAGTTGCAAATACCTTCAATTTTAGACACAAAAAACTGAATTTCACCGGAAATTGTACTTTGGTTTCATATGAGAGTTGTGGATTTTAAAACCATGCTCGTAACTGCTCTTGCTTTGTGGCCTATAGTTCAGCCCGACTTTACTTGGTATCCACTTGAAATTTATTTTAGCTTTTACTCGGTGGTCCTTTTACACTTTTTGATAGCTTAAGTAAAACTAATCGTAGGTGATTTGACTTTAGGTTTGTTGATTATGGGTTGGTTTCCGTTACATTTTCCAGGCAGAGAGTGAAGAAAATTCAGGATATGGGACAGAAAATGCTGGAGATGGAGAATTGAATTCAGAAATTGGAGAAACACAACCTCAAAGTGCTGAAAAAATGAGGTAGAGCAGGCAATATTTGATGAGAAAAATGTCAGAACAAATTCGGTTAATATAGAATTGGAAAGTATGAATTTTGGCATGTGAGCATGTATATGCCATATATAGTGAACGAATATGTTTTAGTGTGTCAGATCAGTAACTTTTCTTTCATAAGATGTACAGAAATTTAATTTATGCTCACTTGAGTAGGATATTGTTGCTTCTCGCCCAGGTACTTTGATTTAAATTGGAATGAGATGACTATGTTATGCACAACATAGAAGCAGAAGTTAAATTGAAAGGATGACAATTTTTTTTGTTTGTGTTCATCCTAACAGAATTACAGACAGCTCTTAGGAGAACAAAAATGATAATTGGAGTAGTGTTTCCATGGTAGCAGTTTAAAGTGCTTTTGGAAAATTTCCAACTGTTTGTAATCTGAAGCCCACTAAAGGGCACAAACCTAATACAAGCTCTGTGAAGCAATAGTAGAAAGGGCACACACTTGTGCTTCCCTGCATTGTGTTATCTTAACTTCTTTGACAATTTATATATGGCTATTTCATTCGGACGATTGTGAACCATTATGAATGTCATAGGGATAGCAAATTATGTGTGATCCAATTATGATGTACAAGCATTTAATAATATAGCAGGACATGTAGTTGTTAATGGTGATCAATATCTTTATATAGTTGTTCAATTGGTGCATTGGAAATATTCCTATGCATGTATGTTTTACCTATGCAAATTATACATAAAGCATAAATAGGTTCTGGAGGATGTATGACGTTCATAGACGACCGGAGTAACAAAACTAAGATAAATTGCTTTATTTATTTTTTATTCACATATAACACGCTTGAGTTATAAAAAGCTTCCATTACTTCCTATCTTGGTGTTATTATTTTTCGAGTAATTGACGACTTACTTACCAAAGCATTTTAGTTAGATGATAATTAACTGGGTTGAAAACTAAAAATGAGTTAAACATAGACAAACAATTGAAAAATGAAACTGAAATGTGGAATTGAATGTGGGAACGTGGCATCAGTTTGGTAAATCGGTAGAACAATGCTTACTGCTTAGTATTAAAATTACACTTAGAGCTTGGTTGCCAATGCTTCTAATGAAAGTGTTTTTATTGATATTGTTTATTTCCTTATGCAGTGTTGATGTGAATAACACTTTTATGAGAATTAGGAAAATGAATCTAATAGGGTTTTATAAAATATGTTGTATAAATATACAAACACTTTTAATATTAATAAATTACAACAAATGACATACAATTGTAATTACGAAAACGAAAATAGTATGATAAACATAAAACTTTTTATTATAACACAATATAATATCAAAAACTGGTTTAAAGTATCCGTTGATAGAGCTTTAACATTGGGCTAATCAGGCAGAAATGCAAGCATATCAGGAACACAAGATGATAGAGTGACAACAAGAATTGGAAGCTACTGTCAAGGTTCACGGAGAAGATGTATTTGCATTTTGGCTTGTAATGATGATCTAGGGATGACTTGGCTGGTGAATACCTAATAAAAAAGCAATTAACATTGGTTAAGGAAAGTTGCAAATACAACAAGGGGACAAAAAAGGAAGAAAGGAAACCTAACAAATGTGGAGTTCAAACCAAAATTTGCATATATAGAAAAAATGTTCTAAGTGTTGTATGCCACATACATGTGCTATCGTATAAAATTATGCCATCATAAAAGTACCAAATAATTGTATACATACCTTTATAGTAATAGAGAGATGTGGATGAAAATCTGTATATAGGGACTACAGGGCATCAAAGTTAGTTAGTCCAGAATGCTTGGACATATATCCACTCAGCGTCAAATAAGGATGGAATTGAATGTCAAGCGTAGGTCCTATGGTTGAGGAAATTGCTACCTAGGCTTGGTAAACAACCTAAGGTTCACGAACTCCTTACCTAAGCTCCATTAAGGTAATAACTAAGGTTCACAATGGTCATAAGTAAGTTGTAGTAAGGTAGTACCTTCACACTATTATGAGTAGATAAGGTACGAAGTGACTAACCAATTGAATTTGATTTTGTGTGGTTGATACGCAATAGGCAAAATTTACGCGTTATGATTTATTAATTTATGTTTTGATTTTGTTTAAGAAATGAAAAGGTAGTTTGAGTAGATTTGGCTTTTTAGGTTTATGTAATGGTAGGTTTATAGCTACTTTCTGAATAATGTTGCTTAACTACTTTCTGGATTTGTGTTTTTAGGTTTATGTAATGGTAGCTTTATAAATGTTTTGAGGTGAATAAATTTTTTAAATTAAAACAGTTTTATGAGGTCTTTTATCTTTTCTCATAAAACAAACATAGCTTTGAATAAGGTTGTACATATTAGGTATAGAGGAAGAGTTAAGCATGCAGTTAGAATTGTAAAGGTAGTGTGTACCGGTTGCATTATAATTTTAGCCTATATGTACCGGTTGATCGGTTCCATTTAATTCACATGCAAGTATTGGATGTAGTGTCTACCGGTGGAGGAATTAACACGATTGGCAGAGCCCATTTCTCAACCGGTTGACAAACTATTGGTCGCAATGTCTACCGGTTGAGGAGTTCACACTACCGGCATAGGCCATTTCTCATTCAATTGATAAACTATTGGATGCAGTGTTGACCGGCTGAGGATTTCACACGACTGGCTGAGGAAATTTCTCAACCGGTTGAGAAATTATTGGATGTAGTGTCTATCGACTGAGGAATTCACACTACCGGCATAGGCAATTTCTCAACCAGTTGAGGTTAATTCTCAACCAGTTGACTTGTTCAATGCAATCATGCAATTTCTTCCAATGGCTACCAACTGATAAATAACTATAACTGGTAGAGGAAAATTTTCAATCGGTTAACATTGGTGATTGAGCCATTAAGTACATGGAAAATGATGGAAACTATAATTCCAAATTACTGAATTATGATCTACCTAAATTGATTTTCACTTCTATCGTTGCCCAACCTAACAAGTTTTTATATGGGAACTCGTACTCATGAAAAGGTTCATATGGGAGACTGCGATATCCTTGATTATGTGCTATTTCATGAAAAGGTTAGTTTATCTCTGTTATTTTATTTTATTTTATCATTTTACTTAATAATTTTCTTTGTCTTTTAATGCTTTTTTAGGAATCAAATGCCTTAAGAGGAGAAAAAAATAAAGAATTAATTAATAGAAAAGATTTCTTTCTCTTATTTGGAATTATGGAATTTAATTGTGATGGAATTTCTGTTGACACTATCATCCATAGGGCCATACAAAGATTAGGTTAAAATGGACTGTTAAGGAGTCCTTTTTTGGAAATACTTGTGTACTTGGTGCAAAGCAAGTATTTTATGAATCAATTATTGTCCATCGAGTAAAAATTATGACCTTACACACGGAGTATCCTTGAGATCCCAACTTAGTGATTGAAGCTTGCTAAGCTTCCATTATGAAGCCTAGCCCAAGTCGTTGTTAAACTTAACCCTCAGCCTCTTGTTGCATCATTTGAACTAAAAGCTAACTTTAGTAGCATCTTAGGCCTTGTTTGTTTATTGTAACATATTCAAGTTTTTGTTCTTTTTGTTCTTTTTTTTTTTTTTTTGGTCAACTTATCACTTATTCTAAGAAAAAACTATTTCTTTTAACAAGTTTTCATACCAAATTGACCCCTCTTGGACAAAAGAAATATAATTTTTGTGAACTTTTTAAAACTTATAATCAAAATAACCTCTTTGTTGCCATGCAAGAACCACTAATTATATTATTATTTTTTAAAAAATATTATAAAGAGAAATAAATTTTCGAATCAATCATACATAAGTAGACGTACATTCTAATTACTATCTATAAATTTATTCTTAAACACAAACTATCCGGTACATAGTTTACAAATTTATGCCTAAAAATGATATCCCAAATTCAATTCCTTTTAAGGCAAATTCTAATTATTGATTTATTTAATTAAATAATTTGTTCCTTTTAATCAACCCTACAAGTTGCTTAGGCCTACAAATATTTTATTCCTTTTAAGCCAAATATCATATAATTTAATTATAATATGTTTAGACTATAGAAAGTAAATTATTTATTATTTTATTTAATGGTTTAATTTAAAATATTTTTTATTTTTATAATGAAATATATAAATTTTATTAGTTATTTAATTTTTTTAACTATATGATATTTATAATTTTAAAATATATTTTATAATTTTTATAATTTTTAAATATATAAAATTAATACATTTATATATATAGGTTAAATGGATCAGAAACTCGTTGAGCTATGAAAAGGTTATTTTGAAATTAAGTAAATGAGTTATAAAGGGGTTGGTTTAACATAATTAAGCAAACGGATTAAATAGGTTAGACAGATTAAGCAATCAAGCCCAAACTCACTAGAATTTGTATTGTTTCTGAATATTATTATCATATCATATCAAAATTATGATCCTTAGAAAATTATGATAAATTAGAGGTACTAGCTTCTAACTTGATAATATAATTCAACCATCACTCTTCTTTGTTCAAAAGGTAATAGCCAAAATACTTTTGAACTTTTCCATGTCTCTTAGTCTTGTAGCTCTCCAAGGGTTATGTTAAAGTAAGGCCTATCTATGATTTATGAGCCCCATTCAAGAATTCTACTATTAGAAAAACTACCTTGATTTGATCATTCTTTATTTGATTTTTGTTGTTTTATATTGATTGTTTTCATAGCTAGAAAACTCTTTTTATGCTTAAAAGAATGGATGCATGAATTGCATGGTTGAATTAGTAATTATTCTATGCATTTATGGTAATATGATTGGACAAGAAAGTAGGAAACATTAACAAGAGTAGACCATGATACTTTTATTACTAATTTAACATGAATACGATAAAATTTCAATGCAATGAAATTGTTGTTTTGGATAAAAAAAAAAACAAATGAATTCCATGAAAATTTGAAAAAGCTTGAGAATAAAGCAGCCTAAGGTGAGCATAATTCCATAGGCCATTAGAGCACATAGAACAACCATTATATATTCATAAATTTTTATCTGCCTATCAAAAAAAAAAAAACCGTTTAAGTGCTTTTTTTTAAGTATTCATTAATTGTTAATCTAATTTAAAAGGTTAAAAGTTCTTCTTAAAGTTTGTAAGGGCATAGTTAGTAACTTTGGTAAAAAGGATTTTAACTTATTACCTTTTAAATTATAGCCTTTTGAAGAAGTTAAAAAGGCTATGAAGCCTTAATAGTCCTTCTCTTATACAATTTAGGTCAGTACCTAAGTCTATTAAGGCAAAAGTATTAAGTTGGAAATCAAGTTCAATCCTGAGGGTGATGTTAACATACCATTTTTGAGTTTTGACTTCTGTTATACTTTGAATAAAGGAATCAGTTTCTTCATTTTTTACTTGGTCATTTGATTGACTATATTCAAGAATATCTTCATCCAAAGGAGAGTTATTCCTATTTGTATTCTCTAGTTTGTCAATTCTTTGCGTAAAATTTTTCTTTGTTGTTTTAGTTCGCCAATTTGAATTTTAATTTGACTAACTTCATATTGTAAGTCTTAAAGAGTTGAAGGTTTTGGTTTTGAAAATTGCTCTAAAGCAATTTTTAAATTATATTGATTATTATTTTTTGAATTTTTTCTTAAATTAAGAATTTTTGTTATATATTCTTGTTGGGTTTGAGGGTATGTTATTTTGTTTATAGCTTCTATTGATAAGTTTTCTTCACTAGTTAACATATTTGGTAGAAAATTCATAGACTAGGAACATTTGAATTCAAATCAAAATATTCAACAAAAATATCAGAAAATACTCATTCAATAAGATCATGAATTGAAACTATTGAAATACTAAATTCAAAAGATTTAGAATCTCTTAGAAAAAAATTCAAAGTCCTTCATTTAGGAGCAGTATAGGTTGCGGCCGAGCCTTTAACTAGATTTGGGCTCAACAAGCCCATTTGTTGATATAAATAAAAAAACTAACACAATGTTTTTCACACTAATAGTAGTGAGTAGAGGATATACTTTTCTGCTCTTTTTATTGATAAACAAACAACCTGTAAATAGTCTAATACATAAGCGAAAGCAACATGAAAATAGGCACTATCCTAGGTTTAAAAAAAAAACCTCCTATGACTAGGTAAACAAACTCACTAAAGACTAGGACAACCCACATGAAAATTTCCTCAACAATCCCTCCCTTAAACTGATGTTCTAGACATAACATCCAGTTTAATAAGAGTTAAACTTTGAAGATCCATCCCTCAAATTGAAATATTTGAAGTACAAACACCAAGTAGCTTCCTGAGCTTCTGAAATGTAGGAAACTTGAGAGGCTTGGTTAGAATATCAACGATCTGATCTTCACTTATGCAATAAATAAGATTAATTACTCCATCATTCATGAGATCCCTCAAGAAATGATACTTCACATCTATATGTTTGCTTCGACCATGTAAAACTGGATTTTTTTGAAAGATTTATTGTTGAACTATTGTCACAATAAATCTGAGTAGGTCCATCCTCCTTAATATGCAGCTCTTTAAGGATTTTCTTTAACCAAATAGCTTGACAAGCACAAGTTGTTGCAGCAACAAATTCAGCTTCAGTGGATGATAATGTGACCATGAAACAACTCCTGTCCCCATCATGAAAACATACCCAGATGTGCTTTTTCGATCATCTAAATCTCCTACATAATCACTATCTGTAAAGCCAAACAAATTTGACTTTTCTCCATTCTTATAGAACAGCCCAAACTCCTTAGTACCTTACAAGTACCGGAAATTTCTTTTTGTAGCCAAGAGATGAATCTCTGTAGGACATTCCATGTACCTGCTAATCACACTTACAACATGCATTATATCAGGTCTTGTTGCCTTCAAATACATTAAACTCCCCACTATTTTTTTGTAAAGAGTGTTGCCAATCTTCTTTCCTCCATTATTTTTGTTTAGCTTCATACCAAACTCAGATGGAGTATTTACAGGATTACAATCCTTCATCTGAAACTTGTCCAAGATTTCTTGCACATACTTCTTTTGAGAAATAAAAATTCCAGTAGAAGACTGCATCACTTCAATGCCAAGAAAATAATGCATCAAGCCAAGATCAAACATCTCAAATTCAGCCATCATGGATTTCTTAAAACTTCCAAACATGGCTGTATTATTTCCAATGTAGATTAAATCATCTACATATAAGCAAACAATGAGCATTTTTCCTCCGTTTTCAATCTTTATAAAAAGTGTATGTTCATAAGGATATTTTTGAAATCCTTCCTTAAAAAAATAAGTGTCTATACGATTATACCAAGCCCTTAGAGCTTGTTTTAATCCATATAAAGCTTTCTTTAACTTATACACTTTATGTTCATTGTCAAGTTTTACATAACCAGGAGGTTGATCGATAAATACCTCTTCTTTCAAATCTCCATGGAGAAATGTTGATTTCACGTCTAAGATAAGCCATGAGTTTTGAGCTGCCATCGCAATCACCAATCTGATTGTATCATGCCTTGCAACCAAAGCAAAGACTTCTTTATAATCAACACCAAACTCCTCCTTGTAGCCCTTAGCTACCAAGCGTGCCTTATGCTTGTCAACCTCACCATTCTATTTCAGTTTTGTCTTGTGAACCCACTATGGACCCTGCATTTTAGCTTGATGCATTCCCACTCAATGGAGCAACTCACTTTTTATTTATTTGGTGAAAAAAAATGATTTTTAGAAAATACTTGGAGTTGCCACTTATTTTTGTTTTATTTTTAAGGGAAAACAAAATAAGAAAGAAAACCCTAAGTGTGACTCCTTATTTGGAAAAGACAATCTATGGAAAATAAAAGTCGGGTCCGGGGGTTAAGTTACTTATTGGGAAGGTACAGTAAAAAAGTCATAACACTCCTCTAAGTCCTTAAAAACAGGTCTTTACTAAATAAAGTGAAGCAAGTGTGGTAATTGATAAGGAAATCAATGGATACCAAAATGATCACCGATCAAAAGCAAGTCATGATAACAAATAAATAAACAAAGTGAGAGTGAGAGCGTACATTGGCAGTAGGTAATAAAGTGCTATTATGAAACAAAGTTAGTGTACAATGATAAATGTGAAATATCTCACACAAAATCAATCAAAATCAAACAATCTCAATCATGCAATTTACTTGTATTATTTTCAAAAGAAAATGTTATGAATGTTGGGCTCCCACCAAAGCCCAACTTATTTTGCATGAATTAATCCCATGAATTCTATTATTTTGGAATCATGAAAATTGCCTTCACGCTTGTTAAAAATCAAAGAAAATTTGCGAAAGTGTTTACCTGAAGGGAAAGGTAACAAGTTTATTAATATATATATATATGACCTAAAATCTTAATAAATGAGGAAAAACTACAGGATTAAAAATATTTGAAAATTGGAGTGAGATTAAAATTATTTGGAAGAAAACTAAAGTTTTGAGAATTATTTGAAAATGGAAATTTGGAAAATTGGAATTTTGGAGAATTATTTGAAAATAGAATTTCTTAAGAATTAAATTTGAAAATTGTTTGAAAATGCAGAATAAAAATTAAATTTGGGAATTGGAATTTTGGAGAATTATTTAAGAATGGAATTTCTTAAGAATTAAATTTGAAAATTGTTTGAAAATGGAGAAAAAAAATTAAATTTGGAAATTGGAATTTTGGAGAATTATTTAAGAATGAAATTTCTTAAGAATTAAATTTGAAAATTGTTTGAAAATGGCAAATAAAAAATTAAATTTGGAAATTGGAATTTTGGTAAACTGTTTAAAGATTAAAGTTCTATAAACTAAATTTAAAATTAAATTTTGGAAAATTATTTCAAAAATTGGTGCTTTGAAAATTAAATTTGAGAATTGGGATTTTGGAAAATTATTTGAAAATGGAAATTTGAAAATTAAATTTGAGAATTATTTGAGAATGGAATTTCTTAATAATTAAATTTGAAAATTGTTTGAAAATGGAGAATAAAAATTAAATTTGGAGATTGGAATTTTGAAAAATTATTTGAGAATGAAATTTTTAAAAATTAAATTTGGAAATTGAAACTTTGGAAAATTATTTGAGAATGGAAGTTTTGAAAATTAAATTTAAGAATTAGAGTTTTGGAAATTAAATTTAAAGAAATTAGAATTTAGAGAATTGAAGTTTTGAAAATTAAATTTAAGAATTAGGATTTTGAAAAATTATTTTGAAAATGGAAGTTTTGAAAATTTGAATTTCAAAAAATTAAACTTGGATATCAAAATACTAAGAAATAGTAAATAAATAGATAGATAGATAGATAA
This sequence comes from Vitis riparia, assembly GCF_004353265.1. Taxonomy (NCBI): domain Eukaryota; kingdom Viridiplantae; phylum Streptophyta; class Magnoliopsida; order Vitales; family Vitaceae; genus Vitis; species Vitis riparia. The sequence continues at coordinate 25,656,219 of NC_048444.1, forward strand.
ATAAATAAATGTGTGATAGTTGGGATTGGCCAAAGGTGGCCATGTAGGGGAATTTATGCCTGCGAGGCCCACGGTGAAGGGTTTTTATGATTGCATTGTGATGTAGATACTTGCAGTTATCATTTTCTCTAAGTTTCCCCTCTTGCTAACCACTATGAAAACCGAGCATGCCCCCTCCCCCATGGGTGGACCCTTCTTCCTTCCCATCTATTTTCTGGTGTGTAACAAGAGCTATAACTCCTCTTTTCATCTCTCTCTAAAAATTGTTGGAAAATAGAGAGTTAAAGTTAGGGAGCACCAACGTCTTTGAGGAGGGGCACCAGCGTCCCATTAATATGGGAGGCCATGACTCAGTTCATTGCTCTAACTAGCTTCCAGCCTTTGAAGACCATTGGAACTATTGAAAAACTACTCAGAAACCTCATCAAGGCCTTTTCCATTCCTTTTAACCACAAATATCCTTCATCCGAGTCGCTTCTCCACGCAACACCCACAAGAATTGAACACCTATTTGTTGTAACCCAACTTCTATTCCATCCATTTGGGCACTCGAAACTGGAAGAAATGGGTTTGGAAAATAAGGTATCTGAAAGTGGTCGTGCATGCCTCTGGGAAAGAATGGGAAAATGAACTTATGGGGACATGAATGGAAGAATGAGTGAGGGAAGTAGTGAGAGGGGTGGGTTTAATGGGTTGTGTGGTGGCCATGAGGTGGTCTCATGGTGGCATGTGGGTTGTGTGGTGATCGTGAGCTACATGTGGGATGCATGTGGTGGTTACGGGTTGTATGTGGGTAGTGTGGTGGTTGTGAGTTGCATGTGGGATGTGTGGTGGTCGTGTGCTGCATGTGAGTTGTGGGATGGCCATCATGGTTGTGTGGTGGTTGTGGGCTGCATGTGAGCTGTGGGATGACCATATAGTGGTCATGGGCTGCATGTGGGCTATGTAATGGTCGTGTGGGTTGTAACAAGATTATGGGGATTGATGTTGGTGCAAATGGGGAGTGGTTGGTGAAAATGGGCAGCTTTGGGACTGAAGTCGGGTGGTGTTTGAGTGGTGGGATGGGTGAAGAAAGTAGTGAGAGAGGTAGGTTTGGTAGGTATGGAAGATGAGGATATGAATGGTGATAGGTATGGGAGGTATGAAGAGTGGCCATGGGTGCATAAATCCTATATGCATGGGTAGGAAATGGGTAGCAGGGCAGCAAGTTAGGCAAGTGTGAAGGAAATAGGAGGTGAGAGTGTGGTGATGTGTTTGGTGAATGGGTTGAAGGTAATAGGTATGGAAATGAAGGTGGCCACGCACGTTAGACTCCATGTACGTGAGAAATATTGGAAATGAACTAAAGGTGGATTAGATGGTGTGGTTTGGAAGCATGGTGATGGGAGACTGATATTAGTGGGCACAGTGTTGGAAATGAGCTAAAGATAGAGGGCATGGTGATAAGTTTGCGGAGTGAGAAGGATGGGAAAATAGGTATGGAGACGGTTTCGGTTACTAGCAGTGGGTATGATAGACGGGGAGTGATTAGATGGGGATGGTAAGAGTGAATGAAATAGACATAATCATTTCCACTATCATCTAAAATTTCTAAGTCTTTCACTATGTGTAAAGCATTCCATCCAATATGAGGTACTCTGAAACCATTAAATGAGTCAAGATGCCCAACAACAACACCACATATCAATCAAAGCCTCTCACCGGTCCATTTTCTATTTCTCCATTGTATCAAAGAATGAACAACATAGAGGGTGACGATATAGTAGATTTATGGGATGCACAAAATAGAGCACAAATGAAAGAAATAGAAAGCAAAAGAGAATTCATATACTAAGCCCCATTTCATGTTTTAATCAACAGGCTCAAACATAGGTGAGTAAATCCAAGTGGATTTTAAATAAGAACACAGACATTATTCAGACATTCTATAAGAAAGCTACAACAAAAACAAATCATGCTCAAACAGAACCCAAGGAAATTAGACACAAATCAACTATAACTAAATCATAGCAACCAAAAAAATAAATCAACAACAAGAGTGTGGCCTATGATTATTCACACCCAAACCATCAACAAATAATACTCAAAATCAGCAATAATAGAGAAGTAAAGAAATCCATAGTTGCCATACTTGGGTTTCACAAGAAAAGCTTGCTTAGCTTCCACTTCTTCGATTCTTCCTTTCCTTGCTTCTCCATTTTTCTCTCAATCTCTCTTGCTAAAAGCCTCTCTTCTTTCTCTCTCTCTTTTTTTTTTTTTTTTTTTCTCTCTCTCTCTCTCTCTCTCTCTCTCTCTCTCTCCCCCTCCCCCTCCCCTCTCTTTCTCTGTTTTTCTCTCAATTTTTCTCTTGCTGAAAACCTCCATTTTCCCCCCTTCTAAATGTCTCCTTCTTGTTCTTCTTTTCTGCTCCTTCCTCTTATATCTCTCTTACCTCTCCCTGCTCCATTCCAAAAAAACTTTTCAATATCCTTTCGTAATCTGCCAACATCTTATTCCCGATGGCCCCTCTCCACCTTCCCACCAAACTCTTTAATTTTCCTAAAAATCCAACCTAAGTCTTCTTCCTCCATGGTCTCTTTTTACTTTCCCACCAAAAATCTGTTTTTTTTTAACCTAAATAAACGAGTAAATAAAATAAAAATGAATAAAAATGTATTTTGGAAATAGAAATGAAAATAAAAAATAAAAATATATAATATAATATAATAGTAAGAACAATATTAATAATATCAACAAAATAATAATAATCTTAATAATAATAATGATAATAGAAACAATGGTGAGAAAAACAATTCTAATAATGATAATTAAAAAAAATAAAATGACAATAATAATAATAATAATATACAATGACTATATATATATATATATATATATATATAAGTAGATATGAAAATGAATAAATAAATAACTAGATATAAGTATGCACCATGTATTTATAAAGAAAACACGCAAGTGATTCATGCCTAATTGGTGTCTCAGCTGATTTGTGTCCAGCTGGTGCTCCTTGATGGCGGGAGTAATCAACAAAATTTTTAACCTATAACACCATGAACTAGGGTAGCAAATAAAAAGCTACTATAGCATAGTGGCTCTAGGATCGTTCCACTGGGAAGGGTACTCAAGTTGAAAATGATACCAATTCAAAGTGAATTGGTGCTGTTTCATTTCAAGATTAGCTTAAGAAATAAAACACAAACTTTGGTTGGAAAAGGGTTAAGCTTAAGTTAACAACACGGCAAGTGATGAAAATTACTTAAGAAGAAAAGCATTCCTTGGAGATTCAGGTATACAGGGGAGGTTCCTCATGCAAAAGCATAGCTCCGGTCAGTTGGTTCAATTCCTCACATTAGAGAATTAACATAAAGTCAATTCTCTAACAGGTGCTGCACAAATGCATCCCTCAATTGGATTTCAGCTTTAATTCTCTCACTGATGCAACTTGCAATGGTTTGAGCCTCTCACTTAGCCTTTACCATTCAAGGTGATCTTTAACCTTGGATTACCCGTCTAAAGCTCGCAAGAGGTAACTAATGGATGTCTCCTAAGAGTCCAAAAGCTTACCAAGTGTTGGCTATTCTAGAAAATCCTACCTTCAAGTCACCTACCAGAGGCTCGCAAGGGGTAAACTAGTGCATCTCCATGGTTAGAGATCACTTGCCTTACCAAGTGTTGGCCCAGGTGACTCCAAGGCGTTTTAAGTTAACTAAAAACATTAGAAACCATTCACGGGACACACTCTCTCTTCATTCGTAGCTGAAACCACAAAGCTTTTGATTCTTGCACTTGGAACCTTTCCCGGCAACCTTAACTCCAAGGAACTAAAAGGTTTAGCTACTCATTCTCTGGGGAAAACTCCTCAGAGAGTGCATAACTTAGTAAAATAAGTAAAAACACAATCAAAGTGAGAAGGTAAAGCAGAGCTCAAGCTCTGTATATTTCTTCCTTTGAGACTTTTTACAAAAGGTTCAACAACCTCAGAACAGGTTCCTCGGGCTCTATTTAAACCAAAATTACATTGATAGCTATTACATAGATATTTTTGCCAAATTCCTAACTTATAAACTAAGGAATCCTATCATTGGTGACTTACAAGGAGAATTTGGGCATTTAGGCAACAAAAAAAACTAATGAAAAATATCTCCAAGTGTCGGTTACAAATATCGGGAACCACTAAGCACCATTTCGCAGGAGAAAAGTGAGGTCTGCGAAATTTCGCAGATGAACCACAAGGGCTGCGAAATTTCTTCATAGCAACCAGCTGATTCAACACCTGAGCGAAGTTGACTTCCATCTTGTGGTGTTTGGCTTCCATCGCGTCGCGAAGCTTCAGGGGAAATCCATGGTACTGTACAAAAAGGCTGCGAAATCATTCCGCAACAAAATGGTGATTTCGCAGCACTTTTCTGAATCCTTCTTAGCTTGGAGCAGTCATCTTCCAAAGGCTATAACTTCCTCATTTCAGCTCCAAATCGCACACGGTTTGAAGCATTGGATTGTTGACTTCCTAAGCTTTCAAATGACATATTGTATGCATAATTTGGACATCAGGAAGTACTCCAAAAGTGGCTACAGTGACTGTCATCAAGAATGCTTCATGGCTGGATTCTCTTTGCTTCCCCTTGCATTCCCACTTTGCTTATGGCAAAAGTGCTTCAAAGCTTTGATTCTTCATGCCTCTAAGCTTCCCATTATTTTCCAAGGATTCCATATAACTCTCCTCAATCTCATAATGCTTTGGTGATCAAAATACTAACAAAAACACCAAAACTTACATAATTTGATTAGAATTGATTGAAAGGGGCCTTATCATGCTAATTGGGTTAAAAGGCACTAACTACTACTCAAAAGTGTTTAAAAGGATTAATTAAAAGCTATCAAATAGCACATTTTGAGTAGTAATCAGCAAGCCACGTAAGCCATGTAAGCCATATAAGCCACGTAAGCCATACAAATGACTTAGGGGTATTGGAGCAAGCCTTAAAAGACTAGGCATACCTAAATGGGCTAGATGTGCTTAAATGGGCCAGGTGTGCCTGATGAGCCTAAATAAATCTGAACAAATTGTCATAAATGTGTATCTAGTATCCAAAATGACTTAAAGAGGTAAGATATGTGAGTAACAATAGGCCTCCAAGAACTGCTATAAAGTATTGAAAGAGTACTTAATCAAGGTATGCGCTAAGGAGACAAAATGGAGGGTCTACACCCACTTTACACCAATTGTCTTTTGCCCTTTTGGAAGATCTCATAGCTCCCATGTACTATTTATTTCAATGGCTGCAATATCAACATCCATAACTTTTCTCCATTTAGGTTCTTTGAAAACCACTTCAAAAATGGTGGGATCACAATTTGAAAACATAGCAAAATATGTAAGTGGGTCATCACCTTGGTCAACTCCAGTTACCTCATAAGTAGTCATCCATGTTGGTCTTCTTCGAACACGTTGAGGCCTTTGTGATGCAACTACAAGTGGGCTTTGATCAGCTATTGGAACATTTTGAGTGACTTCCTCTTCTTGCTCATTCTCCATAGGTTGTTGCCCTTTCTCATCATCATCAAAATCTACTAGAATGTTTTCTTTAACATCATTTTGTTTCCATGACCAGGTGCCTTTTTCATCAAATACCACATCACGGCTAATGACAATTTTCATGGTGCTAGGATTGTATAGTTTATAAGCTTTTGACTTATCACTACCATCAAGAAAAATGCATTTTTTTCCCTTGTTATCTAGCTTCCTCCTTTTCTCATCTGGAATATGGGCATAGGCAACACACCCAAAAATCCGGAAATGGTCTACAATAGGTTTCCTTCCATTCCATGCTTCCTCCGGTGACATATTTTAAACAACAAGTGTGAGACTTCTGTTCAATATATGAATGCTCCGATTAACTGCTTCAGGTCAGAAACTTTTTGGAATGCCACTTGTTGTCAAAAGGCTTTGCACCATATTCATAATAGTGCGGTTCTTCCTCTCACATACACCATTTTGTTGGGGTGTATAAGCTGCTGTAAGTTGTCTCTTGATTCCATGGTTCTCACAAAAAATTGCAAATTCATGTGAGTTATATTCTCCACCATGATCCGTGCGAAGAACTTTTATTGGGTTGCCAACTTCTTTCTCAACAAGCGCTTTATAGATTTTAAAAGCTACAAAGGCTTCAATTTTTTCTTGCCAAAAATAAACTCATATCTTACGACTATAATCATCAATGAAGGTAATTATATATCTTTTACTTCCATTAGAATGTGGTGTTATTAGCCCACAAATGTCAGAATGAACAAGCTCCAACGCCTTCTTCGCTCTCAAAGATTTTCCTTGTGGGAATTGATTACAATGTTGTTTGCTAACAACACATTCTTCATAAAATTTAGAAGAAGCTGTAATTTGAGGAAGCCCCATCACCGTGTTCTTTTGTTGTAGTGTTTTCAATCCGCCAAAATTCAGATGCCCATAGCAAAAGTGCCATAGCCATGCCTCATCTTTTAATTTTGCTAAGAAGCACAAATGAGCGGTGTTGTGGAGATAAAGTGGGAACATACGATTCGCCGTCGTGTTAACTTGAGCAATTAAGCCCAATTTTGCATCTTGAATATGACATACTCCATCTTTGATAGAAATCTCATATCCTTTTTATTGTAATTGACCCACACTAAGCAAATTGGTCTTTAAATTTGGCACACAAAGAACATTGGCCATTGTGTGGTGGAATTTCCTTTGGTTTGGATTGTTACCTTTCTTTTTTCCCATAATAGAAATTGTGGAGTTGTCACCAAACTTAATAGAGTTGCAAAATGATTCATCCAAGTCAGAGAATGTCTTCTTCTCTCCAAACATGTGGTTGTTGCGGCCAGTATCTAAATACCACATGTTTTGTTGAGTTTCTTCCTTCACGTGACATAACATCAAAAGAGACACCTCTTCTTCCTTTTCTGCAAAGTTAGTTTGATCTCCACCTTGTTTATTCAAATCAATTTGACATTTTGATTTATAATGCCCATGCGTATGACATCTGTAACATTCAACATTGAACTTGTCTGCTGACTTTGATCTATGAGTTGTTGAGTGGTGGCCTCCATGTCCTTTGCCTCTTCCTTGAAATTAACTCTCTTGATGATGATGATTTTGTTATTGGTTCCCATGATCATTGTTGTTTCTACCTTCTCTACCTCGACCTCTGCCTCTTCCTCGTCCTCTATCAACTCTATTGGGTGTAGAGTGATTTTCTGATAAGGCCTTCAATGCTTATTCTTCTTTTTCCTTTTGGTTAATTTTTTGCTCATGAACCAACAAAGAACTTTGTAATTCATCAATTAACAGTAAACCAACATCATTAGCTTTTTCTATAAAACAGACAACAAAATTAAAGTTTGGTGTCAAGAATCGAAGAATCTTCTCAACAATGAGAACATCCTCTGTCTTGTCGCCATGGATCTGCATCTTGTTAACGATTGCCATCGTTCTTGAAAAATAGTTTGTAACTGATTCTCCTGACTTTATTTGAAGCATTTCAAACTCCAAACGAAGTGCTTGAAGTTGCTGCCTCTTAACCCTTGTTGTAACTTGGTACTTCTTCTTCATGAAATCTCAAATATGCTTGATGGTGTCCTTGCAAAGAATGGTTTCCAAGATTGTGCAATCAATAGCTTGGAAAAGATAATTCTTTGCTTTAAGATCCTTTAACTTCAGCCCTTCAAGCTCTGTCTTTTGCACATCTGTTAGCACAACACCTTTTATTGGTTCTGCTACTCTAGAAACAACAACAGTCCAATATTCTTTGACCTCAAGTAGTTCTCCATGAGCATGCTCCAATGGTCATAGTGACCATCAAAGTGTGGAATGACGGGCTGTACAAAACTTTTGGAAGCCATTAATTTCACTTTTACTCTCCCCAGAACCCTGCTCTGATACCACTGATATAAACAGAAAACTAACACAATGTTTTTAACACTAACAGTAGTGAGCAGAGGATATACTTTTCTGCTCTTTTTATTAATAAACAAACAACCTACAAATAGGCTAATATATAACCAAAAGCAACATGAAAATAGGCATTATCCCACGTTAAAAACAAACCCCTATGACTAGGTAAACAAACTCACTAAAGACTTGGACAACCCACATGCAAATTATTAAATTTCCTCAACATTTGTGTCTGTCTTAGAGATGTTAGGCACAACAATTTCGATGACTCACTATTGGGAGTCATGAATCAAACATGACCCATGGCCTAGTTTATTTTAACTATTTCCCAAACCTAGAGTTAAGTTGTATAGATGATATGTCTATTCATAAGGCTTTAACCCTAAATGTTCAAACCAAAGGATATGATATGGATCCTAGAGCAAAGAATATCCTAATAGTATACAGAGTATACTATAAGGCAATGACCACTTTGGTTAATTCAAAGTGTTTATTGACCTCTCAAAGAGGAAAGACCCTCTTGTTCTAATCAAACGAGGAACATTCCTCAGTGATGATTCCAGAGGTGTTACCTTGGGAATCTTTAACCCATTCAAACACTTGGGATTTCAAGCAGTTAACTATCCCTAAGCCAATTGAACTTTCAAAACCTCTCTTTATCATGCAGGATGATAAAGGAAACGTTATATTACAATTTGCAAAAAGAGAATGATCTAGTAGTAGAACTTCTACTTCAGGCGGTAGAATCCATTCTCCGAGATCTTCTTTTGAGTATAGACCTCCAAAGGCCCCTTCTAGACTAGAAGTGGTAGACTTCTCTCCAAATATTCCTAGGCTAGAATACTTTAGTAAGGAATCTCCTTTAAACTCTCCAACCCATTCTCAAATGATGAATGAGCCAATAGAATCAAATGAGCCTGCACAGATTTTGGTTATAAGTACTCTTTTTGAAATAGATAAGGAATATTTAAGACAAGAAGCTAGACATCCAAAGCATAAAGAGAAATCGGTATGGGTTTTCAATACCCTTCCTCAAAAGATCAAAGAAAATTTTAGGAAAGAATGGTATCAAATAATAGAAGACATTGGTATAAACATACCAATGTTTACATATTTAGAAATATACACTTCAAATAATCAAATAAACTATCCTTTTAGGGAAGTAAATATGTTTCAAAACACTCAAAATTGGAAAACAACAAAAAAGATAGTTTCCTCAAATCACCCTCCACTAAAAGAAATTTCCATAAAAATCCAAAGCACTGAAGTAATAGCTTCACCATTCAAAGCTGTAAGTTCAAAAAAAGTTGAAACTAGAATAGCTCAGTTAAAAGATTGTAAAATAATTTCATTAATCAAATTTTAGTAACAATATCCTCTCATCATGATAGGATAGAAACCAAATTTGAACCTCCTAGAACAAGTCAAATAACTATGCTTCAAATTTTAAACAAAAATTTAGATAAAAATAAACCTTTCTTCAAACCTGCAGATGTAGGAAACGACACATTAAACCTTTCAAAACCGAATGATGAACTTATAAAAATCTTAACTACAAAATTAGATCAAATCAATTTAGGATCAAAAGCTTCAACTTCAAATAATCATTCTATCAATATGATAAATGATAATAAACCTCTAACCCTCAATGAAATTGAAAACATTTTCAAAGAACAGGATGAAGATTTGTCTATCAATAGGATTAATAGGCAAAGCAACCCTAGACCAAGAACTAGGAATTTTTATCCCAGACCAACCCCTACTAACCTCCAATTTGAAGAAATAAGTCAAATAGTAAAATCAAAATATGATGGTGATGACATTTATGAATGGAACATAGAAGGTGTAAGCAAACATCAAATTTTTAATATTCTTCAAGAAATGATCATGGCTTCAACAACCTACAAATCCAAAGGGAATGCTGATCATTCTAAAGCAAAACATCTTACAACTGGTTTCACTGGCTAGTTAAAAAGATGGTAGGATAATGTATTATTAGAAAATGATAAAACTATTATTCTCACTGCTATGAGAGGTGATGGAACTCCAAATGGAGCTCAAAATGTGGTACATATACTTGTATATGCAATCACCAAACACTAACTTGGAGAACTGATTCGCGATTGTAAATCCAGTCGGGTCATTTAATAAAAAACATTTATAAAACCTATGACCTCATACTAGTGTAGCAAAGCTACTATAGTATAGTGGCTCTAGGGTCGAACTCTGGGATGGGTTTTCATTCTACCAGTGATATACTCGAGATTAGAAATTGGATTCAATGATTTCCTTTATCAAAAACTTAAAGTTTAAAAGAAAATAAAATTTGTTTTGAAAGTGTTTGAAACTAAATTAACATAAACTAATTAAAAATGGAAGAAAGAAAGTTTCTCGGAGCTAAGGATTGCTAGGATCAAGTTTAGAATGCAAAGTGGAAAATTCCGGATTTTTCTCCTCGCATTGGGGATTTAACCTATAGTTATTTCCCAAACCGGTATAGGTTTAACAATGAAGATTTAATCCATAAAAGGTCAATAGAAATGGTAGTCAAGGTCCATTAATGGCTTTAGACACTATGGGTCTTCACCTTGAACCACTTTCCAATGGCTCGTACATGATAACTAATGGACTGATATAGATCTAGCAATAAGCATCCACAGAGACCTGAAGCTTACCATGTATTGGCCATTCAAAGTGATTCTAAGGGATTTAAAGCAAAACTTTGGATTTAAAAGCCATTTATGAACTTCAACTACCTGTATTTAAGGCACGAGCGTTTTCCACCTTTGCATCTGGACTTTTCACCTGGCTTCCATCGCTCTAAGAAACCAAGAGTTTAGCCTCTCATCCTCTGAGAAAACATCCTCAGAGGTTGTTTGGCTTCCAAGAAAAAGAAAATAGTAAAGAGAAAATAGAAAACGAGAGAGCTCTGTATATTTCTAAGTGTAAAACATAACACGCATGATACATCTTCAAGAGGTGATTTCCACCCCTTATATAGTTTTTACAAAAGCAAAGCTTGTGATTGGCTTGTTACAAGGAGAAGAAAGGAAATTACATCAAAAAATACAAAAGAAAATATCTAAAGTGGAGTTGGCAAAAACAGAGGAAAATTCGCACCACGCATGGGGTGTGCGAATTTTCGCACACCTGAGGGGGTGTGCGAGTTTCGCACACCATTCGCACAGCTAAGGGGTGTGCGAATTTGGCACACCATTCGCACACCATTCGCACAGCTAAGGGGGTGTACGAATTTCGCACACCTGGAGCAGTTGTCTTCCGAAGGCCATATCTTCCTCGTTTCAGCTCCAAATCGTACACGGTTTGAAGAGTTGGATTCTTGACTTCCTGAGCTTTGAAATGGTATATAGTATGTAAAAAATGGATTTCGGGAAGTGCTCCAAAAGTGCCAAAGAAGACTGCAGCTGCTGTCCTCTGTTTTCCTCCTTGCTTCTCTTTGCTTTTCTTTGCTTTTCTTCTTTGGTTGGCTTGTCTTAATGATCCAAAAAGATGTCAAAACACTAAAACTAGCCACAAATATGATTAGAAGTCATTGCTAGGTCCTTAACATGCCAATTGGAATAAAGATGAAGAATTACTACACAAAAGTGCTTAAAACATAATGACTTAAAGGTGTAAAATAACACTTTTTGGGTAGTAATCACTCCCCCCAATTGACACATTGCTAGTCCTCGAGCAATGAAGGAGAGAAAAAGAAAGAAAAATAGATAATAATAATTTACAAAATCATGCTGATCACTCCAAAAAATAATCAAGTGGCATGATTGGATCAAACTCTCACATGGCAAGTCAAGGATATAAAACTCAATCATCACTAAGAGTTATCAAATAACTTACCTATCACAACTTGCAAAGAGCGGGCATTATGCAAATTTGAGTATCAAAATAATTTCCACTCCCAAAGGATCAACTCTTAATCTTCCACAAAAATCTAAGTGTTAAGGTGCTTAGTTTCCAGTTATAGTATGCCAAACTATATTCTCCCCCCAACTAAGGTTTTTCTCTAACTTTAGCAACACTAACTCATATATAAAAGGCTAAGAACACACCTTTTTTTTTTTTTTTTTTTTAAATAAATACTCCACCCATCCACCCATATAACGAGCATTGAGGTCGGCGACTCCCAACCAGCAAAGGCTTAGGGCACCAGGCTTTAAAGATTTTCACCATATACCCCTCGGACCTTGCTCGGGTTTCAAAGCAAGTGAAGCAAAAATTATTCATAAGACACATTGGCCTTTTATAAGGTGTCCCAACACTAATAGAATGAAGTCAATGGCACCAAGTCGAAAATTTCCTAAGTTTAGGGGGTGATTACTACTCAAAAAGTGCTATTTGATAGCTTTTAATTAATCCTTTTAAACACTTTTGAGTAGTAGTTAGTGCCTTTTAACCCAATTAGCATGTTAAGGCCCCTTTCAATCAATTCTAATCAAATTGTGTAAGTTTTGGTGTTTTTGTTAGTATTTTGATCACCAAAGCATTATGAGATTGAGGAGAGTTATATGGAATCCTTGGAAAACAATGGGAAGCTCAGAGGCAGGAAGAATAGAAGCTTTGAAGATCTTTTGCCATAAGCAAAGTGGAAATGCAAGGGGAAGCAAAGAGAAATTAGTCATGGAGCATTCTTGATGACAGTCACTGCAGCCACTTTTGGAGTACTTCCTGATGTCCAATTTATGCATACAATATGTCATTTGAAAGCTTAGGAAGTCAAAAATCCAATGCTTCAAACCGTGTGCAATTTGGAGCTGAAATGAGGAAGTTACAGCCTTTGGAAGATAACTACTCCAAGCTGAAGGAAGGCTTCAGAAAAGTGCTGTGAAATCACCATTTTGTTGCGAAGTGATTTCGCAGCCTTTTTGCACAGTGCTATGGATTTCCCCTGAAGCTTCACGCCGCGATGGAAGCCAAACACCACAAGATGGAAGTCCACTTTGCAAAGGTGTTGAATCAGCTGGTTGCTATGAAGAAATTTCGTAGCCCTTCTTGTGCACCTGCGAAATTTCGCAGACCTCACTTTTCACCTGCGAAGTGGTCCCTAGTGCTTCCCGATATTTGTAACCGACACTTGGATATATTTTTCATTAGATTTTTGTTGCCTAAATGCCCAAATTCTCCTTGTAAACCACCAGTGATAGAATTCCTTAGTTTTTAAGTTAGGAATTTGGCAAAAATATCAAGGTAATAGCTGTAAGTGTAATTTTGGTTTAAAAGGGAGCCCGAGGAGCCTGTTCTGAGTGTGTTAGAGTGATGAACCTTTTGTAAATTTCAAAGGAAGAAATACACAGAGCTTGGGCTTGAGCTCTGCTTTACCTTCTCACTTTGATTGTGTTTTTACTTATTTTACTAAGTTATGCACTCTTTGAGGAGCTTTCCCCAGAGAATGAGTAGCTAAGCTTTTTAGCTCCTTGGAGTTAAGGTTGTCGGGAAAGGTTCCAAGTGCTTCAATCAGAAGCTTTGTGGTTTCAGCTATGAATGAATAGAGAGTGTGTCCCGTGAATGATTTCTAATGTTTTTAGTTAACTTAAAACACCTTGGAGTCACCTGGGCCAACACTTGGTAAGGCAAGTGATCTCTAACCATGGAGATGCACTAGTTTACCCCTTGCGAGCCTCTGGTAGGTGACTTGAAGGTAGGATTTTCTAGAATAGCCAACACTTGGTAAGCTTTTGGACTCTTAGGAGACATCCATTAGTTACCTCTTGCGAGCTTTAGACGGGTAATCCAAGGTTAAAGATCACCTTGAATGGTAAAGGCTAAGTGAGAGGCTCAAACTATTGCAAGTTGCATCAGTGAGAAAATTAAAGCTGAAATCCAATTGAGGGATGCATTTGTGCAGCACCTATTAGAGAATTGACTTTATGTTAATTCTCTAATGTGAGGAAATGAACCAACTGACCGGAGCTATGCTTTTGCATGAGGAACCTCCCCTGTAAACCTGAATCTCCAAGGAATGTTTTCTTCTTAAGTTATTTTCATCACTCGTTGTGTTGTTAATCTAAGTCCAAACCTTTTCCAACCAAAGTTTGTGTTTTATTTCTTAAGCTAATCTTGAAATGAAACAGCACCAATTCACTTTGAATTGGTATCATTTTCAACTTGAGTACCCTTCCCAGTGGAACGATCCTAGAGCCACTATGCTATAGTAGCTTTGTATTTGCTACCCTAGTTCATGGTGTTATAGGTTATAAATATTGTTGATTACTCCCGCCATCAAGGAGCACCAGCTGGACACAAATCAGCTGAGACACCAATTAGGCATGAATCAGGGGGTGAGAAAGTTTCCATCTTATAACTGGAATCTAATGTGTTCAGTGTGTGAAAAGATTAGAGTGGAAGACTTAAGATTGAAATCAAAAGGAGCTTCAACAATTTATCAACTTTAATAAGCATAATACAAACTCTGAGACTATGGCAATAAGATAAGAATTTAATTCCTCCCATTTACTTTTGAGAATTTATCTTTGAGAAAACAAAGAGAGTTTGCAAAAAAATTTGTTAGCAAAATAACTTAACCAAAAAAATTCAACAAATTACTTCCTCAATTCTCCCCCCAACTAGGATGAACATTGTCCTCAATGTTCCAAAAGCAAGAGATAATAAAAGGGAGGAAGTGATGCCTCCTGATAGTAAGGGAGTCTGAATGAACAGGAGAAACCACATGTTGCAAAAGAAAAGAAAAATCATAAGAGTGATGAATAGAGGAAATAAAATGGAATAGCTAAAATACACAAAAAGAGAAGATGTCTATATAAACTAAGAGAGTACAATATACAAGATAAACATGAAATACATCCAATCCCAGTATAAAAGTGGTCCAAAATATATAAGACATCCAAAAACGTAGCATATAGATACAAAAAAGGGAGAGGAGTGATCGTATGATCAAGTAGTAGGCTCCTCTGGTGGATAGGAGGGGTCCTCCATTGCAACTGTAGAAGGAACCGCTACAGGTGGAGCTGGTGGTGAAAGACCAAGGTGCTGCTGAATCTCACGGAGAATGAGAGTCTGCTGGTCCTACTGAAGCTGGAAGTGGTCCATCCGCTCCATAATGGCCGTCTGAGTAGTGGTCAAAGTCTGGAAAGAAGCGAGCAAGGCACGATACTCTGCACCAGGGATAGTAATGGGCGGCTCTGATGTAGAAGGAACAACAGGTGGGGCATCAGATGATCGTGCCTCTGGTACTGGCTGTGAAGGAGCTGAAGTGGACGGAGCAGGAGGGACTTCCCTTGGCTCGGGAAGTTCTGGGACTGGCGATGGAGCCAAATCTAAGTCCATTGGTCAAGAGAGAAGCTCTTTCGACAATGGTGGCGGGTCTCAGAATGAGAGTCTGCAGGAAAACCCATATGCGCCAAAACATGGCATAGCAGCCGAGGGAAAAGTAAAGGAATGGAGTCTGCCCTCGCAAGACGCCGCGTATGCACCTTCTCCTCAAATGGAGGAGGGTGGCCATAATCAAATGATGGGGGCCAAAGTAATAGCCCTCAGAGATACAGAATAATGCCTCCATAATGGCCCTCGCCTCTGCACTTTATGCTGAAGAGGAAAAAGATTGGCGCGAAGCACCACATCAACTAGGAGCATCTCTGGGGGAAGCTCTCTCCTCAAAATGGTCCTCTGGGAAGATGTCCTCGAGATAGGATACGAACCATGTCCCACTCAAAAAGTGGGGCCCAGCGTCTAAATGTAGCGGATCTGCTGGTGCAAAAGGATATGGAAGGCATCGGCAATCTGTCTAGCCCCAAAATACCCTGGCGTCCATCAATGGTAAAAAGGATCGAGGCTGGTACCGGGACGCCACGAGTAGTCATAAACTGGTAAAAGTCTAAAGCTACTCGAGGATAAAAGAACTGGAGCAGAGTCATAAAGGGTATAAGATGGTACCTCTCAAGTAGGCGGTATGAATCCCGCAACTCAGGTTGCTGTCGCATAAGAGAGCGATCAAAATATGCCTCGACATGAAAGTTCTCGATCGGCAATCGGAGTTGCCCTCAATGGGCAAGCTGGGTCTAGGGCGCCTGGCGGAAGAAGGCTGAGACTGTGAATCCCGAGGTGCTCTGGAGGACTCTCCTGGCTTTGAAGTCTTGGCTTTCTTTGTAGGAGGACTCCAAGGTGGAATTTGTGTAGGGGCCACAGACGTGGCAGATGCTCTCCTCGTATGGTATCTGCTCTGAGGGGCAGAATCAGGTAAATGTGAGGGTGCATCTAGTGGGGCCCGCACAGGGACGGCACTCTGACTGCTGTGGGGAGCTGAGGTATGTCCTCCTCGGGTCTTAGGCATGATGAAGTGATGAAATGAGGCTTAGAGGCTCGGTATTAGGGAAGGTAGGGATGGAGAAGCTGAAATTTTCGCACAGGGGGGGTGGTGTGCGAAATTTTCGCACAGGGGAGGGGGGGTGTGCGAGTTTCGCACACCTCAAGGGGGTGTGCGAGTTTCGCACACCTCAAGGGGGTGTGCGAAATTTTCGCACAGGGTACTATTCACCCGCGCGTTTGAAGAATTGTGGCTTGTTTGAGATGGTGAAAATTTGTGGCCTTTGAGGGTGGGAAAAATTGGCTTAGGTATGAAAAAGATTTGTCATGGTGAATAGGCTTGGAAATTAGAGCTTTTCAAGAGGAAAATTGAAGATTGGGAGCTCCCATGGCCGGCGGCAATGGGTTTCTTATGAAGAAACCATGGCTTGAATGCTTATGGTTTAGGCTTTGGTTTGGCAAGAACAAGGTTGGGATTGGATTATGGATGGATTTAGAGTGTTGGGTGAAGATTTGAAAGGATTTTGATGGTGGAAGGAGGTGGATTGCCGAAAATGGAAAGTGGTGAATAGTGGATGCCACGGCTATGGAGTGGAGCTATGGATAATGGCTGCCATGGTGGTGTGGATGATGATGGATGATGAAGGAAAGGAGCTTTGTGGATGGAAGTGGGTGATCGGAAGAGAGATTTTGAGAGAATTGAAGAAGAAGCTAAGACTTTGGAGAGGAGAACATGGTTTTTAAAGAGAAAATGGAAATTTCGCATAGGGAAAAATGGTGTGCGAAAATTTCGCATACCTGTGATTCTCCAAGACAGAGAGCATGGTTTTGAAAATTGGCGCAAAAAACGAATTCGCACAAGGTTCGCATACCTGTGAAATTCGCACTGGGCTTTTGGGAAGGGACCGAGAGCATGCAATTTTGAAAGTTGGTGGAAAAGCAAATTCGCACAGGGTAGGGGGGTGTGCGAAATTTTCGCACAGGGGAAAATGGTGTGCGAATTTTGCTGAATCTTGATTTTTCTCCCCTGTTTTCCCTTGTTTTCACCAAGACTTCATTCTTCAAGCCTTCCTACCTACATGTTAACACAAAAAAAAAACAATTCAAACCACATTAGAATGAATTTAACGTCAAAAATAGAAATCAAAACATGCATAAATACAAGAAAACACTAGATTAAACTAAAATCAACTTAAAAGAAAAGAAAAAAAAAAGGATGAACTTTTTAGTCTTTGGAGAGACTAAGTTCAACCATGAACCAAGTGTTTTCATGTTGGAGGTGGATCAAGGAGGATGAATTCTTCCTTGTCTCGGGAAAAAGATTCGATAAAGGGCTTGAGACGATGCCCATTCACTTTGAAAGTTCGAGTGCTATTGAAGTTGAGTAGTTCCATTACTCCATTTGGTTGCACCTCATGAATTATGAAAGGGCCCGTCCATCTTGATTTCAATTTTCCCGGAAAAAGATGAAGCTTAGAGTCATAAAGCAAGACTCTTTGCCCCTTGCAAAATTCTTCTGATTTACAATTGATCATGCCATTTCTTCAACCTCTTCTTTGCAATTTTGAATTGAGGTAAGCATCATTCCTCATTTCCTCCAATTCATTCAAATCCAAACATCTTTTCAACCCGGCTCTTGTCAAATCCATGTTGAGCTTCTTGATTGCCCACCATGCTTTGTATTCAATCTCCACTGGAAGATGGCACGCTTTGCCATAAACAAGGCGATAAGGAGACATTCCAAGAATGGTCTTGTAAGCGGTCTATACGCCCATAAGGAATCTAGGAGCTTAATAGACCAATCCTTCCTATTCACATTCACACCTTCATTAATATATTCTTGATCTCCCGGTTGGCTACTCAACTTGGCCACTTGTTTGAGGGTGATAAGGTGTAGCCACCTTGTGCTAACCCCATATTTGGCTAGAAGAGTCTCAAAAGGTTTATGCAAAAGTGGGTTCCTCCATCACTTATAATGGCCTTAGGCACTCCAAATCTTGCCAAGATGTTGTCCTTGAGGAATTTAAGAACCACCTTGTGATCATTGCTCCTACATGGGATTGCTTCCACCCACTTAGAGACATAATCCACTCCACCAAAATGTATGAATGTCCAAATGACATTGGAAATGGTCCCATGAAGTCTATCCCCCAACATCAAAGACATCCACTATCAAAATGGGTTTCAAGGGCATCATATTTCGGCGTGTAAGCTTACCAAGCCTTGACACCGATCACATCCTTTGCACATAGAGTGACATCCTTGAAAAGAGAGAGCCACAAAACCCTGATTAGATCACTTTCATACTGTTTTCTGGGAGGCAAAATGACTCCACATGCACTATCATGGCAATGGGAAAGAATTCCTGATTGCTCTAGTTCAGGAACACATTTCCTTATGATTTGATCCGCACAATATTTGAAGAGAAAAGGCTCCTCCCAATAATAGGCATGGATCTTAGCAAAGAAATGCCTCTTGTCTTGGGCACTCCACTCGCTTGGAACTTCCCCAGTAACCAAGTAATTTGCAATGTGAGAATACCAAGGAGCTACATCTATTGACATGAGAGACTCCTCAGGAAAGTCATCATTGATAGGCAGACCATGTGAGTCATGTGCTATCACAAGTCTTGACAAATGGTCAGGTACCACATTTTCTACTCCCTTTTTATCCCAGATTTGGAGATTGAATTCTTGGAGCAAAAGGATCCATCTTATCAATCTTGCCTTGGCATCTTGCTTGGTTAGCAAGTACTTCAAAGCGGAATGGTCAGTGAACACCACTATAGAGGACCCTACTAAATAGGCACGAAACTTATCCAAGGCAAAAACTACTGCCAACAACTCCTTCTCAGTAGTTGTGTAGTTCCTTTGAGCCTCGTTCAAAGTTTTGCTCGCGTAATAAATCACATAGGGCTTTCCATCCTCTCTTTGCCCCAAAACAGCCCCCATAGCAAGATCACTTGCATCACACATTACCTCAAAAGGTAATTTCCAAATTTGGGGCTCTCACTATTGGTGCAGTTGTGAGGAATTGCTTCAATTCCTCAAAACTCTCTAACACTTCTCATCCCACACAAACTTAGCATCCTTTACCAAGAGTTACAAAGAGGCTTTGAGATTTTTGAGAAATCCTTAATGAACCTCCTATAGAACCCGGCATGTCCTAGGAATTGCCTAATTCCTTTAACATTTGTGGGAGGTGGCAACTTAACAATTAGCTCCACCTTTGCCTTATCTACCTCAATGCCATTTTTGGAGATTATATGTCCTAAGACAATGCCTTGTTGTACCATAAAATGGCACTTCTCCCAATTTAGCACTATGTCTTTCTCAATACATCTGTGGAAACTGCTTCTAAGTGCAACAAACACTCCTCAAAAGAACTCCATAAACAGTGATGTCATCCATGAAGACTTCCATGATGCGTTCTACCATATCACTGAAGATGCTTAGCATACATCTTTGGAAGGTTCAGGAGCATTACATAAACCAAAGGGCATTCTCCTATACGCAAAAGTACCAAAGGGCATGTGAAGGTTGTCTTTCTTGATCTTCCAAATCAATCTCTATTTGGAAGTTACCCCGAGTAACCATCTAGAAAACAGTAGAAAGGATGTCCTGAGACTCTCTCAAGGACTTGGTCCATGAAGGCAATGGGAAAATGGTCCTTTCTAGTCACTGAATTCAACCTCCTGTAGTCTATACCACCCTCCATCCTGAGGTAGGACGTGTAGAGACTTCCTCCCCTTTCTCATTCTGGATCACAGTGATTCCAATTTCTTTGGAACTACTTGGGTGGGGCTCACCCACAAGCTATCTGAAATGGGATATATGATCCCTGCTGTAGTAGCTTCAGAACTTCACCCCTCACCACCTCTGCATGTGAGGATTCAACCTCCTCTGGGGTTGCCTCACTGGTTTTGCATCTTCCTCCATGTAGATATGGTGGGTGCACACCAAAGGACTAATCCTCTCAGATCAGAAATTTGCCATCCAATGGCTTTCTTGCATTTTCTAAGGACTCCCAAAAGACTATCCTCTGATCACTTGTGAGATTTGAAGAGACCACCACTGGACATTTCTCATCTTCCTCCAATATGCATACTTCAAATTAACAGGAAGTGGCTTCAAAACAAGCTTTGGAGGTCCTCCATAGCTGCTCCTTGTGAGTCCTCCTTATTGACAGTGGTAAGATCTCTTTCCGTCTCCTCTAAGGAGACATGGTAGCTAGCACATCAAAGGGTTCAGTAACCTTCTTCAAGCACTTCAAGGCTTTCATTCAAGCTCTCTTCTAAGTCTTGTCACAATGCTCTTCAACCAAGGTGTTGATCAGGCACACCTCCTCCAATCTTTCATCCTCTTCTGGTGAAGATGCTCTTGCAAAGATGGAATATGTTTAATTCCAAGGTCAGTTTCCAAATGTGAGCTGCATCACCCATCTACAATTGATGACGGCATTAGAGGTAGCCAGGAAAGGTCTTCTAAGGATGATGGCACGTAATTGGCTTCCATAACAGTGGATCGGTATCAAGCACAACAAAATCCACGGGATAGTAGAATTTGTCCACTTGCACTAGAACATCCTCTATCACCCCCCTTGGGATTTTGACAGACCTATCAGCTAAGGAGAGATGATGGCTGTGGGCTTCAATCCTCCAAGTCCCAGTTGCTTGTACACAGAGTATGGGAGCAAATTCACACTTGCCCCTAAGTCTAGTAAAGCTTTCTCCACAAGTGTCCCTCTAATGTTGACTGCAATGGTGGGGCAACCCGGATCTTTATACTTAACTGGAGACTTACTCTGAATGATAGCACTACTTGCTCAGTGAGGAATGCATTCTTTGTCACATGTAGCCCTCTCTTGACCGTGCACAAGTCCTTTAGAAACTTTGCATATGTGGGGACTTGCTTGATCATATCAAGTAAGGGTATATTCACCTTCACTTGTCTCAAGACTTCAAGAATTTCTGATGAATTCTTGATTTCTTCTTTCCATGTAAAGCTTGAGGAAAGGGGGAGGCATATGTTTCTTCATCATATTTCTTTAATCACTATCCTCGGCTCTTCTTCAATGCTTGATTTGGATGCACTTTTCTTCCCACTCTCCTCTTCTTGGTTATTGCTCTCTTAACCAAGGTTTTCTTTGTCAAGAGTTCTTCATCTTGCCTCACCTTAGGCAAGGGTTGATCAACCTCCTTTCACTCCTCAAGGTGATCACAGCTTTGACCTCCCTCAACTTTGAAGAATCCCCCTCTTGGGTTTCAATTTCATGAACACCCTTTGGATTTTGGCTTGGTTGAGAGGGGAACTTTCCTTTCTCATTCACTGTGTTGAGGTTGGTAAGCCTAGAGATGGAGTATTGAATATTATCTATCTTCTGATATAGATCATTTTGCATCCCATCCATTCTCTTATTTAGAGAACTCTCAACATTCTCAATCTTTTGGTGCAATTGGGAGTTGATTACCCTTTGTTCACCCACAAAGTCATTCATGACTTTGCTTAGGTTTGCAATGGCTTGCTCCACTGAAGAGGTTTGTTGAGGTGCTTGAGTTTGGGCTTGTGGTTGGTATGGAGGTGGTCTTGGTTTCCAAGAAAAATTTGGATGGTTTCTCCAGCTTGAATTATAGGTGTTTCCATAAGGTGCATTGTTGTTAGGCCTAAATTGCCCCACAACATTGGCTTGATCACCTAACATCTCCCTCATAGCTGGCATGGTTGGGCACTCATCTACCACATGGTCACATGATTGGCAAATGGTACATGGCATGGCATGGGCTTGAGTCTCGGAAATGGCTTGGACTTCATGTATCTTTTTCAACTCAAGTTCTTCCAACCTCCTTGCTATTGTTGCCACCTTAGCTTTCATGTCCATGTCTTCACTTAACATGTACATTCCACCCTTTGGATTTACAGGAGCTTTCATCATTCCCAATTCCTTTGAGTTGGGCTCATCCATCCTCTTGTTACCTCAGATACATAACTTAAAAAATCCATGGCTTCTTCCGGATTCTTACTCATAAAATCTCCCCCACACATGGTTTCAAGAATTTGCTTCATGGAGGAAGACATTCCATCATAGAAATAGCTCACCAAGAGCCATGTATCAAAGCCATGATGAGGACAAGCATTGATGGCCTCCATATACCTTTCCCAACATTCATGGAACTTCTCATTTTCTTTTGCAGAAAAGTTTGAGATTTGCCTCTTCAACCCATTGGTCCTATGGGTGGGGAAAAATTTCTTCAAAAATTCAGCCTGAAGATCAACCCAATTCCTTATGCTCCTTGGCCTTAAATAATTAAGCCATATTTTTGCCTTGTCCTTCAAAGTGAAAGGGAATAGCTTGAGTCTCATCAAGTCTATTGAAGCTCCTCCCTCTCTAAAAGTATTGCACACCTCCTCAAACTCCTTGATGTGGGCATATGGATTCTCACTCTCCATTCCATGGAAATTTGGTAGAAGGGGCACAATATGGGGCCTTATAATCAGCTGCTCAAGAGGAGGTATGATGCATGAGGGTGCACTCATCCTTGGTGGGTGCATTCTATCCCTCATGGATAGATATGCATTTGGATTACCCCCTTGACCTTGTTGAGAATTCTGATCCTCTTGTGGAGGGTCCATGATGTTTACACAGATATCCAACTCTGTGTCTTGAGGATTCTCAATCCTTACTAATCTTCCCTCTTGGTCCCGAATCCAATAGGGCATGCACAAATCACTACTTACCTGAAAACAAAACAAATACAACAAAAACAAAAGAAAACTAGAAGAAAGTTAAGGTTAGAAAGAAAACAAAAGAAATTCTACAATCAAAAGAAAGAAAATAAAGTTAGTGAAAAAGGAATTCACCAAACTTGTGATGAAAATCACAAGTAACCTCTAAAAGGTTGTATCACTGTATCGTGGCACCATCCCCGGCAACGGCGCCATTTTGATTCGCGATTGTAAATCCAGTCGGGTCATTTAATCAAAAACATTTATAAAACCTATGACCTCACACTAGTGTAGCAAAGCTACTATAGTATAGTGGCTCTAGGGTTGAACTCTGGGATGGGTTTTCATTCTACCAGTGATATACTCGAGATTAGAAATTGGATTCAATGATTTCCTTTATCAAAAACTTAAAGTTTAAAAGAAAATAAAATTTGTTTTGAAAGTGTTTGAAACTAAATTAACATAAACTAATTAAAAATGGAAGAAAGAAAGTTTCTCGGAGCTAAGGATTGCTAGGATCAAGTTTAGAATGCATAGTGGAAAATTCCGGATTTTTCTCCTCGCATTAGGGATTTAACCTATAGTTATTTCCCAAACCGGTATAGGTTTAACAATGAAGATTTAATCCATAAAAGGTCAATAGAAATGGTAGTCAAGGTCCATTAATGGCTTTAGACACTATGGGTCTTCACCTTGAACCACTTTCCAATGGCTCGTACATGATAACTAATGGACTGATATAGATCTAGCAATAAGCATCCACAGAGACCTGAAGCTTACCATGTATTGGCCATTCAAAGTGATTCTAAGGGATTTAAAGCAAAACTTTGGATTTAAAAGCCATTTATGAACTTCAACTACCTGTATTTAAGGCACGAGCGTTTTCCACCTTTGCATCTGGACTTTTCACCTGGCTTCCATCGCTCCAAGAAACCAAGAGTTTAGCCTCTCATCCTCTGAGAAAACATCCTCAGAGGTTGTTTGGCTTCCAAGAAAAAGAAAATAGTAAAGAGAAAATAGAAAACGAGAGAGCTCTGTATATTTCTAAGTGTAAAACATAACACGCATGATACATCTTCAAGAGGTGATTTCCACCCCTTATATAGTTTTTACAAAAGCAAAGCTTGTGATTGGCTTGTTACAAGGAGAAGAAAGGAAATTACATCAAAAAATACAAAAGAAAATATCTAAAGTGGAGTCGGCAAAAACAGAGGAAAATTCGCACCACGCATGGGGTGTGCGAATTTTTGCACACCTGAGGGGGGTGTGCGAGTTTCGCACACCATTCGCACAGCTAAGGGGGTGTGCGAATTTGGCACACCATTCGCACACCATTCGCACAGCTAAGGGGGTGTACGAATTTCGCACACCATTCGCACACCTGGAGCAGTTGTCTTCCGAAGGCCATATCTTCCTCGTTTCAGCTCCAAATCGTACACGGTTTGAAGAGTTGGATTCTTGACTTCCTGAGCTTTGAAATGGTATATAGTATGTAAAAAATGGATTTCGGGAAGTGCTCCAAAAGTGCCAAAGAAGACTGCAGCTGCTGTCCTCTGTTTTCCTCCTTGCTTCTCTTTGCTTTTCTTTGCTTTTCTTCTTTGGTTGGCTTGTCTTAATGATCCAAAAAGATGTCAAAACACTAAAACTAGCCACAAATATGATTAGAAGTCATTGCTAGGTCCTTAACATGCCAATTGGAATAAAGATGAAGAATTACTACACAAAAGTGCTTAAAACATAATGACTTAAAGGTGTAAAATAGAACTTTTTGGGTAGTAATCAAGAACCAACAATTTTCCAAGAAATAACTTCTGAAATCTTGTCAAATCTTAGATGTCAAACTTTAGGAGATTTTAGATGGTATAAAGATGTATACCTTTCTAAGGTATATACAAGGACTAATGCAAACCAATCCTATTGGAAGGAAAGGTTTTTGCATGGTCTCCCAAAAATCTCTTTGTGAACGTGTTCAAAGTAGAATCAAAGATAAATATGATGGAATAATTCCATATGACTTCTTAACTTATGGAGAATTGATAAACTTCATAAGCCAAGAAGCCTTATATTTGTGTTCATTAATTAGAATAAATGCCAAAATAAAACAACAATTCAAAAATTTTAAAAAAGGAATTAGGATCTTTTTGTTCCTAAACTATTATCCCTTCTATCAAAAGAGAGAAATATGATAAGAAACATAAAAAGAAATATCATTAAAAATTTCCAAGAGAATTTAAAATATGATAAACAAAAGAAAAATGAAAAATATTCCCAACCTAAAAAGAAATTTAAAAGGGAAACAAAATGTTTCAAGTGTGGACAAAAGAGAGACATTGCCCCTAATTGCCCATTAAAAAAGAAAATTCAAATTTTAGAAATAGATGAAGATATTAAGATTCAAATTATAAATCTCATTCCTATTGATTCTGAATCTTCTTATCAAAATCTTAGGAAAAGATTCAAAGAACAAAAGATAAATTCTTCAAACAGTGATGATGAATTTCTTCTAATAGAAGATAGTTTTTCATCATATGATAGTTCCTCTGCGCAATCATCCTGTGATTGTGCAAAGAATTGTCTTTTTAATATCAAATTTATAAACATGTTAACTAGGAAAGAAAACTTATTAATAGAAGTTATAAACAAAATAACAGACCCTCGAACCCAACAAGAATATATAACAAAAATTCTTAATTTAAGAAAAAATTCAAAAAATAATAATCAATATAATTTAAAAACTGCTTTAAAGAAATTTTTAAAACCAAAACCTTCAACTCTTCAAGGCTTACAATATGAAGTTAGTCAAATTAAAATTCAAATTGGCGAACTAAAACAACAAAGTAAAAAAGTTGAGCAAAGAATTGATAACTTAGAGAATACAAATAGGAATGACTCTCCTTCGGATGAAGATATTCCTGAATATAGTCAATCAAATAACCAAGTAAAAAATGAAGAAACCGATTCCTTTATTCAAAGTATAACATAAGTCAAAACTCAAAAATGGTATGTTAAAATCACCCTTATAGGATTGAACCTGATTTCGAACTTGATACCTTTGCCTTAATAGACTCAGGTCCTAACCTAAATTGTATAAGAGAATGACTAATTCCTACAAAATAAATGGAAAAAACTACTCAAAATTTAGTCAATGCTAATAAAAAGAAAATGAAGATAAACTACAAAGTCTCAAATGTACATGTATGTAATCAAAATATTTGCTATCAAACATCTTTTATACTTGTTAATAGTCTCCAACAACAAATCATCTTAGGAACTCCCTTTTTAACTCAACTCTATCCTTTTTAGAGTAAGTGATGAAGGAATTTTAACTAAATTTAATAATCAAGAAATTAAATTTATGTTCCTAAGTGTAATAAAAAAATAAAGAAATTCAAACAATCCAAGATGATCAAATAAATTTAATTCAAAACAAAAAACAACATTTAAAATATTTAAATCAAGAAATCCAATATAAAAGAATAGAGCAAAATCTTCTTCAAAAACCTGTCCAA
Organism: Vitis riparia; assembly: GCF_004353265.1. Taxonomy (NCBI): domain Eukaryota; kingdom Viridiplantae; phylum Streptophyta; class Magnoliopsida; order Vitales; family Vitaceae; genus Vitis; species Vitis riparia. The sequence continues at coordinate 25,682,657 of NC_048444.1, forward strand.
ATAAATTTAACAAATAAAAAATATATTGAAGCACAATTGTGTTCTTCTCATTCCAATCAATTTTGGGCAAGAAAAACACGTTATGTTTCCCTACCCTATAAAAAAGGTTTTAATGAAAATCAAATTCCAATAGAAGCAAGACCTATTCAAATGAATAAAAATCTCTTAAATTTTTTTAAAAAGGAAATCAATGATCTCCTCTAGCAAAATCTAATTAGAAAAAGCAGATCTCCTTGGGTTGTGTTGCTTTTTATGTTAACAAACCTGCTGAGATTGAAAGAGGTGCTCCAAGGTTTGTTATCAACTACAAACCTTTTAATAAAGTCCTTCAATGGATTAGGTACCCATTACCTAATAAGAAGGATCTCATTGATCGCCTCCATAATGCTTCAATCTTTTCAAAATTTGATCTAAAATCTGGATTTTGGCAAATCAAAATTGAAGAAAAGGACAGATACAAAATTGCATTCACTGTTCCATTTAGACATTATGTATGAAATGTGATGTCTTTTGGCTTGAAGAATGCCCCACACCGGGGTCGGGGATCGGCTCTGATACCATTTATAACGACCTGCTCCTAACCATGTAGATATTGTCCGCTTTGGGCCCAAGAGGGCCCTCACGGCTTTAAAACGCGTCTACTTGGTTAAGAGGAGTCTCTACATATATAGCGCCAGGAACATTCTCCCCTATCCGATATGGGACATCACAAACACCCTCCTATGCAGACACAACGTCCTCGTTGTGTCCCATGGGATTGCGGGGCCAAACAGACAAACACCCCTTACGGAGCCAAACAAACCCCCACACCGGGGTCGGAGATCGGCTCTGATACCATTTGTAACGACCCGCACTCAACCATGTAGATATTGTCCGCTTTGGGCCCAAGAGGGCCCTCACGGCTTTAAAACGTGTCTACTTGGTTAAGAGGAGTCTCTACATATATAGCGTCATGAACATTCTCAAAGATAATGGCTTAGTAATTTCTACCCCAAAAATCTAACTTTTTCAAACTAGGATTAGATTACTAGAATTTGAAATTTACCAAGGTACAGTTAAACCAATTCAAAGAGTTATAGAATTGGCCTCCAAATTTCCTGATGAAATTAAGGATAAAAATCAACTTCAAAGATTCTTAGGAAGTCTTATCTATGTGTCAAACATCTACCCAAATCCTAGAACTACTATCAAACCTTTGTTTCATAGGCTTAAATAAAACCTCAAACCTTGGACATAGGAACACACCGACTTAGTCAAAATGGTCAAACAATAGGTTAAGTGTTTACCTTGCTTAGGAATCCTTAACTCTGAAGTTTTTCTTATCATAGAGATAGATGCCTCTAACTTAGGATATGGCAGCATTCTTAAACAAGATTTTCAAGGCAAATTCTCCATTGTCCGTTTTACTTCTGGCATATGGAGTGGTTCCCAAGAAAATTATTCAAATGTCAAAAAAAAGATTTTATATGCATTCAAAAATTTCAAGATGATATTTTTAACCGCAAATTTCTCTTAAGAGTTGATTGCAAAAGTGCAAAATAAATTCTTAAAAAAAAATGTTCAAAATATTATTTCAAAACAAATCTTTGCCAGATGACAAGCAATTTTGTCTTCTTTTGATTTTGAAATTGAATTTATAAAAGAAATTTCAAATTGTCTTTTTTATTTTCTTTCATGTGAATTTCTACAAGAATAATGAGCTCTCAAGAGCCCAATACCCATTCTACAAAGTCTTCCTATGCCATGAACCCTGTTAAGCAAGAAAAACCCAACATTCAAACCTAAAATAAATTCCAAGTTTTAGGAACTATTTCTTCAAATCAGCCCAATCCAACTTTTTCTCAAACTACCTCTTCAAGTCAGGCTACACAACAATATGTGGCTAAGGCCCATATTATGAAGGTACAAATTCTTGGACCGTTCCAAATTTCAAAATATGGGAAACCAAATATTTCAAAAAAAATTCCCCATGGGAAGTTTTTTCTTTAAAACAATTTAGAAAAAACCTCCACAAATATTTGTTATTCAAAATGCAAAATTTACAAAGTTATTTCTCCAAAAATGTGGGGTCAATCTCTTGATACTTACAAAATATTTTCTCAAACTTTTAGACTAAAGTCATATGATTATCATGATTATATTGACACTTGGTACTATACTTTTTCTTCAAACCATTTGATCACTCATGGTTTTTCCACTGGGGTAATAAAATGAAAAATCAAAATGATTTTCCAAACTTCCAAGAGTGGTGGGTATTTTTTGGCGCCATTAAGAACATTTTTTGTCTTGAAATTCTTGAATGATACAAATACTTTGTTGAGCATGGAAGTAATTTGATTCCTACTTCTTGTTCACAAGTACTATTCTTCCTTTCAAAATTTCAAATTCCATGGATCCTGTGCTGGGACTTTGTCCAAACACACATAATTCCAACTCTTTTTCCTGCACATTTGGCAAGGGGATTCAAAGTCAAATGGTGGTTCAATTTATTTCCCTCTATTACTCAGCAAATTTCTCATATCAGAAATTGGATTTCCTCTAGAAAATCTCCTTCAAAACCCCTAAAAGCTCCTTATTTGATTTTTGTTGTTTTATATTGATTGTTGTCATAGTAGAAAACTCTTTTTATGTTTAAAAGAATGGATGCATGAATTGCATGGTTGAATTAGTAATTATTCTATGCATTTGTGGCAATATGGTTGGACAAGAAAGTAGGAAACATGAACAAGAGTAGACCATGATACTTTTATTACTAATTTAACATGAATACGATAAAATTTCAATGCAATGAAATTGTTGTTTAGGATAAAAAAAAAACAAATTAATTCCATGAAAATTTGAAAAAGCTTGAGAATAAAGCAGCCTATGGTGAGCATAATGCCATAGGCCATTAGAGCACATAAAATAAACGGTATAGATTTATAAATTTTTATTTGCCTATCAAAAAAAAAACAAAAAAACGTTTAAGTGCTTTTTTTTTCTTTAAGTATTCATCAATTGTTAATCTAATTTAAAAGGTTAAAAGTTCTTAAAGTTTGTAAGGGCATAGTTAGTAACTTTGGTGAAAAGGATTTTAACTTATAGCCTTTTAAATTATAGCCTTTTGAAGAAGTTAAAAGACTATGAAACTTTATAGTGTATTTAGTAAATCAACTTAATGACTTATTACCTTAATTTATGTCATTAAATAGATTAAGCATGTTTGATAAAATAACTTCATATTACAACATAAAGTTATTTTAACTTTAAGTGTTAAGTCAAATTAGTTAACTTAATACAAGAATAACTTCAAGTGATTTTTCATATTTTTAAAATTTTGTCAAAAACTAATTTTTATGAAGATAACGCTTATAACTATTAGGAAATTCTTCTAGCCATCATCAAATATCTCCCGAATAAGCTTTAAGTTTAGGGAATTGATGTTATTTTGTTGAATGATTTTGTGGTCCCACTCTTGATTAATTAAATGTTTGTAATAACATGTGACTATGGGAAGGAAATTATGAGCTATAGCATAAGTTTATGTAAATCATAACATGCAATAATTTTAGGCCCTAAAGTTAATAATAAAAAATTATTAAACTCTATGACTTAAAAATAATATGCTTTGGAGTTAATAAATTATTTAAAAGAGTTTGTTGGGAAAAATAATAATAAATAAATTAAAAAAAAAAAAGGTTATGAAGGCACTTGATGTAAAACAATTGAAATGGTGCAAATAAAAGGACAAGTTAATATATGAACATTGGCATGTGAAGATATGCCTCTTGTCTACTAGTTTGCAATTAATTCAATTTATGGGTCTCTGTAGGTATCATTTCCTAACTTGGAGATCTTGAAACTCTATGGACTTTCCAAGTTGACGGGGATATGGGATCACCAACTTCCGCTGAGCTCTTTTTGCAATCTACACATCCTGGAAGTGGAGTGTCCATTCCTACTGAATGTTGTTCCAAACAATTTGATTGCAAGTTTACAGAATTTAGAAAAACTAAATGTGGAAAAATGTGATCAACTAAAAGAAGTGTTTGATCTTGAAGGACTTGATCATGCTGATTATGAAAATGCTAGGATGCTCTCAAAGTTAGAAGAACTGAAGTTAATTGATCTTCCTCAGTTGGGGCATATATGCAATAAGGACCTTCGGCAAATTTCATTCTTCCAAAACTTGAGAGTCCTACAGCTGAAGCATTGTGACAGCCTGATGTATCTTTTTTCAGCTTCCATGGCGTTGGGTCTTGTGCAACTTAACAACTTATGGGTGGAGCATTGTTCTCAGATAGAAGAAATCATCAAGGTGGAATATGGGGTTGCAGACATGACTATATTTCCTCAAACAACCCAGCTTTCACTTCTATCTTTACCCAACCTAACAAGTTTCTATCTAAGAACTTGGACTCCTGGGGTGCTCTTCAATGAAGAGGTTAGAATGTCTCTATGATATCCTTTCACATCTTATATCTTTTTTTTAAAGAAAAAAGATTTAATTAATAGAAAAGATTTCTGTCTCTTATTTGGAATCAGAGGACTTTTAATATGACCCCATTTTCAATCAACATGTTTTATCCATTGACTCTTCAAATATTAGGTTAGAGTAGAAAAAGAAAGAATTATTTGCAGTTTCTGTTGTTTCTGAATAATAATATACTAACTTTTTCTAAACAAAATTCTTTCTTTTGGCTTCAGTTTCTGGTGGAAATACCATGTGACGAGGAACCTCTAGTCATGACTACTTTTATATTTAAAACAAAATTTTATGGATCTCTGATTTACCATCATGTGAAGTTTCCCTCCATGGATGTTCATGGGATGGAAAGTAAAAGACTACACCTAACAGGATACCTATATTATTTCTTAAAGATCCCAGCTTAATGGCTAAAGTTTCATCGGGCCGGGTTCCACTATGAAGTCTAGTTCAAGTCCCCGCCTTGTCAAATGTACCTATTTTAGTCGTCTTATTGCATCATTTGAATGAAAAAGCGCAAAATCAGTCACACCAGTCTTGGTTTTCCCTTCTTCCTAACTTATTCCTGGTGCTTTTCCTCATGCTCTATTGATTAATTGCTAAGAAGATGAAGCATTAATGAATGCAAATGTTTTCTTTTATCTATTTATTTCTTCCAGCTTGGTGTTCTGTTCATATTTACTTTTTATGTCCTATTTCCTAACACGTTGTGATATTAACAAATTTATAAGTATTTTATTAACATGATGGGATGGACTCTGCAGGTTGCATTCCCTAACTTGGAATTCTTGTATGTCTCTGGCCTGGACAATGTGAAAAAAATATGGCACAACACTATGCTTGCAAACTCCTTTAGCAAACTAAAGGATACAAGGGTAGAAAATTGTAAAAAACTGCTGAATATTTCGTCATCCAATGTGATGAATCGACTGCCAAGTCTAGAGTTTCTTAGAATAGCCAGGTGTGGTAAGTTAACAGAGGTTTTTGATCTGGAAGTGATGAATGTTCAGGAAGATGTAGGAGACAATCAGTTGGGTCGATTGGTTTTAGATGATTTGCAGAACCTGGAGCATATATGCAACAAGGTTCTTGGAAAAATATTATGCCTACAGAACCTGAAATTTTTTGAGGTGCATAACTGTGGCTGCCTGAAAAAGCTTTTCTCGCCTTACACGGAACTTGAAGAAGGAGCTGAAGAGGTTATTGATAAGATTGAGTTTCCTGAATTAACCTCTCTTTCACTCAAATCCTTGCCCAGCCTGGCAAGTTTCTATCCAGGAAGCCATCCTCTCAGAATGGTTGTTCCGGGAGACCATGATATCCTTATTACAGTGCTCTTCCATGAAAAGGTCAGTTGTCTCTTAGATTTCCTTTTCTTCTCATCTTCTAACAATTTTCCCTTTGGCACTTGATCTAGAACAAAGTTTTGAAAGAAAAGAATTTCATGAATGGATAGGGAAAGGAAAGTACATTTCAGTATTCCATTTCCTTTATCTTGTTTCACAGTGGGAAGAACCTAAAATGTGACAGAATTTTTCATCAAAACTTGTTTCTCAAGCAATGATAAAACCAATGCTAGCTAGGACTTTAGCCCAAGCAGGCTTGATGTATCATTGGCCAGTTATCTAACAACTGGCCAATTGTGGTAAATTAAAGAGGCGTTTGATCTGGAAGGGACAGATATTCTGGACGATGTAACAGAAACTCAGTTGAATGAATTGGTACTACACTATCTCCCACAACTGCAGTATATATGGAATAGGGATCCCTATGGAATTCTCACCTATGAAAACTTAGAATTGGTGGAAGTTCACCATTGTCAGGTTCTGAAAGTTCAATTTCCAAGTCCGTTACCCCGAGACCTTTCACAGCTTAAGAAGCAATTGATTTGATCTCATTGGACAAAAGACTTAAGAGAGAAGGATCAAGGAAAAGATTTTGTATTCCCTGAAGTAACCTACAATGAACTTGAACTTCCCGATCTGCAAAAAATCAAGGGTAAAGAGGTGGTAGTGGTTGGTGGAAGTGATTATGTGGGCAAGATTTCAGGAGACATGCCTGGAAGTTCAGGATAGTATCCCAGTTCAAGGTATGACCCTAAATTTCGTGGCTTTTTATCACCTCAGGTTTCTTAATTGTCTTCTACTCCAGTCAAGCTTTCTTCCTGGTCATACTCGCAACTCTGTAATCAATTGTCATAATGTGGGCCAACTAGAGGGAGTTTTGGGCATATAACTTCTCTAGCCATTTTAAAGTTTGGTTCAAAGAGCTTGATCAAATATAGTTGGAATGATCTTATTCAACTTATAGAACAACTGGACTAATAACTAGAACCAATCAACAGGTTGCTCTGGATTGCCGAAAATGTTTGTCAAATTGTTCAAACAGATATCTGGCTGCTGCTTTTTTCTTTTTGTTCTTTTTTTTCTTTGAGACTGTAAACCGAACTCCTTTTTTGGTTCATCTAGTTTCATTTAAAGCTCTAGATAGTTCCTTTTATTTCATGTTAAAGTTGCTAATTTGTTTTATTTTTGGTGAACCATGTTATACTCTATTTTTTGTTTTTATTGGTTGTCATAAGTTTCTCATCCTTCCTGTACTTCATTTCAATAAAGTTGTTGTTTTGTGATTAAAAAAAATACCACACCAAACCTTGCCAAATGCTAAATGATCCTAGTGGCGCTCTTTGATCTGTAATATGTGATTTCTTGTTATGACTTATTTGAAGAACCAGTAGTCCTAACTTTCATTTTCTGTTCTTGCATCAAAAAGAAAGTAAAAGAACACGTCCTTTTGAATACTTAACTATGTACCTATGATCTTGCTGATGGAATAGAAATTCTGTTTTTTTGTGTTTGATTGATTTTCCAGGTTGGTTGCTTTCCCTGACTTGGAGGAACTTACAGTGACAGCTAATTCCCAGCAAAATCATTCAAACTACAAGTTCTGGAGGTACTCTGCCATCTTTAGATATTCTGGTAATCATTCTATATATCATGCTTTAAAAGATTGTAAAATCTTAACATATATAATGTTTTAAAGATTAGAAACTCTAAATAAACTAAGTATTAGAAGTTGCAATCTATGAGTTGAAGTAATGACCAACATGCAAGCTAGAATTTTTCATCATATTGTGAAGTTTCCCTAGAGTTGGACCAATCTTTCTGGGGTTGGAACTCACCACACCTAGCTCAAATTGACAGGAAGCATCACAAACATTTGCTCAATATATACCAAAACAAAAATTCTGATAGTCTCGGGTCCTCTTTGAAAGTCTTACAGAACTCCACAAAGTAAATGTAGGCCATTGTCTCTACCAATATCTGGATCTCATTGTGCAAGATTGTTAGGATAGTCGGTGTCTTTGCCTCTATCTTGATATATACCATGACGTATATCTTCATGGTGTATGATTTCATGAGAATGCACAAGTTTTACGAAACAATGCCAAAATTTCTTAGAGAACATGTCTATCAATAGAAGGAAAGAGAGATCCTCTACTTATGGGGCCTCCTCCTAAGACTCAATGTTCATGTTGGATGGAATGTGATTAGGTTTAAGTATTCTCATTTGAATGCAACCTGTTGACACTTCTTGCACTGTATCACATCTTTAGTAGGATAACTCATAACAAGCCCTGATCTTCAAAATTATGCAACTCTAGAATGTGGGTTTGCAGTTTCATAAATTAACACTCCCAAAATTATAATGTATGAATCTTAGAAAAGCTTAATACTTATGTGCATACATTGTGATTAAATGAATCCTTGCAAATAAGGAGGTGAAGCAACAAACAAGATTGCTTTCAACAAATTAGAATGTATGGATCTTATTCCTTTACCAATTTTTTCCTCTTTCACTGAACTTTTAGGAGGATGCTCTTTTAAATTTTTAATGGATTTGGTGGACACCATCAACCAGAATAATCTTTGCTCATTTTTCCTAGTTGATATGTTTTTAATAACTTAAAACAATCACCATCTTCATTAAATGAACAATTCTTGTTTGATTCTTTTGAAGCACCAAAAACACTCCCTCTTTTGGTCCCTCTTTTGGGGATTTTAGTTTTCCCTCTTTTGGTCCACACTTTGAGGTGATTCATAATCAGTCATGCAAAGAGAAGGCTGATGTACCCTTTTGACATGCCTAGTTCTCAATTCACTGAAAGAATTGAAAGCTTATAAGAACCACCTGGAATCAAATATAGACACAAATCTGCTTATCATGTGATTTATAAGGACCATAGCTCTTGAGTACTAGATCACCAAAACAGTTTCTCTAACCCTTCTCTTTGCCAACAATGTCAAATAAACTATGACTGCAATCCAAATGATTGTGAAATCCAAAGAGTAAAAATAATGAGCACATAAGATTCGTTCAAGCACTTTAGAAAAATTCAAAACTAACAAAACAAATTGAACTTTCAAGCCAAAAAGTTTGCAATACCTTGGTGGAGTTTCAAGATCAGTTCCACTCTGCTAAGTTCGTTCCTCTGAGTTTTCATGCCTACTTAGCTGTGTAAGTTGCCTTGAAGAACTACTTATCCTTCTCATTGAGACATCGTTCAGTGTTCATCTGACCAGGATGATTTTTAATTTTATTTATTTTATCCATTTTGTCTAGCTAGTAAAATGAATATTGATGGAATCCTAATGGATTCTAAGGAATGAATAATCATCCTTTACATACAGAACCTGGTATGTCTTTTTCTGTACATATATGACCATTATTCCTTCAATTATATTTAAATAATGCAAGAGCCTCCTTTAATTCTTATTCTTCTCACTTCTTTAGGTACGCTGGATTTGCTTCATGCTTTCCTTCATTTCAGGAGAAAGACATGCTGCTATGAGAGGCTCTACAACGATTTTTTCCTCTGTTTCAATTGAATTCGACTGGGTTTTTCTTTCAGTAAAATTTCATATAATTGCCTCGACTTGAGCAATATGCTCCTAAGCTGCTATGCTACTTTGTCCCAAAACAGTTCAACTACTTCCCACTTGAAATATGTGGTTGTATAAACTTACACATTTGCATGTAGGTCTGACTTTTGAATTTTTTTTTTTAATGTACTCATTATATAATGAGTCTGTTCTTGTTGAGAATCTTTCCTAATATCCATCCAGATTGTTGTATGTTGTGCCTGTAACTTTGTTCCTTCTGAATTATAAAAGGCAAACATTATTTGATGAATAATGTGCATTTGGATTCCAGATCATGATCATCTAATGGATTTCACCAGCCTTTACTGCATGGGTAGCTGGTTTTGTGGATGAGTTGAGTCAATGTGCACCAAAGATGGTCTTGCTGTCATCTTGTTGGTAGAAAATTTTCCAGCAGAGGAAGTCATCTCTTGTCTGAGCATGAGTGGAGTTCTTGGTTCGCTGATGAGGGTGGTCGAGCTTAATCATGTTTTCTAATACGGATTCCTGTACTCCATCAGCAGAATGGTACATATAGGTGAAAGGTGAAGTGGAACCTGTTAAAGTAGCATATGAAAATTCTCTTTCGTGCATGAAAAATAGCCTGCTTATCTGCCAAGCTAGAATTTTAATGGCATTTTAGGTGGGAATCTTGCCTTCTGGGCTTAGGCTACAATGCTCGAGACAGAGCTCTGAAAAATCTCCAGTCCAGCCTTAGAGAGGTCGGGTTAAGCTTTGGCCTGGAATTTCTGGGTGGCTCTAGGTCTTGGCCATCTATGGCAATGGACAAAGCTTACACCTTCCAGCTATTCCCAACTCCTGGTTAGACCGGGGAAGAAGCTTTTTCATCACTAAAGTGGACTCTTGTTGCACTCTTTCTACATCATCCAGGAGAGACACAAAGGGGTGTTAGCCTCTACTTCACCTTGCCAACTAAGCAAAAGATCTCTAAACTGACTAAGAAGGACCTACAGCATGCCAAACAGTGAAAACGCGAAAGACCATAGCTTACAATGGATCAAAATGTGATCAGCATATTCAAACATCTTGCTTATAGATGCAACTGCATTTTAGTGAACATTTTTTGAATCAAGTATTGGTGGTTTCTTTCAATGGGCTTGGGTTCCTATCCAGGGAATTTAGGTTGAGGTGAATGGTTTACTTGGGTTTTGATGTGGCATTTACTAGCTAATTGTGCATGACTTCTACCACCCTATTTCTTCTTTTGCTTTCACATTTAGCTACCATTCACCTTTACATCTGCATGGCATGTAAGAGAGGCACCTCCACTAGTTCTTTCATTTTTGTTAAGACCTAGCGGTGTTTTCCTTGTCTTTCTTTTTTATGTACGCAGGATTTGCTTCACGCTTCATTTCGTGTGGAAGACACCATAATGATGCTTCCTTTGCCTAAAATTGAATAAGATTCCACCCCCTCCCCCCCTAATTGTCATCATTTCTTCAGTTGTGTACTAGTTTTCCACTTAAGAGGTCCTTGTTTGTAAAATAATTCAACCGGTGAGATTTTCCCGCTTCAGAATCAGCTTGGATAGATGGGTCCAAATGATATTTTTTCTGCCATTCTACAATATTTTGATTTAGTGTTAGAACAGGAAAACTAAGCTCAATCGGGTTTTTTCTTAATTATAAACACCATTCTCATACATCAAAAGTTAAGGGAAAGAAGAAACTTGTTTATCATAAGCATCATCTCTTATGTATTAAATCTATGGGTTTCTATATGTTTTGAGTGGTTTGTTATCAATGTTCAACAGTTTTTCAATTATTACTCAATCAAAGTATAAAGAATCTAACCAGGCAAGTAATTTCTTTCAAGCTGATGCCACTCCTTTTAATCTCTTCTTCACCTCCACCCACATCATAACTCTTGAGGGATCAATGGAACTCTGCCGATTTTCTTATTCAACTGTATTGCCAATGAAGCAAAAACTTCTCAATGTCAATATGAAGAAAGGGAAAAAATGGCTGAAGAAATAAATATAGACCAGCAGCTAAGTTTTCAGTAACTGTTGAATCTTAGTATGGAACAAACATAAACTAACTATGATTCAATTATCAACTGCTTTTAAGTCTAATACCTAAACAATTGGAGTCACTTGCTTAGGTGTTTCAATCAAGTCAAATTTATGCTATCCAAGACTATGAATCCAGCTGCAACGCCACCTTCATTTGAGGAAGACACTTTGGTCCTCATCAAGTAACCGCATTGGTCATTTGTGATCACCTTCTCCTTGTTCCTGCACATTCCAATTCTTAATACTAAATGAAATGGTCAAGTACATTCTTGATTCGTCCCTATTGCAGTCATGTCATTTGATTCTAGTCTAGACGGGTGTTATCAACAAAATTTATAAAACCTAAATCACCTTACACTAGGGTAGCATAGCTAGCATAATATAGTGGCTCTAGGATCGTCCATAGGGATGGGTTTTCATCGTACAATTGACTTTAATAAAGGAAATAAAATGGTGTTTTTCCTTATGAAAATTAGCTTTTAAAGAAAATAGAATTGTGGTTGCAAAGATTGATTTTAAGTTAAGCAAAAATAATAAGTAAAGTTAACTATAAAGAAAATGTCTCTTGGAGCTTTAGGTCACTAGGATCGGGTTCCTTAGACAAATGGGGAGATTCTGGATCTTCTCCTCGCGTTGGGGACAATAACATAAAGGATGGTTATCTCCCAAACCGGTTTTATATTTAGCAATTCAGATTTGATCCAAAGGGTTCATGAAAAATAATAGTTGCTTCCCATTAATGGCTTCAAACACTAAAGACTCTCACCTTGAACCACCTTCCAATGGCTCGTAAATGATAACTAATAGACATCCATGGATCTAGCAATAAGCATCCATAGAATCTGAAAAGCTTACCAAGTATTGGCCATTCAAGGTGCTTTTAAGGGATTTAAAGCTAAACCTTAAAATAAAAACCATTAATGGTTAACAACTACTTTCATTTAAAGCAAGAACAACTCCCATCTTTGCATTCGGGTCCTTCATCTAGCTTCCATTACTCCAAGAAACGTAAAACCTAGCCACTCATCCCTTGAGAAATCATCCTCAGAGGTTGTTTGGCTAGAAAGAAAAATGAAAACAAAAATGAGAAGGAAAGACAGAGCAAAAGCTCTATATATTTCTTACAACGGGGAATTTTACAAGTGTTTAATGAATAAAAACATATATCCCTTTCTTTGTCCCTCTCCTTATATATGATGTTACCTAAAAGATATATAAAAAGATATAAAAGAAAATATCTAGGTTGGTTACAAGGAGAAACTAGGAAATTACACAAAATTTCTGAAGATAAAAATCTAACAGAGTCGGTGCATAGGAAGATTTCGCATACCAAGCGAAATTTCGCATGGTGTGCAAAATTCTTTGGCTGCCTCTTGTGGTTTCGCATGGTGTGCGAAATTTCACACAATCATGCGAAAATGCTGGTTGTTGGATTTCTTCCTCTGGTTTTCTTCCTTACATCTCTGATTGGCTTGGAAAAGGGCTATGAAGTGCTCCAAAGCTTAGATTCTTCATGTATTTGAGCTTTAACTTGCATTGCCATGGATTTCACAAATCCCTCTTCTTGGCTTGTTTCAATGATAAAAAAGCTACCAAAAACACAAAACTTGCCAAAAACTGATTAGTAACCCTTGCTAGGTTCCTTAATGTGCCAATTGAGTTAAAAGATATTAACTACTACTCAAAAGTGTTTAAAATAGTTAGTTTCAAGCTATAAAAAGAGTACTTTTTGAGTAGTAATCACTTCCCCCAACCGACATATTGCTAGTCCCTTAGCAATGAAGGAGAGATAAAAAAGAATAGACAATAAAATAATTTGCAACATCATGCTAATCACTCCAAAAAAATTTCAAGTGGCATGATGCGGATTATACTCTCTCATGGAACATCAAAGAGGTAAAACTCAACCTTCAACAAGAGTCATCAAATCTCTTGCCTAATTATAATTTATAAAGAGTAGGCATTAGTCAAATCTAAGCATCAAAAGAATTTCCACTCCCAAAGGTCCAATCCTTACTCTTCCATAAAAATCTAAGTGTTAAGCTTATTAGTTTCCAATTATAGTATGTCAAACTATTCTCTCCCCCCAACCTAGTTCTTTCTCAAACTTTAACAAACTGACCGACCTCCAATAGGCTAAGAACGAACCTCTTTTATTTCACAAATTTTTCATTGTAGGAGTGCAATGCTAAAGGTATTGTTTTCTAAAGTGTCCATGTAATGGGGATCCATCAATGACTCCCAACCAATCAAGGTTTAGGGCATCAAGCTTTAAGGATCTTTCGGCCACTAACTCAGATTTTTCCCCGGACTTTTAAGATAGAAATTCAATACCCAAGCACCTACAATATATTAAACTCCACCTATTCACCCTTGTAACGAGCATTAAGGTCGTTGACTCCCAACCAATCAAGGCTTAGGGCATCGGGTTTTAAAGACTTTCGCCGTATACCCCTCGGACCTTGCTCGGGTTTCAAGGCAAGTGAAACACTTTGTTTTTTTTTTTTTTTTTTTTTCGAAGGCTCATTGGCCTTTTATAAGGTGTCCCAACACTATTAAAACAAGGTCAAAGGTAGCAAGTCGAAATTTTCCTAAGGCTTAGGGGGTGAGATAGTTTTTTTTTTTAAAAAAAAAAAAACTGAAACCTAATGTGCACAATGTGTGATAAGATTAAAGTGGAAGAAATAAGGTTGAATTCCATAGGAGTTTCAATAATTCATCAACTTCAATAAGCATAATACAAACTCTAAGATTCAAGTAAAAAGACAATGACTCAATTTCTCCCATTTCATTTTGAGAATTTTTCCTTAATAACCATGGAAAGTAGAGTGAAAACTTCTAAGCAAAAAGTAACTAAATTAACAAATTAACCTAGCATTATTAACAAAACTTCCTTCCTCAACTCTCCCCCCAACCGAGATCAACATTGCCCTCAATGTGTCAAGAGAAATTGAAAATAAAGGGAGGAAGTGGTACCTCCTGAGTGAAATGGAGTCTAAGTCGTATAGGAAAAACTACATGAGTCAAAAAACAAAAGGGTAATGAGTAGAGGAAAAAGAAAAATGCTAAGTATAATAAAAAAACACGATGTCTATATATTAATCTGAGAAAGTACAATATGAGATATCATCAGGCAATACATCCAATCCCAGTTTATAAAGCATCAAAACAAGGACAAATCTCCACTAATATAATATATAAATATAATAAGATAAAGAGATGTCCTATGATCAAATAGTGGGAGCCTCAGGTGGAGATGATGCATCATTTGGTGTAGTTGTGGTGGCCTCCCGAGGTGGCGGAATCCGGACCTCTACTGTGGTAGTGTCCTTAGGTGGAATAGTATCCTCAACTGGAGCTAGAGGCTCTGATGATGCGGGAAGGTCAGGTTGAGGCAGAGGCAGAAGTCCCAAGTGCTGCTTAATTTGGCGGAGTATAGCAGTCTATTGGTCCTAATGGGCACGCGTCTCAGCCATCTGCTGGAAGAGAGCAAAATGGGTGGTGGTGAGTGTCTGAAAGGTATGCACAAGGGCGCGAAACTCTGAAGTCGAGATGGTGATGGAAGGCTCAGATGTAGTAGGCGCGATTGGTGAAACCGTAGGAGTCACAGGGGGAGCAGCAGAAGTAGCCTCAGGTGTGGGCACTGGTAGTGTAGTCTCTGTCGGGGGCTCGCCCTACTCTGGGTGTGGGGGCACTGGAGGTGCTACCATGGGAAGGGCTCCTAGAGGTGCAGAATAGCCCGCCAACTGATTCCATTTTTCGAGAGTGAATCGCTCTCAACAAAAGCGGCGACACTCGAGCCGAGGCTCAGTAGGAAAGCCCATATACTCCAAGATCTGGCACAACAACCTCGAGAATAGTAATGGAATGGTGTCCGCCCTTTGGAGCTTATTCTTATGGACCTTTTCCTCAAAATGGACGAAAGAGGCCATGATCAAGTGGTGCGGGCCAAAGTAGAAGCCCTTTGATATACAAAATAAAACGTCCAAAATAGCTCATCGCCTCTGTACTGAATGTTGTAGGGGAAAGAGGTTGGAGCGTAGCACCACATCTACGAGGAGCAGCCTAAGTAGAAACTCCTTCCGTAGAAGGATCGAATATGTAAATGTTCCCCTGGATAAAATACGGACCATGTCCTTTTGAGATACTAGGGACCACTAGCGGAAAGCAGATGGATCCTCTAGCTCGAAAGGAATCTGTAGAGCCTCTACAATATGTCTGGCCTCGAGGATACCATGACGTCCATCAATGGTGAAGTGAATCGCAGTAGGACTCGGGATGCCATGAGTGGTCATAGACTGGTAAAAGTCTAATGCTACTCTGGGATAAAAGAACTCATGAGGAGTCATAAGGTTTTCAAGGTGGTACCTTTACAGTAGGTCGTAAGAGTCTCGGAGCTCAAGCTGTTGTCACATGGCCTCCTGATCAAAATATAGCTCAAAGTGGAAAGGTCTCGCTCTACAATCTGAGTTGCCCTCAATGGGCGGTGCTGTGAGCATCGGGCGTCTGATAATAAACTCCAGTGACATATTAGTAGGAACCTTAGAATTTATAGGAGGCTCAAGCTGTGAAGCTCTAAATGACTCGCCTGGGCTTGAAATCTTGGCCCTCTTGGTAAGAGGGCGTCGTATTGAACTCTCAAGGCACGAAGTAGTCGCCCTTGGTGTAGTAGGTGGTCTTCTCGTCTCGTATCTGCGCTGAGGAGCAGGAGAGGAAGGACCAGTGGTTGCTCCACCCTCGGAAGGTGGAATTTGCGGGGCCTTCACGACCTAAGATGGGGAATCATTAAGCACCTGAGCAGAGGAGGCTCTCTGCCTTAGAGTGCATCTCAGTGAAGGGGTGGGAAAGGATCCTCGGGTCCGTGCTCGTAGGGGGCGCAGAGTGCGAATCTTCGAAATGAGATGTGTAGGGCGGGATGTCGAATGGAGAGAGGAGAAGTCGTAAGGTGGCAGAGGAAAATGAGGGATTCGTAGGGTATGGGGTGTTTGCGAAATGGGGATTTTAGGGCTCGAGGGGTTTAAAAAGAAATGGCAGGGTGACCTTTCATTTTCGCACAGTGCCTCTTGGTTTTCGCACAGCATGCAAAATGGCTTTGGGGGTGCAAAATGGTTTCACATGCTCCTTAGGTTTTTGCACAACATGCGAAATGGTGTTTAGTGTATGAAATTTTTCGCATGCTCTAAGAAAATTTCGCAGAGTGTTCGAAATGATTTCGCAAGATTGGTTTATTTTCGCAAAGTGTGCGAAATTGGTTCGTAGGGTATGCGAATTGTCTTGATTTTTCCTCTGTTTGAAATCCCCCTTGCAATTTATCATCAAAAACCTGAGTTAAATTAAACCAAAATAAAATTAAAACGAAAAATAAAAAACAAAACAAGTAATAATACCGGAAAACTCTCAAATAAAAAATAAAACAAAAAGTTATGGACTCGATAGTCTTTAGAAAGACTAAGTCCATCCAAAAAACTGGTATTGTCAAACTTGATGTAGATCAAGGAGGATGAATTCCTTCTTGTCGAGAGAAAAATGCTCCACAAAGGGCTTGAGACAGAGGCCATTCACTTTGAAGCTCTCGGTGTTGTTGGAGTTTAGTAGTTTCACTACTCCATTTGAATGCACTTAGTGAATGGTAAAAGGACCTATCCACCTTGATTTCAGCTTGCCCAGAAAGATATGGAGTTTAGAGTCATAAAGTAAGACTCTTTGTCCCTTTTGAAAATCCTTGCGGGAAATCGACCGATTATGCCACCTCTTCAATTTTTCTTTTGCAATTTTTGAATTGATGTAGGCATCATTTCTCAATTCCTCCATCTCATTGAGGTCTAAGAACCTCTTCAACCCAACTCTACTCAAATCCATGTTGAGCTTCTTGATTGCCCACCAAGCCTTGTATTCCAATTCCACAAGGAGATGACATGCTTTGCCATAGACTAGGCGATAAGGAGACATCCCGAGAATGGTCTTGTAGGTTGTTCTATATGCCCATAGTGAATCGAGGAGCTTGACTGACCAATCTTTTCTATTTGTGTTCACCACCTTCATCAATATGTTTTTAATCTCCCTGTTTACTAACTCAACTTGCCCACTAGTTTGAAGGTGGTAAGGTGTAGCTACCTTATACGTCACCCCATACTTGGCTAGGAGAGTTTCAAAAGGGTTGTTGCAAAAATGAGTACCCCCATCACTAATTATGGCTTTGGGTACCCCAAATCTTGAGAAGATGTTCTCCTTGAGAAACTTGAGAACCACTTTATGGTCATTGTGTTTGCATGGGACTGCCTTAACCCACTTAGAAACATAATCTACTCTCATCAAGATGTAAGAGTAGCCAAAAGACATAAGGAAAGGTCCCATGAAGTCAATGCCCCAAACATAAAAAATATCAACTATCAAAATGGGGTTCAAAGGCATCATGTTCCTGCGCATCAACTTTCCAAGCCTCTGGCATCGATCACAATTCTTGCACATGGTGTGGGCATCTTTGACAAGTGATGGCCAACAGAAATCCAATTGCAATACCCTCATGGTTTTTTTCTGAGAAGCAAAGTGGCCTCCACATGCATTTTCATGGCAATGCCTGAAGATCCCCTATTGCTCTTCTTCAGGAACACATTTCCTTATTATTTGATCGGCACAGTACTTGAATAGAAATGGCTATTTCCAATAGTAGGCATGAATTTTTGCAAAGAATTGCTTCTTATCTTGTGCTTTCCATTCACTTGGAACTTCTCTTGTGACTAGGTAGTCGCAATGTGAGCATACCAAGGAGCAACTGATTACTACTCAAAAAGTGCTATTTGATAGCTCCTAATTAATCCTTTTAAACACTTTTGAGTAGTAGTTAGTGCCTTTTAACCCAATTAGCATGTTAAGGCCCCTTTCAATCAATTCTAATCAAAATGTGTAAGTTTTGGTGTTTTTGTTAGTATTTTGATCACCAAAGCATTAGGAGATTGAGGAGAGTTGTATGGAATCATTGGAAAAGAATGGGAAGCTTAGAGGAATGAAGAATCAAAGCCTTGAAGCACTTTTGCCATAAACGAGTCTGGAATGCAAAGGGAAAGTAAAGAGGATTCAGCCATGAAGCATTCTTGATGACAGTCACTGCAGCTAGTTTTGAAGCACTTTCTGAAGTCCAAATTATGTATACAATATGTCATTTGAAAGCTTGGGAAGTCAACAATCCAATGCCTCAAACCGTGTGCAATTTGGATCTGAAATGAGGAAGTTACGGCCTTTGGAAGACAACTGCTCCAAGCTGAAGGAAGGCTTCAGAAAAGTGCTGCGAAATCACCATTTTTGTTGCGAAGTGATTTCGCAGCCTTTTTGCACAGTGCTATGGAGTTCCCCTGAAGCTTCACGCCGCGATGGAAGCCAAGCACCACATGATGGAAGTCCACTTTGCTAAGGTGTTGAAGCAGCTGCCTGCTATGAAGAAATTTCGCAACTCTTCTTGTGCACCTGCGAAATCTCGCAGACCTCACTTATCACCTGCGAAGTGGTCCTGAGTGCTTCCCGATATTTGTAACCGACACTTGGAGATATTTTTGATTAGATTTTTGTTGTCTAAATGCCCAAATTCTCCTTGTAAACCACCAGTGATAGAATTCCTTAGTTTTTAAGTTAGGAATTTGGCAAAAATATCTATGTAATAGCTGTAAGTGTAATTGTGGTATTAAGGGAGCCCGAGGAGCCTGTTCTGAAGGGTGTTAGGTTGTTGAACCTTATGTAAAAGGAAGGAATATATTTTACAGAGCACTTGCTCTGCTTTTCATATATATTTTCGTTTTCTCTTTCATTTTCATTTTCTTGATAACCAAACATTCTCTGAGATGTTTTCTCAGAGAATGAGAGGCTAGGCTCTTTGTCTCTTGGAGCTAAGGTAACCGGGTAAGTTTCCTCATGCATAAATTGGAAGTTTTGTTGTTTTAGTTTTTAATGAAGAGAAAGTGTGACCCGTTGATGGTTTTTATCTTTTTAGTTAACTTAAAATGCTTTTAAATCACCTGGGCCAACACTTGGTAAGGCAAGTGATCTCCATCCATGGAGATTCACTAGTTTACCCCTTGCGAGCCTTTGGGAGGTGACTTGAAGGTAGGATTTTCTAGAATTGCCAACACTTGGTAAGCTTTTGGACTCCAAGGAGACATCCATTAGTTATCTCTTGCGAGCTTTTGACGAGAAATCCAAGGTTAAAGATCACCTTGAATGGCAAGTGCTAGGTGAGAGGCACGAGCCATTGCAAGTTGCATCAGTGAGAGGGATTTAGTGTTTGAACCCATTAATGGGAAGCATCTGTACAACACCGGTTGGAGAAGGAACTATATGTTAATTCTCTAATGCGAGGAAAATAAACAAGTGACCGGAACTCCCTTTTTGTATGAGGAATCTGAGCCTAGTGATCTAAACTCCAAGAAACACTTTTCTTTCTAAGTAAAATCAGTTACTATTTTTGGTTAGTTTAAAACCAATCTTTGTTCAAACGTCTTTATGTTTTCTTTTAAAGCTAACCTTGAAATGAAAAGGCACCAATTCAGCTTTGAATTGATATCATTTGTGAAGTGAAAACCCATCCCAGTGAACGATCCTAGAGCCACTATGCTATAGTAGCTTTGTCTTTGCTACCCTAGTATATGGTGTAATAGGTTATAAATTTTGTTGATTAATCCCTCAATCAAGGAGCACCAGCTGGATACGAATTAGCTGAGACACCAATTAGGCATGAATCAAATGGCGCCGTTGCCGGGGATGGTGCCACTTTGCAGTGATATGATCTTTTGAGAACACTTGTGATCTTCATCACAAGTTTGGTGACTTTTATTTTCTTTTTACTAACTCTTTTTAGTTGTTTTTTTTTCTTTATTTGTGTTTTAGTTAACCTTTCAGCTAGTTTTAGTTAGTCTTAATTTTTTTTGAATTGTTTTTCTTTTGTTTTCTTTTGTTTTCTCTGCTTTTAATTCACAATTTGCTAGTTGTGCATGCCATATTGAATACGAGATAGCAGAGGAAGCCATGAACTTCATCAGTTATGTGGCTGAATTTTCAAGAGAATGGGGTGAACCAAATGCTAGTGATATGGGAAGAATGATGTCTCAACCTAAAGCTAAGGGTGAGATGTATATTTTAAATGATGGCATAGACATGAAGGCAGAGATTGCAGCTATGGAAAGGAGATTGGATGAGCTAGAAATGAAGAACATGAATCAGCAACTTCCACCAACATAAGAGACTCCTCTGGAAAATCATCATTGATGGGCAAACCATGGGAATTGTGTGCGATAGCTAGCCTTGAAAGGTGGTTTGCTACCACATTTTCCACTCATTTCTTGTCTTTGATCTGGAGATTGAACTCTTGAAGCAAAAGAATCCATCTAATCAGCCTTGTTTTAGCATCTTGCTTAGTCAACAGATACTTCAAAGCAGAGTGATTAGTGAAAACCACGATGAAGGACCCCACCAAGTAAGCACGAAACTTATTCAAGGCAAAAACTATAGCTAACAATTCTTTCTCAATGGTTGTGTAGTTTCTATGCACCTCATTCAATGTCTTGCTCACATAGCAGATCAATAGGTTTTTCCATCTTCTCTTTGCCCAAGAATAGCTCTTATAGCAAAGTCACTGGCATCACACATTACCTCAAAAGGCAGTTGCCAGTTGGGAGCCCTCACTATTGGTGCGGTTGTCAAAAATAACTTCAATTCTTAAAAACTCCTTTGGCATCTATCATCCCATATGAATTTAGCATCCTTCACTAATAGTTCACAAAGAGGCCTTGCAAGCTCAGAGAAATCCTTGATAAACCTCCTATAGAACCCGACATGGCCGATAAATTGCCTTACTCCTTTGACATTTGTTGGGAATGGCAACTTAACAATGAGTTAGACCTTTGCTTTGTCAACTTCAATGCCTTGCTTGGAGATGATGTGCCGAAGGACAATCCCTTGTTGTACCATGAAATGGCACTTCTCCCAGTTAAGCACTAAGTCTTTCTCAATGCATCGGTTTAGAACAACTTCTAAGTTGACCAAGCATTCATCAAATGCACTTCCATATATGATGATATCATCCATAAAGACTTCCATAATACGCTCCACCATATCACTGAAAATGCTTAACATGCATCTTTGGAAAGTTATGGGTGCATTGCATAAGCCGAAAGGCATTCTCCTGTATGCATAGGTGCCAAATGGGCACGTGAAAGTGGTCTTCTCCTGGTCTTCAACATCAATTTCTATTTGAAAGTACCCAAAGTAGCCATCCAAGTAATAATAAAAATGATGCCCAGAGACCCTCTCAAGCACCTGATCAATAAAAGGCAATAGGAAATGGTCCTTCCTTGTCATTGCATTCAACCTTCTGTAATCGATGCACATCCTCCAACCTGTAGTGAGGCGTGTAGAGACCTCTTCTCCCTTATCATTTTGCACTACCGTGATCCCAGACTTCTTTGGCATAATTTGAGTAGGACTCACCCATGGGCTATATGATATGGGGTAAATAATACCGGCCTGAAGTAGCTTAAGAACTTTAGCTCGCACCACCTCTTGCATGTGAGATTCAACCTTCTCTGAGGTTGATGAACTGGCTTAGCTTCTTCCTCCATGTAAATATGATGGGTGCAAACTAAAGGGTTGATCTCTTTCAAATCAACAATTTGCCACCCTATTGCCTTCTTACATCTTCTAAGGACTTCAAGTAAACAATCCTCCTGATGAATGGTAAGAATTGAAGATATAACAACAGGGCATTGCTTGTCTTCTTCCAAGTATGCATACTTCAACTCTGTGGGTAGTGGCTTAAGAATAAGCTTTGGGGGCTCCTCCTTAGCAGCTCTTTGCGTCTCCTCCTCACTGAATAAGGGTAGAATTTCTTCTCTCCTTTTCCAAGGGGGTGGCGTAGCAAGCAAATCTGAGGGTTCAGGTAACCCTTCATCAAGATCCCCAAAACTCTCAATCAAATCCTCTTGCATTCTCCGATCACAATGCTCATCCACTAAAGTGTCAATCATGCACACTTCCTCTGGACCTTCTTCTTCTTCCGGATGGATATGCTTCTTGTACAAATGGAAGATGTTGAGCTCCAATGTCATATTTCCAAACGTGAGTTGCATGAATCCATTCCTACAATTGATGATTGCATTTGATGTAGCTAGGAATGGTCTTCCAAGTATGATAGGAACATAATTAGTTCATTTGACAACCGAATCCATATCAAGAACAACAAATAGTAAATTTGTCAACTTGAACCAAGACATCTTCGATCATCCCTCTTGGAATCTTCACTGATCTATCTGCTAGAGATAGAGTGATGGATGTTGGCTTCAACTCTCCAAGTCCCAACTGCTTATAGACAGAGTAGGGTAGCAAATTCACACTTGCTCCCAAGTCCAACAAAGCTTTCTCCACACAAGTCCCTCCAATACTCACAGAGATGGTAGGGCAACCCGGATTTTTGTACTTCATTGGAGACTTGCACTGTATGATGGCACTCATTTGCTTAGTCAAGAAGGCTTTCTTGTTCATATTCAACCCTCTCTTTACTATGCACAAGTCCTTCAAGAATTTTGCATATGTCAGCACTTGTTTGATCATGTCTAGCAAAGGGATATTGACCTTTACTTGCCTCAACACTTCAAAATTTTTTGATGCATTATTGGTTCCCCTTTTGCCATGCAAAACTTGGGGGAAAGGTGGAGGCATGTGTTTCTTCATCATATCTTCCTTGATCACTATCATCTCGGGTTCTTCATCCACACTAGAATCATGGTCATCTTTCTTTGTACTTTTCCCTTTTCTTTTTCCTTTAATTTTTTCACTCTTTTTTTTTTTCTGCTACACTTTCTTCATCATGCTTTGGCTTAGATGTGGGCTGATCAACCTCTTTACCACTCCTTAAGGTGATAATTGCTTTGACTTCTCTCACCTGTGAAGATTCTCCCTCTTGAGCCTCCACATCATGGATACCCTTGGGATTTTGATGAGGTTGAGAAGGAAACTTTCCTTTCTCTTGCACTGTGTTGAGGTTGGTAAGCCTTAAGATTTCATATTAGACATTGTCTATCTTCTGAGACAAATCATTTTGCATTCCATCTATTCTTTTGTTCAATGTACTTTCTACACTGTCAATTCTCTGATTTAGTTGAGCATTGATGGACTTCTAATCCCCCACAAAGTCTCCCATAACCTTGCTAAGGTTCACAATAGCTTGTTCAAGATTCAAGGCTTGTTGGGGTGCTTGAGCAGGTTGTGTGTACTGAGGTGGCTTTGGTTTCCAAGAAAAATTTGGATGGTTCCTCCAATTTGAATTATAGGTGTTGCCATATGAAGCATTGTTATTGGGCTTGAATTGACCAATAACATTTTCTTGATCTCCAAACATCTATCTCACTACTGGAATTGTAGGACACTCCTCCACCAAGTGCTCATAAGATTGACAAATGGAGCAATGCATAGCTTGCATTGGTGTCTTAGAAATGGCTTGCACTTCTTGTATCTTCTTCATTTCTAGCTCTTCCAATCTCCTTGCCATAGCTGCAACCTTTGCCTTTATGTCAATGTCTTCATTCAAAACATACATCCCACCCTTAGCATTAGGTTGAGACTTCATTCTTCCCACCTCTCTAGCATCTAGTTCATCCCATCCTCTTGAAACTTCAGCCACATAACTCAAAAAGTCTATAGCTTCCTTCGGATTCTTACTCATGAAGTCTCCTCCACACAGTTTCTAGGAGTTGCTTCATTGAAGAAAACATACCATCGTAAAAATAGCTAACTAAGAGCCATGTGTCAAAGCCATGGTGAGGACAAGCATTAATAGCTTCCATGTACCTCTCCCAACACTCATAGAATTTCTCATTCTCTTTAGCTGAGAAGTTCAAAATTTGCCTTTTCAAACCATTAGTCCTATGGGTATGGAAGAAGTTCTTAAGAAACTCGGCTTGCAAATCAGTCCAAGTTCAGATACTCATTGGCCTTAAAGAATTGAGCCAAACCTTGGCCTTATCCTTCAAAGTGAAAGGAAAAAGCTTGAGCCTCATCAAGTCAATTGAAGCTCCTCCTTCTTGGAATGTATTACAAACCTCCTCAAATTCCTTAATATGTGAGTAGGGGTTCACACTTTCCATCCCATGGAAAGTAGGTAGGAGTGGCACAATGTGAGGTAGGATTACTAGCTGCTCAGTGGGAGGCACTATGCATGAAGGTGCACTCATACGAGGTGGATGCATGCAGTCCCTCATGGATCGGTATACGTTGAAATTATCCTCTTGACCATGTTGACTATTCTGGTCATCAGGTGGAACATCCATGATGTTTAAGCACACTTCCAACTCAGTTTCTCGAGGAGTTTCAATCTTCACAAGTCTTCCCTCAATATCTCTTATCCAATAGGGCATGTATAACTAGAGATCACTGAAACAAAAACAAAGAAAACAAAAGAAATACAATTCTAGGAAAAAGTTAAGGTTAGCTAAAAACTAAATAAAAGATAAGCTAAAATATAGACAAATAAAAAGATTTAGTAAAAGAAAAATCACCAAACTTGTGATGAAGATAATAAGTGTTCACCATAAGTCATGTCAATGTACTTTGGCACCATCCCCAGCAACAGCGCCATTTGATTCATCCCCATTTCAATCATGCCATTTAATTCTAGGCCAGACGGGTGTTATCAACAAAATTTATAAAACCTAAATCACCTTACACTATGGTAGCATAGCTAGCATAGTATAGTGGCTTTAGGATCGTCCACAGGGATGGGTTTTCATCGTACAGTTGACTTTAATGAAGGAAATAAAATGATGTTTTTCCTTATGAAAATTAGCTTTTAAAGAAAATGGAATTGTGGTGGCAAAGATTGATTTTAAGTTAAACAAAAATAATAAGTAAAGTTAACTACAAAGAAAAGGTCTCTTGGAGCTTTAGGTCACTAGGATCGGGTTCCTTAGACAAAAGGGGAGATTCTGGATCTTCTCTTCGCGTTGGGGACAATAACATAAAGGATGGTTATCTTCCGAAACGGTTTTATATTTAGCAATTCGGATTTGATCCAAAGGGTTCATGAAAAATAATAGTTGCTTCCCATTAATGGCTTCAAACACTAAAGACTCTCACCTTGAACCACCTTCCAATGGCTCGTAAATGATAACTAATAGACATCCATGGATCTAGCAATAAGCATCCATAGAATCCGAAAAGCTTACCAAGTATTGGCCATTCAAGGTGCTTTTAAGGGATTTAAAGCTAAACTTTAAAATAAAAACCATTAATGGTTAACAACTACTTTCATTTAAAGCAAGGACAACTACCATCTTTGCATTCGGGTCCTTCACCTAGCTTCCATTACTCCAAGAAACGTAAAGCCTAGCCACTCATCCCCTGAGAAATCATCCTCAGAGGTTGTTTGGCTAGAAAGAAAAATGAACACAAAAATGAGAAGGAAAAGCAGAGCAAAAACTCTGTATATTTCTTATTACGGGAATTTTACAAGTGTTTAATGAATAAAAACATATCTTTCTCCCTTTGTCTTTCTTCTTATATATGATGTTACCTAAAAGATATATAAAAAGATATAAAAGAAAATATCTAGGTTAGTTACAAGGAGAAACTAGGAAATTACACAAAATATTTGAAGATAAAAATCTAACGGAGTTGGTGCATAGGAAGATTTCACATACCAAGCAAAATTTCGCATGGTGTGCGAAATTCTTTGGCTGCCTCTTATGGTTTTGCATGGTGTGCGAAATTTCGCACAGCCATGCGAAAATGCTGGTTGTTGGATTTATTCCTCTGGTTTTCTTCCTTGCATCTCTGATTGGCTTAGAAAAGGGCTATGAAGTGCTCCAAAGCCTGGATTCTTCATGTATTTGAGCTTTAACTTGCATTGCCATGGATTTCACAAAATTCTCCCTCTTTTTGGCTTGTTTCAATGATAAAAAACCTACCAAAAACACCAAGACTTGCCAAAAACTGATTAGTAACCCTTGCTAGGTTCCTTAATGTGCCAATTGAGTTAAAAGGTATTAACTACTACTCTAAAGTGTTTAAAACAGTTAGTTTCAAGTTATAAAAATAGTACTTTTTGAGTAGTAATCAATTCTACATGTGGAATGAGAATTGTGGTTTGATGAATGCCATTTAGCATTGTGTAAATTCCAAGAATGAGTGATTGACAAAACAAGCAAATTATGTCTCTCAATAATTTTATTGTAGTTGTGCAGGTACCTTAAGTAAGCCCCCATATATCAAAAGTGAAACATGCAATTATTCTAAAATTGCCCTAAAAAAAATTAAAATCAAGAAATTTAAAATTTATGAGGAATTATAAAATCACATGATATGTATGAATATTTAAGTAAAATAAATTAAGTATTGTTAAACAGAAATTCAATTAGATGTATTTCAAATTGAAAGTGTCTATTTTTTTAACTTTAAATTGATTAGTTGAAATAATGGAATGAGGGAATGAGAATCTTAGGCCGTTAATGATTCCATTTATTGGAATTGAATTTTCTCTTTCTTTACTCATGTTTTATTCTATTCAATTTTGAAATATTTTGAATTTTAGAAACTAAATTATTTTGATTCTCTTTATAATCTGATGAATGTCTTGTCTTGTTTTATCATATCCAAATTACTTAATTTTTGACTAATTTTCTATAAATTATAATTATAAGAGTGTTTAAGTATTCCAAGAAGTATTAATAGAAGTGATCAATCTTTGGCTAATTTTCTATACTTTTAGGTTTATTTTTTAAGCATGGACAGATCACAGGAAATTGACATCATTGTGTAAGAAATGGTTTAAACTAAGATTAAGATTGGGTTCAATGAGGTTTTATGAGAGTTATAGGAGACCTCATTGTATCTTTGTATTTTGTCACAAAGGTGCCAAAAGGAGAGATTACATTATTTTTCTATTTTTGCATACAATATTTTTCACAAGTTTATTGTTTAAGTTTGTGTAGATTATAGGAAATTGACATCAGAGCGTAAAAAATAATATAAAGTAAGATTAGGATTGAATTCAGTAAGGTTTTATGAGAATTATGGAGGACCTCATTATATCTTTGTATTTTATCATAAAATTGCCAAAGGGAGAGATTGTTGAGATATTTTATTTAGTTGGCAATTTTGTTCATTTCTTACTAATTAGATGCAACATAATTCTTTGAGTCTTATTCATTTCAAGACAACTTTGGACATCATTAAATTTGGATTTGTTATTAAGAATTGTAAAATTTGTATGTATTTATGGTTTGCAAAACTTTTAGAATGACTAATACAAGAAATTATTAAGAGAATACTTTTTATTTCCTAATTTGATTTCTATTATATTTTTAATTTCAAAAATTATTTTTGATAAGTTTTAAAATTATATTTATCTTTAAATTTATGGTTTATTCTAAAAAACAATTGGAATATTTTGTAGTAAGATTTAAAAATTATGAATATCTCTAAATTGATATTTGATTCTAAAAATGACCTTTGATATATTTTAGAATTAGGAAACTCTCCATAATTCTAAAAAGTGTTTATAAATGTAAATAGAGATATGTTTATTTACAAGGTGTGGGTGTGGACTTTTATGAACCCTAAGAGAATATAATCATTCATAACAACCTTGATCCTCCAACTCTCAAACTTTCAAGATCTTTCTTGAGAGTAACTTTTGGCTACAACAAAGTTGAAAGATCTTATCACGAAACTTTGATAATGACTTCAAGGGATCCACTAGGGAGTATAGATGAATGTTGCATTAAGGATGTGGACAAGGAGTATAGATTCTGATAGTATATGACTTTAGGGATTAGATAAAATAATATTCTATTTTCTCATATTTGATGGATTATTTAGCAGTCAAAATACCACCTGTGCTTTTTTCAACCTAGTGAGTTGCTAGGTGGTTTTTTCACATTATATCATTTGTTTATTTATGTGATTAATTTTATTTATATTTGTATAGAATTTTTTATCTTTCTAAAGAATTAATATAAAGGGGTAAACCTGAAATAAGTAATAAAATATTAATTTGGAGTTTAATTTAAAGACTACCTATCCACCCATCTTATTCTGGTAGTTTCATTATATCAAGATTAGACATAAAATTTATTTTAAGTTCCCTTATATATGCTAAATTAAAAGGGAGAAGTTAATGAAAATAATAAATAAGAAGGATAGGAAGAGGTATTTGATAAAATTTTAGATTAATGATAATTACATGTATTTAACTAAAACTTTAAGAGGGTGAGTGAATTGACCCTTAAACAATTGAGGCAACCCGATTTTAGATGTGGATTTATCACCATAATGATACTATGTTTTGGAGGCATTTTATATGCCAATTGATTGGTCAGACCATTGTCAACTGGAAGTTAGAATTTTTAACTGTTTTATTTAATCTTCCAATTTTCTGTTGTGGATTATGTTTCCCCTTTCCCCCTCTCTATAAGTAATTATTTTGAGAGGCATATTAGTACGTTGTTCATAGTGGTTGGTTATCCTTACTAAAAGTGTATTTAGTAGTCATTCTACAAAGTGTTTTTAGCATTCCTATCACTTGTCTTTTAAATGTTAGAAAGACTAGAAACACTTTCTTGAATCACTACTAAACGCACTCTAAGAATGTGTTTAATAGTGATTCTAAAAAACGTTTTCAACCTTTTTAATACTTAAATGATACAAATTTTCAAGTGTTAGAAAGATTAAAAATGCTTACTAATATCACTACCAAATAGATTTTGAACCTCAAAGTAAATTTGAATGAAAGTTTGAAGTGATATCTTTATTAAGAAGAATACAACAATTTAACAAGGACAAAAAATAGAATAAAATCAAAATTAATAAACTACTCATTCATACTTTATTCTAAAAATTAATAATAAAAAAAGTATAAGTTTTATACTTAAACTAGCATGCTTCATTCATCTTCATTCGAATTATTCGAAATCAAATACTTTATTCTACTTATTCAAGATTAATTACTTTATTGATTAAACCCCTTATATCTTTACATAAAAAAAATGCTCCAATTCAAAATTTTATATATATATATATATATATGTACATAGAAAAACAAATCTACGCATATCATATCATTTTATGTATTAAAAAAAACGCACTTCCGCATCTTTATATGATAAAAATAAAAATAAAAATAAAAATAAAAATAAAGGCATCATATCTATGTCT
Organism: Vitis riparia; assembly: GCF_004353265.1. Lineage (NCBI taxonomy): Eukaryota > Viridiplantae > Streptophyta > Magnoliopsida > Vitales > Vitaceae > Vitis > Vitis riparia. The sequence goes on from NC_048444.1 coordinate 25,712,268, forward strand.
GCTCTTTTACTTTTGAGAGCTTTGTTGTTCACTCCACCATGCTTTTTTATCTTTATAATTTTTAATAAATAAATTAATCAAATCCACTTATGTCACTAGATTCCCTTTTTCTTTTGATATAGTTTATATCAAATATCAAAAGTTACATTTTGCATTAAAATCTTAAATTTTAATAGTTCATGCACCTTGGAGGAGTCACAAAGGCTAATAGCGGGAAACAACCAAATTCCAAGTTGGCATTATAAAATAGAGCTAAACCCTCTTTGGATGATGCGCCATTGATGTTGTCTTCCACTCTCAAACAAGTTAAGAATATTGTAGTTCTTTACACCTGGCTTCCGTGATAATAATCCCTGCAAGAAATCAATTGAGTGCATTATGTGCATGGATAATTGGGATAAAGTGGTAATTTAATGCATGCTTTTTAAGTATGTGTGGACCCCGTATTTCGCACATGCGCTTCTATTCGATGGCGCAATTCGCTTTTTATTCATTTTGTGAAAATTTGATTTTTTGAAAAAAGACTTGAAGTCGCCACTTATTTTTGTTTTATTTTTTAAGGGGAAAACAAAATAAGAAAGAAAAACCCTAAGTGTGACTCCTGAAGGAAAAACAGGTCTGTTAAAAATCGTGTCTAGGTCCAGGGGTTAGGTTACCTATTGGGAAGGTACGGTGATAAGCCGTAGCACCCCTCTTAGCCCATATACATATGGTCTCTACTAAACAAATTAAGAAAATTGTGACAATTAATTAATTAATTAATTATGGATACCAAGAAAAATAATCAAGCAAATAAGTATGTACAAGTCATAGTGAAAATCAATATACACAAAAATAATTATGGAATCTAATTACAAAAATACACAAAATAAATAATAAGAGAATCATGCAAAATGACTTATTGAACCAAAAAAAAATTGTTTTCAAGAAATTTCAAAGGATTTTATTAAAAATGATTTTGAATTAATGATTTCAATTTATTTATTTACAAAAAAGAATCAATTTATTTTCTCAATTTCATTTGTATTCAATTTTCAAAAAAGTTATCTACACTTATTGTATCAAAAGCATTTATTACAAAATTTCAATTTGGGCACAAAAATTATTTTTACTTGCTTTTACTAGAAAATAATGAATTTTTACAATTTTATTTACAAAAGTATTTTGATTCATTTTCATTTTTAAAAAAAAGGTGATTTATACAAATTATTTAAAAAGACATAACTTTATTTGCAAAAGAAATTTTAATTAAAAAGAAAAAAAAAATAAATCCTCTATTTCTAAAAAATAATTATAATCTCATTTTAATTAAAGAAAAAGAATTCATTTATAAAAAAAAAAACATTTTTTTGGACAATTTTATTAAAAATTAACTTTTGGGACAACTTTATTTACAAAACAATTTTTGGACAATTTTTATTAAACAAAGAAATTTTTAGACAATTTTATTAAAAAAAAAATTCAAATTCTATTAAAAACAATTCTTTTGGATTTTTCTAAATGCATTTTTTTTATTTTTTATAAATAAATAAAAAAACTGTATTTTATTGAAAAAAAATATTTTAAAATTTTTATTTTATTAAAACATATTTACTAAATTCTTCTTCTCATTTAAACAAAATTTCTAGTTTGTTTGATGTTCAATTCTATACACACTCAATAAATATATACGAATGAATATTTACAAGAACTAATAAAAATAAAACCAAATAAAAGTAAAAAATAAAATATGAACCTAAACAAGCTTACATCAAGCTTAATGTCTTCCTACAGCTTTTCGAGTCTCACTTTCTTCCATGAAATTTTGTGCTCCATGTGTCATAAATTCGTACTCAGCCAACAAGATTACAGAATGGGTCCATGCAAAAACAAAAAATAACATGATTACTACCAAAAAGTGTTATTTTGTAGACCTAATTATAATGGTTTTAAGCACCTTTGTGTAGTAATCATATTCATTTAACCCAATTAATTCATTAAGGTCCTTAGTAATTGGTTTTAACCATTTTGTGGCAAGTTTACATGTTTTTATCAGCTTATGAATCAATTCAAGCATGCCAAATGATGGAGGAGCTACTTGGACAAGTTAAAGGGAGGATTTTGGAAGTTTACAGGCTTGAATTTCAAGTGGAAACACGAGCACAAGCAAAGAGAATGCAAAGAGGAAAAACAAGCAAAGTGAAGAGGAAAATAGAGGACAGCAGCTGCAGTCTTCTTTCGAACTTTTGGAGCACTTCCTGAAGTCCATTTTCTACATGCTATATACCATTTCAAAGCTCAGGAAGTCAAGAATCCAACGCTTCAAACCGTGTACAATTTGGAGCTGAAATGAGGAAGATATGGCCTTCGGAAGACAACTGCATCAAATCTTGTGAAAATTTCGCAAGGTGAATTTCTCCTTGCGAAATTTCGCAAGGAGGATTTAGGCACATTGCGAAAATGCCGAATTTCCTCTGTTTCTCCACGCACGCACCACCGACTTCTCAGATATTTGTAGCTTGATATTTTCTCATGTAAATTCCTTTTGTAACCTTGTATTCAGCCATCATAAGGCTTTATCTTGTAATTTTGCTATATATAGAGGTGCACAACACCTCCAAAAGGGGAGATTGAAAAATGGACGAATGGGGTGATCGATCCTCTGTAGATTAAATTAGAATAATATAAAGCTCTGTTTTTCTTCTTTTCTCTTTTCTTTCTCATTTTCTTAGAAGCCAAACAGCCTCTGAGGGCTTTTCCTCAAAGGATGGTTGGCTAAAACCTTTAAGTTTCTCAAAGTATGGATGTTATGTGATGGCTTGGATGCAATCCCATGGAAATTTCTCGCACCCGGAAGGTAAGGTAGTCGTTTTTCATTAATGGTTCATTAATGTAAATTTTGGTTTTTATTTCCTTTAGACAACTTCCAACGGCCAATACTTGATAAGCTTTTGGATTTCTATCCATTAGTTATCTCCTACGAGCTATTGGAAGGTGAGGTTTTCAATTCCAAGTTTTGCATTAATCCATTAGAACCAATTTCAATGGCCATTGAAAGGTGAGTTTATCACCTAGAATGACTTTGAGTTGCCAATATTTGGTAAGCTTTTGGCTTTAGACCATTAGTTATCTCTTACGAGCCATTCAAAGGAAGTCTAAGGTAAATAACCATTGATGAAATTCACTACCATCTGTTTTGCCATTTTAAAGGATTAAAACTTGATTTGCTAAATCCATACCGGTTCGGGAAGCAAGCATCACCATAGTTGCAACCCCAACGCGAGGAGCCTATCCTGAGATTTCCAATTTGCATAAGAGCCAAAGCATAGCTATCCTATCTTTGAGAAACTTGTTTTTACACCCTTTCATTTTAGTCTTTAATGTTAGCTTAAATTAGTTTAAATCTCTCTAAAGCATTTTCATCTTCTTTTAAAGCTAACATCCCTAAGAAAATCACCTATTTTCCTAATTTGAATATCACTCGTGTTTGCGAAAACCCTTCCCAGTGAACGATCCTAGAACCACTATGCTATAGTAGCTTGGCTACTTTAGTAATAGTATTTAAGGTATAAATTTTGTTGATACGCCTTTAAAGCTAAGCTACCATGAGTCGCATCATAACACAAATATAAATATCCAAAAATGTACAAAATCCCAAACAAATATTCAAACCCAAATTCAAATTTCAAATTAGTCGCATAAATTTTGCCAATTAAAATGAGCCAAAATTACTATAGGTCTTAGCCTAAAACATCCAAATTAATAACCAAAAATACAAACACAATTAACCAAACTTAAAATTTAATAAATTAAAATAAATTCTACTAGGCCTAAATTTAATATTCCATAATCTAAGCCTAATTTAATACACACCACAATTGTCCCATGTCTAAATTAAATAGTTCAAATTGGCCAAGCCCATATCAAATATTCAAGTCATCCAACAAATCTCACCCACATTGTGAGCCCAAAATTCATATCAATTAACAAGTCCACATTGATAATATACATAGCCAAAAGAAATAATATCTCAAACTCAATCTAATAAGCCCAAACAAATAACCAATTAACAAGCTCATATTAATAATATATATATAGCCAATAGAAATAATATATCAAACCCAATCCCATAAGCCCAAACAAATAACATATAAGTAATAGGCGCAAATCCAAATCAATTACTATGCAAACCAAAAATAAAAAATAAAATAAAGCAAAAAGGAAATTTACCATTTTTTAAAAAAAAAACTATGGATGGTCAGATTGCTAGCCGACAATGGTAGGGTGGCTGGCCCATGGTAGCTGGCCAGTAGTGGCCGACCAGCAGTGGCGATGAGGGTGGGGGAGAAAGAGAGGAAAAAGAGGAGAAAAAAAAATGGAAGGAAAAAAAACCAATAATAATAATAAAATAAAATAAAATGTGGTGCAAAAAATGAAAGGAAAAGAAGAGAGGAGAGAGTCGAGGAACTCAGGAAAGTGGCAGTGGGTCTTCGGAGGGAGAAAAAACCTAGAAAAAAAATGGGAAAGAAAAAATCTAGGTGGGATCTTGGCCGTTTGGAGAAAATGGAGAAAATTGAGGAAGGAGAAGATAAAATGGAGAGAATTGAGGATCCGACCAACCATGGGAATTGAAGGGGAAGCAGAAAAAAGAAAAAAATGGGGAACGAAAAATGAACAAGGAAAAATATGGGGGTCGACCTATGTGGGAGTTTGGGGGAAAAAGAAAAAAGAAAAATGGAAGAGAGGAAAAAAAACGGAGATGGTTGGCTGTTGTGTGGGTGTTTTGGGGAGAGATGTGGGCGTGTTGGAAGAAGAGAAAATGTTAGAAGAAGAGGAAAAATAGAAATGGAAGGGGGGGGGAGGGAAATGGGAATCGGCCCACCTCGGGAATTGGAAGCAAAAAAACTAAAAAAAAGAGACAAAAATCATAAGAGAGAGAATATGGAAGAGATGAGAGAGGGGGAAGGTGACGTGAGAGGTATGGGTGTGGTATGGGAGGTGGGTGAGGGTAGGTAGAGGAGAGATGAGAGAAAATGGAGAGGAGAGAGAAAAAAAAGAAAAAAAATGAAGAAAATAAAATATAATAATAATAATAAAATAAAACAATATTGTGGACCCCGTATTTCTTCTCATGTGCTTCCACTCAATGGTGAAGTTGCGACTTCGAGTCGCCACTTATTTTGTTTTATTTTTTAAAGGGTAAACAAAATAAGAAAGAAAACCCTAAGTGACTCCTTATTTGGAAAATGTGGTATATGAAAAACCAAATCTGGGCTCGGAAATCAGGTTACTTATTGGGAAGGTACGATAAAGACCGTAGTACCCTCTAAGTCCCTAAAAACGGGCTTCTACTAATAATATGAAGCAAGCATGACAATTGATAAGGAAATCAATGGATACCAAAATGATTAAACACTGCAAACCAAAGCATGCATAGAGAAAAATCAAAGTTAGAGTGCGAGCGTACCTTAGCTGCAAGCGATAATGCGTTATCATGAAATAGGGTTAGTGCACAATAATGAGCATAAAATATGCCGCATGCATCACTAAACAAGATAAGAAACCACCAATGGCAAACATTGCACTTCACTCAAATTTATTTTTTCTAAGAAGACATCACTGATGTTGGGCCCCACCAAAGCCTAATTTATTTTTGCATGAATCAATTCTATAAATTCCATCATTTGGAATTACAGAATCGAATTCTTGCTTATTTTTAAATATTTTTAAAAAATCAAGGAAAATGTGAAAATTGCTTACCAAAGAAAATGACAGCAAATTTTATTTAAAAAAAATGGGATTTTTGGTAAGCCTAAAAATTCTAAGGAAGAAAATTTGAAAAGTTAAAATTATTTGAAAAACCAGAATTTGGAAAATGGGGTTTGGAAAATTATTTTCAAAATCAAAGATAAAGAAATGAGAGATGGCATGTGGCCCAAAGGTGGCCATGTAAAATGGGATCATGCATATGGGCCCGGGATGCAATTGGTACTGCACTGTGAAGTTGGTGATTGCAACTGCCATCCTCTCTGAATTTCCTCTCTTGTCGACTTGACAATCCCTCTCATCTGATATGAAATCACCATTGGCATCTAGCAACTCAAATCCAAGTTTGCTTGCAACTGTCCATGCCAACCCTTCTTATTGGGTTTGTGTTCAAGTCAACTTTAGTTAACTAGTTGTGACATTCTTCTAGCGCCTTGTGAATCAAAACGACACCTTCATCTTTGAGTTCGTTCTCAACTAAGCTTAACTTGGCAAGCACTGTTTTGCTACAATACAAACTGCTAAAATATTAACAGTTTCAACTGCAATGTCATTTCTGGCCATTTCCACAACTTTTAGTGAAAGAATAGACTCAAGGAGAGCATTAACAATAACTTTTACCCCCTCATCCTCCAAAATCTTACAACCACTTGCCAGTCCCATTGTTAATTTCACAAACATAAGCTGGGTAACTCTTATGGTACTCTTCTTTGAACACATAGACCGAATTCCTCAACTCCATGCATTTCGAGCTTGCAAGCCCATCATCCTCATAACCATCGAACAATCTATTCAGCAAATCCTGAAGCATAATGGCAATTGCACTGAACTCCTTCGTCTCCTCATCAAACCTCCACAAATTCGCCACTGAACTACAGGGCAAGTTATAGAGCCAGACCAACACAAGCTGGTTCCAGCAGGTGAAGTGGAGGGAACACGACATGCCGAGAAACCTCCATGTTTGAACCTCGGTCCAAAAATAGTTGATAAGATAGAAGGCAGAAATGAAGCAAGAATATATTCCAAACGCATAGAATTTCCCCTTGTATAAAGCTAAGCACAGCCACCATGATGAATTCCCAAATCTAGAATACACCAGCAGCGGCGAACAAAGATCATATGCACCCAAACTAGAGGTGTAGATCTCAATAATCAACCTGTCTTCAATGTCCACCAACTCACTAATGAATATGACGCCACCCACAATGATAAACTTCGTGGACTTAGACCCATCTGAGAAAAAAACACTTACAAGAAGGTTGGAATGGGAGAGACAGAGGGGATAGTGAGAGAAGTGGATTTGGCGGTCAAATGAAAGATGGAGATATGGGGCATGGTGACGGGTTTAATGGGTATGAAAGATGTAGGCTGTCATTGGTGGTATGGATGATGGAGGGTAGTGAGAAAAATAGGTTAGTGAGTATTAAAAAAAAGATGGTGATATGGATATGGAGATGAGTGGTAGAGTAAGGTGGAAAATACAGTGCCTTCAATCACAAGAGAATCGCTATGACACCTTATGTGTAGACCAATTGTTGTTTCCACTTGGTTTCATCATAGGTTCGGTGATGAAAGGACATTTGAGAATATAGCACCGATCAAACCTTTTCCTGGAAGGAGCATTGAACAAGTTCTCTTCATTTTTTGCATTTTCGGCAGCTATGGGTTTGGAAAATGGCACACCCAAGGTCGCCATGCACTCTTATGCCCTTTAAGTTGCATAACTTTTAAAACCTCCTTGACTGAACCATCTTTTGAATATACAATCTCCCAGACTTCCACATCTTCTGATGGACCCGAGCAAAGTAGATCCAAGATGAAGCCACTCAGACTTGGCCACCACTCTTAGGAAAGCTACGTGGCATCTGGCGGCGGCAACAACAGGGTTGGTGCTGATGCATGTCTTGCTTGCACCTATGCTGCCTCTGGCACAGAGCCTACCCATCTTTGTCTTCCCAAAATTTCAACTCATATAAAACATTTGTGAAGCGGTTACCAAAGAGCTAGGAGAAATGAGCGAAAACAAGTAGTGAAAGAAAAACAGAGAAAATATGAAGATAACAAACATGTAGAATAAAAATCAAATGAAGCCACATCTTAGGGTCGATCAATGGGCTCATACTGGTGGAAAAAATCACAAATAGATTCAAAGCAAAAGGGCAACCAATATCTCTAGATGCCCCATAGTGAATATGATAAAGAGTCTCACCAGTTTTTCAAGCCAAATTAGGGAAACAAAGGAAAAATCAGCAGCACAGGTGTATAAATGATGCATAAATCAACAGAGAAATCCAACAGAATAGTATCCAAAATGAGAAAATACATGGTTCACAATGAACGTACTTGGAGTGTCTTCTTGAGTCAGATTTACTCGTCCTCAAGCTCTCATTCTTTTCCAAAAACCAACTAAGAAATCTCTGCTCCTTAGCTTCTGCTCTCCCTCTCTCTCCTAAGACCAGCTCACTCCTCACAACTCTCTTTTCCTCCTCTCAACTTCGGCTACCTCCCTCTTTAGCTCTCTAAAATTTTCTTGTCTTTTCCTTGCTATCTTCCCCCTTAAGCAACACCCCCCTTGCAAGCAACAACCCCTCTCCCTCAAGCTGCCTACAACTCTCTCTTTCTCTGGTTTTCTCTCTCAAGCCTTCCTCCCTCTCAAGTTGTCTTTCTCTCCAAGCTACCTCTATTCTCAACTCTCTAAGAATCCCCCCCAGCTGATTTCCTAAGCTATCTCGTTTTCTCTCAAGCTCCTCTTTCTGCTCCTCGATTGTCTTGCCCTCTAAGCTACAACCCCCCCTCTCTGTAACAAAAACTTTCTTGCTCCTTAAGCTACCTACACTCTTCCCATCCTGGAACCAGCAACAAATATCACACACCTGTCCTAACAAACACGCTCATCCAAATCTTCAAAAACCATTTTCTGAATATTCCCATAACACCTATCATTATCTCATTCCCCTTTCAGCCCAACCACTCTCTCTCCCAATAGGCAAGATACATTACTTGATGACCAATCCTGGGGCTATACGTGGCTCTCCAAAGTCTTGACATGTAGCAAAAATTAACCTGCAAAAATACACCCCAAAATGGGGGTCTACAAATATACAAAATAATAAAAACTATGTATTAAATGGTGAGTAGGTCAAAAATATCACATATAATTGGGATTTAAAGTTTAAGGACAAAATTGAGTTCAAAATTAATGTAAAAATAAAACTGAGACAAATTTTGGGGTCTAGGTGAATAGAATTGTTATAACAAAATAGATTGTGAATATTCTTAATGTTTCTTTTGGGACAATAATTAACACCTTCGCTTTCCTGTTCCTTTTTTAGCAAGACTTGTTGGACCTATTGGGGTGCATGAATGTAATTTTGTAATATTTTAAAATTTTAATATACATTTATGCCTTCCTTTGTAATATTTTAAAAACATAAAAATGGGATTCATAATATGAAAATTATAAATATTATAAATATAAAATTCAGTCCATGGAAGGAAAGAATTCTCCTTCATTTGGGGTGCATGGACATTGATTATGCTATCAGGAAAGACAAACCAACCATTACTGACACCAGTACTATGGCAGAAAGGCTCTTTATGAACAATGGGAGCAATCAAATCGCCTTAGTCTGATGTTCATAAAGACCAAAATCTCTTATGGTATTCGTGGTTCTATCGATCAACATGACAATGTCATGGCATTACTAAAGGCTATCGATGAGCAATTTGTGACTTCAGATAAGGCACTTGCCAACACCCTGATAATGAATTTTTCATCCTTAAGGCTCACCAATGTGAGTAGTGTGCGAGAGTACATAATGCAAATGAGGGATATTGCAGCACAATTGAAGACACTTGAGGTTGAAATGTCTGACTCCTTCCTTGTGCACTTTATTTTGAACACTCTTCCACAACAATGTGGACCCTTCAAAATCTCCTACAACACACACAAAGATAAGTGGTTAATTAATGAGCTTCTAACCATGTGTGATCAAGATGAGGGAAGGCTGAAAATGGAATTGGGTGAGAGTACATTAATGGCAATGGAAGGAAAGGATCAAACTCAAGCCAAGAAGAAAAGGAAAGGTAAAATACAGTCCCAAGGTGGAATCAAGAAGGTCAATAGGTGCTTCTTCTGCAAGAAGAATGGGCACATGAAAAAGGGTTGCACCAAATTCCAAAAATGGCTTGAGAAAAAAAGTAAACCAATCTCATTTGTTTGTTATGAATCTAATATGGTTGATGTTATTTATAGCACATGGTGGATTGATTCTGGTTCTACAATCCATGTTTCGAATACCTTGCAGGGTATGCAAAACCTAAGGAAGCCAATGCCAAGTGAGCAATACATTTATTTAGGAAACAAGATGCGTTCACATGTGGAGGCTATTGGAACATGCAGTTTAGTTTTAAGTAGTGGTTTTATTTTAAATTTAGAAAAGACATTTTATGTTCCAAGTTTCTCTAGGAATTTGATTTCAGTTTCAAGAGTTGTACCTTTGGGTTATTCCTTTAGTTTTTCTGAGACATCTTTCAGTTTGTTTTATAAATCTAATCTTATTGGAAATGGTACATTGTCTAATGGTCTTTTCTCTATCAATTTGAAAAACGATACCACTAATAACATTATGCATGTTCACACTAGTACAAAACAATGTGTTATGAATGAAGATTCCTCTATGTTGTGGCACCGGAGATTGGGACATATCTCCATACAGAGAATTAAGAGACTAGTAAATGATGGAGTACTTAGTACTTTAAATTTTACTGATTTTCACACTTGTGTGGACTGCATTAAGGGAAAGTAGACCAACAAGTCTAAGAAGGGTGCCAAGAGGAGCACAGACATATTAGAGATCATACATTCAAATATTTGTTGTCCAGACATGGACGCATATGCTCTGAAATACTTCATCTCCTTCATAGATGATTACTCACGATACATGTATATCTACTTGCTTCATAACAAGAATGAAGCATTGGGTGCCTTTAAAGTTTTTAAGGTTGAAGTAGAGAAACAATGTGGAAAGCAAATAAAGATTGTGAGAACAGATAAAGGTGGAGAATATTATGGTAAATACACCAAGGATGGATAAACACCTGGTCCATTTTCGAAGTTTCTTCAAGAGCATGGGGTAGTTGCTCAATACACCATGCCTGGTTCCCCAGACCAGAATGGTGTGGCTAAAAGAAGAAACCAAACATTAATGCACATGGTTAGGAGTATGCGTAGCAACTCCAAGCTTCCTGAATCATTGTGGATTGAAGCTCTTAAAACGACAGTGTATATACTGAACCGAGTTCCAACAAAGGTTGTCCCCTAAGACGCCATTTGAATTATGGAAATGTTGGAAACCGAGTTTGCAACATATATGCATTTGGGGATGCCTGTCTGAAGTAAGAGTTTACAACCCACAAGAGAAGAAACTAGACCTAAAGACTATTAGTGCATATTTCATTGGATATGCCGAAAGGTCTAAAGGGTATAGATTCTACTGTCCATCTCATAGCACTAGAATTGTGGAGTCAAGAAAAGCTAAGTTTCTTGAGAATGACTTGATTAGTGGGAGCGATCGATTTCAGGACATTGTTTCTGAAAAAAATCATAATGATGTTCAACTCTCCACTTCAAGTGATAGATTGATTGTCATTAACAATGTCCCTCAAGTTCAAACGGGTGATAGACAACCAATCATTGAAGTTCAACAAATTGCTAATGAAAATCCAGTAGATCAAGTTGTCAAGATTCGCCAGAAATTGTTGAACAACCAGTTGAGCAATGTGATCCTTAAGAAAATGTTGATACAACATTAAGGAGATCTACCAGAGCAAGAAAAACAATAATACCTAGTGATTATGTTGTGTATCTGCAAGAATCAGACTATGACATTAGAGCCAAAAATGATCCTGAAATGTTTTCACAAGCCATAAGTTGCAAAGAGTCAAATTTATGGTATGATGCTATGAAAGATGAGATGAATTATATGGCATCTAATGGAGTCTGGAATCTTATTGAGTTTCCTGATGATGTAAAATTCATTGGATATAAATGGGTCTTCAAGACAAAGAAGGATTCATTGGGCAACATTGAAAGATATAAAACAAGACTCGTTGCTAAAGGATTCACTCAAAAGGAAGGAATTGACTACAATGAGACTTTTTCTCCTATATTTAATAAAGATTCTTTTCATATCATTATGACATTAGTTGCACATTTTGACTTAGAGTTGCAACAAATGGATGTGAAAATGACAATTCTCAATGGAAATCTAGAGGAAAAGGTTTACATGAAACAACCAGAAGGATTTTCCTCTAGTGGTGGTGAGCATTTGGTATGCAAGCTTAAGAAATCCATAAATGGATTGAAACAAGCATCCCGTCAATGGTATTTGAAGTTTCATGATGTTATCTCTTCATTTGGTTTCGTGGAGAACATTATGGATCAATGTATATATCATAAAGCCAGTGGGAGTAAGATTTGTTTCTTTGTTTTGTATGTGGATGACATTTTACTTGCAACCAATGATAAAGGTTTGCTACATGAGGTGAAACAATTTCTATCTAAAAACTTTGACATGAAGGATATGGGTGATGCGACTTATGTCATTGGCATTAAGATACATAGAGATGTATTTCGAGGCCTTTTAGGTCTGTCTCAAGAAACCTATATCAACCAGGTTTTAGAGAGATTTCAGATGAAAGATTGTTCACCAAGTATAGCTCCCATTGTGAAGGGCGATAGGTTCAATTTGGACCAGTGCCCAAAGAATGATCTTGAGCGGGAACAAATGAAGAACATTCCTTATGCTTCTGCTGTTGGAAGCTTGATGTATGTTCAAGTCTGCACAAGACCTTACATTGCATTTGTTGTTGGGATGTTAGGAAAATATTAGAGTAATCCATGTATAGGCCACTGGAAAGCTACAAAGAAGGTGATGAGGTACCTTCAGGGGACCAAAGACTACATGCTTATGTATAAACGAACTGATAATTTGGAAGTGATTGGCTACTCTGATTCGAACTACATTGGTTGCATTGATTCACGAAAATCAACTTTAGGATATGTCTTTATACTAATCGGTGGAGTTGTTTCTTGGAGAAGCACAAAGCAAACTTTGACTGTAACTTCCACTATGGAGGCTGAGTTTGTGTCTTGTTTTGAGGCTACCTCACATGGTGTATGGTTAAAGAGTTTCATTTCTGAGCTTAGAGTTGTGGATTCAATTTCTAGGCCATTGAAGATATATTGTGACAATTCAGCTCTAGTTTTTATGGTTAAAAACAACAAAAGTAGCAGTCGAAACAAGCACATCGACATCAAGTATTTAGCCATAAGAGAACGTGTTAAAGAGAAAACAGTGGTTATTGAACATGTTAACACTGAATTGATGATTGCTGATCCTTTTACTAAAGACATGCCACCGTTGAAATTTAAGGATCATGTAGATAGATTGGGACTTGGTTCCTTTGTGTGATTTTAGTTGTAAGAGCGAATGTTATTTTCAATGAAACTCTATTTGTGATGTTTTCTCATATTTGATTTTCTTTGTGTACACTTTTATTCATTTATTGAGAAATATCATTAATGTTTGGACCTAGAATAAACATAGGGTTTATTCATTAAGCTATATGGGCTAGTGTTTAAGAAACATGATGCATTATGATACATGGAAGATGATACTTGATTTTAGAGGACCTATCGCCATGATTCATGTGTTTTGTTTCTTGCTATGATGAATGATGGAATATATGGACCAAGTGGGAGAATGTTGGGATTTTATTTCTCCTAGATCTTTCTGTAATAAACCAAAGACGTGAGTTTGAATGTGGTCCACATCATTCCATCAATTTAGGAACGAGGATTCATGCTCGAAACCACGTTCGCATCACTACCCCATGTTCTACGCACGCTCCAAGCAGACTCGGTGATGGAGAGAGTCTTTAAAAAATGGCAAAACACTAATGGGTAAGGTTCCCTAAGCCTACAATATCTTTCATTTTTTCAAAACACCATCTAAGTGGAGGTTGAGAAAGGTCTAGAAGCACCTTAAACCTGAAAATTGAAAAACACATTTTAACTTGTAGAATGGCAATGGCAGGAGGTACGTTTTCGATCTGTTTATAATTCCACTTGTGATCTAATTGCTATTTAATGATTGTTATAGCATGTTTAGATTATTCTTGTCCATCATAAAAGTGTTATCTATTGACATTTAAGTTTTTGAATTTAATATTTATTTCAAAATATTATTTGATTTTATTACACCATTAAACGGTACCCTTCCTAAATCAGTTTCTTGTTCTGGCACTATTTAGGAGTTACATTGGTATGATTCTCTTTATTATTCTTATCATTTGTTTTCAAAATAATTCAATACTTCCAGGCATTAAAAGTGAAGGAAAAATGAGAATTTGTTTTCTATATGGTTTAAATTGAAATTTAATTTCAAGATCTAGGCAACATCAAATGGAAAAATTCTTGTCATACGTAGCTGAGCAGTTCATGGAAATGAAAACCCACTCTCTTTTGTAACATTGGAATATAGTTGGACCATGAGGTATGAGTTTAAGAAGGTGACCCTTCCCTTTAGCCAACTTTCACATTTAGGCTTTGTTTAGACTAGTTTTATAGTTAGTAAATAATAATGTCTTATATTTTTATAACTAAATGATTATTGAATTGGAAAAATTATCGATTCATGGTTCAATAATTAAATCAATTGTTGAACCACTGTTGAACAGTCATGATGTTCTAAATGTATAATTTATATATTACTAAAATAAAAAATAATTATAAAAGTTCAAATATATATAATTAAAATAAAATAATTAAATTTTATTAAACAAAATATGCAATGTTTAACTATGAATTTGTACAAAATAGAGGAAATTTTCTATTATTTAATTTTATCTATATGTCCAAATTATATAAATTATAATTTTATAACTTTAGCAATGGTCATTATGTTAACCGATCAATTTAGCCTAATTTTCAAATCATTGGTAATATCATGAATATATACAAGTTTCATGGAATGTACACACAAGTTTTGAGTAGCATAAGGATTTGTATTTTTATGATCAACTTATGAAGATCTAAGAATTGATGGCATGATATGCCTTCATGACTTGAACAATACAATTGTAAAAACATATAAAACAAGAAGTCAATTTTTATTCGATACAATACAAGATCTAGGATAAAGTTTTTTATATTATGTTTGACTTAAAATTTAAATTAGTTTAATATCTTCAATCACCAGTTGTTTTAATTTCTAGTAAATTTGCTAATTGTTCAACACATCATTCATTATACATTGTTCTTAAACAAATAATTCCCACTTGACTTGTCGAAGGCCATATATATGGACAAGTTTTTTTGTAATGAAGTCTTCTTTTTCATATAATCTTCAACCAAGCCTTTTACTATATTTATTATTTAAAATAGTTTAGTGGGTATTCCAAGCCACGAGGTCTATTTTAAGAGTTCTATAAGAGGAGATAATCTCACCACAAATTCAAAATATGGATCTCTGGGTTGATGACCTATAATAACAGCCAAAAACAACTTTTATTGTGAAACTTTGTTTGACTTGAATGATAATAAGATTTTTTTTAGAAGTTTAATTGAGAGTTTAGCATAGCTTGTTCATCATGGTGGAGAACATGAGGGTATTAAGCTTTTTGAAACCCTCCTATCAAGCCATTTCTATTGTAAAACTTTTTCTTCCATCCACCTTCATCTTAGAAAGTCACCTTTATTTTTGAATAAAATTAAATAATTGAATTTGAAATCCTAAAGATTTAATTCTTTAATTCAAAGAATTTGACTCCTTGATTTTAACAAATTGTCTCATTCATTTAAGAAATTTGTGGATATGAAAATATTTATTTTTAATTTTCTTTTGATTTCAATTAAAAAATTTATTTCCTTTATTTTCAAGACAATTTATAAACAGGAGAATGTTTTCTTCTAATTCGACTTTAATCATTTTATTTGATTTTATCTTGTAAGATTTGATTTTATAACCTTCCAAATTTTGTCATGTGCAACCTTTGGAATGACATGTCACATGTTTAATATATGTGATTTATCCCTCGTCAAACTCAAATTTCGTTGAACTAAAAAGTCATAAATTTGATGATCAATTTAGTCGTAATTTAATACACCATTTTTTTATGTGTACACATGCATCATATTTAATATAATTTCATTTACTATATTTATCTTTATTTATTGAAATATTTATAGTAATATTATTCATCACATTTATAATTGTGATACTTATCATATTTACAAAAATGTCAATTCATTGTATTACAACTAATGCAATCACTATTATAATGCATTATTAATTTATTTTTAATCTATGATTTATAATAGAGACTCGAACAATTTTTGTTGTGACACATTGTTTAACCTCGTTTCTTGAAACATTTATAATAATATCATTTATCATATTTACATTTATATCATTTATTATATTTGTCCTTACTTATTGAAATATTTATAATAATACTATTCTTGGTGTTTACAACTATGCTACATTATATTTACAACAACATAAATTAATCATATCATATTACTCACTATTTTGAAGATAATAGTGCATATTACTATTTTGTTTTTAATATTAAATAATAGTCATTAAATAAATCTCACAAATTTTTCTAAGTTTTAAAATTTTTTATTATTTTTAATCATCTTATAATTTTCATGATAGTACAATTTAGAAATGCTAATTTTTATTTTTTTTAATTTTGAAAAATCAATTATTTCAATGAAGAGTGTTTTTTTTTTCCCTAAAAAATTAATAGAATTTGTAATAACCTTTAATTATTTTTTAAATATCTAATATTTTAAATTTGAAATTCATGTACACAAGTATGATACTATTATTGTGCAAACTAGTAATTACTCTTCACTATATTTTTACAATATGTGACAAATAAAAACATTTTAAACTGATCTAATTACATTATTATAAATTGTAAAGTATTATTCCACTCAAGCTTTACATTGTAATGTTAATTAAATGTATTGCTTCCCACATATTCATTTTATAATTTTACCTACTCCAATACCAAGAATTGGTCATTTTCAATTAAAATTTAATTTATTAGACTGAAAATTATATATATACCATAGACACCCAGGATGAGGTAATATGCAATGAAAACATGAATTATGTCAAAATTCAAACTGAAATAAGAGAAATAGGAAAATACACAGATATTTAAACAAAGAAATTTAAAGAGAAGGAACCACAAACTTTATATTACATAGCTTAAAAATTACATAAACTTGGAAACAATAAGTTTGAAAACCATACTTATAAGGAGATATAGAGATGGAATATCTTACAATGGGAAAAGGGAGAAAAGCTTTGAAGAAAGCTTTTGCTTGAAGCTTACATGGTGAAAGGGAGAGAAGGGAGAGGAAATGTAAAAATGGAGTGTGAAGAAGAGTGTGGAATCAAACCTCCTTAAATATCTAAAAAGGGAATATTAAACAATACCAATCAGGAAACAAAGCACTGTTTGCTTTTGAAACCCGTGCATGAATAGTAATCCCATGAGTGAATAGTGAATAGTAAAAGTCACTTTTCACTATAGCACTTTAGACATTTTCACCGGGAATTTTACTTTCGACTGAGTGATAATGGCTGACATACTGCTTTTGGACTGTGGAGTCACATGCTTGACTTTCGGTGCTGAAACTACTTAGCTAGAGAATATTCTTGTCGGTAGAGCATTACGAGGAATGTACTTAGGGTAGAGTGTATCCTTACAATGCTCATCCAAAAGGTTGACATCTTCAGTAACAGACTTAGTTGGTAGATGATCAATTCTCTTACTGCAGAAAATCTAATGAATAGGATCTGTGACAATGAGATATACCAAGTTCTTTGGATAGGCTTCAAAATCTCTGCTAATGATTCTAGCTCTCTAGTACTTGATTTGATTAATAAGGGGTTCAACACAAATATCAGAAAATTTCAGAGGACAAGATAACAGTGTTGGTCTTTTGTTCTGATAATGGAAAGAAATATTGTGTTATGCTGGTAGAAGACTGCCATTAGAAACCCACTCAGGAGCTTTGCTGATGATGATGGTGTCAGCGAATTTCTTGTTCATTTTAAAACCTTGAACTATACCAAGAGTCATCTTTCTTCCAAACTTAGTTGCTTGATTTGGATCTGAGCAGATGATTTGATGAACTAAATCGTAATCCAGAAGTAATTATGGAGTTAGGATTAATTCCTCATTCTTAAAAGGAAGGCTGATTGGTAGGTAATATTGCAAGTCAAGGCAAACCCGGTTGATTGTGAAATTTCTATTGCAGTTGCATAAAATTTTCTTAATGCCTTGTTGGTACTGAAGAGGTTTTTTTATAGTTCTACAAAGTTTAGAATCATCAAATTCCCTATCCATGGCCAATCTTAAACCTGAGCCCCGAAGACCAAGAGTGGTGAGAGATAGATGTGAAGATCCAGAAATATGTTGAGATGAAAACTTGTTTTTCTTCAGCTGAAGCCTTAGCCTTTTCATAGATTAGGAAACGTACATCCTACTTAAAGTAGTTCCACTCATCCTCACTCAATTTTGCTTCATCCACTAGTGGGGTGGATTGCTTATTCTCACCATTCTCCAGTGGGAAAAATGGGGCTTGAACTTTTTTATAAGCTGCTGATCTTTGAGAAAGTCAACGATTTCTAGTTTCCTTTCTAAAGTTTTACACCTTTCCTGCAAATCACAAAGACATTTGATATAACCAGATAAAGAGTTAGTATTATTAAAAGATAGATTTGTGGGGAATGAATTCTCCACAGAAGGTAGAGAACCCGAACTTGTTTCTTTATCCCTGCTAGGAGATGCTGAAGAAATTGGGTCTTTAGAGTAGCTGTAGGAACCTCCAACTTCAAAATGTTCATAATAGATGGGCATGAATTTCTCAGAAAGAGATGAATGGGATTTCTTAGAATCTGAAGATTTTTTAATGGGCTTAAGAGGTTGTTTTTCTTTTTTGGGGTCATGTTCTTGTGAATTCTGCAAAAATTCACAAGTTAGAAAATTAGGGATTGAGTTATTTTCTCCTTTAATATACTCAATTTGAAAATAAAAAATGCTTAAAATAGCTTGCCATCTAACAAAAATATGCTTAGAAGTAATATTCTTAACATTTTTTTGTAAAACTGGTTTTGCAGATTTACAATCAACTCTTAATAAAAATTCTTGGTTCAAAAGATCATCTTGAAATTTTGAAATGCATAAAACAATGCTTAAAATTTCTTTTTTTTTTAATGGTACTATAGTTGAGTTAGGCATTATTCCAAGTTCTTGAAGTATACCTAACTAACTTCTATTGGTTACCATCTTTTTGCTTAAGAATCCCACCATAACCTATGTTAGAGGCATCAGTCTCTACGATCTTAAAGGCTTTAGGGTCAGCTAGGGTAAGACATGGTAGGGTCTTGACTCTGGTATTGACAGTTTTGACAACCTTGGTATGATTTTCATTCCAAGGTACAGGATTCTTCTTAAGTCTTTGTCTTAAGAGAGCACAAAGCTAACTTAAATCTTGAATAAAGTCTGACACATAATTAAGGCATCCTAAGAAATGTTGTAATTGTTTCTTATCCTTAATCTCATCAGAAAACTTATCAGCAAACTCAATTGACCTTTGAATTGGAGTAATGGTTCCTTGGTGGATATAATGACCTAGGAATCTAATCTTAGTTTGAAAAAGGTTAATCTTAGTAGTTGACAAGCTTAGACCATTACTTTTAACAATCTCAACAAACTTATTGAGATGTTTCCAATGTTGCTCTACAGAATCAGAGTATACCAAAACATTATCAATGTAGACAATGATGAAATCAGAAAACTGGTTAAAGATTTATTCATTATATTCTGGAACTCTGAAGGTGCATTCTTAAGACCAAAGGGCATTACGTTCCATTCATAATGTCCAAAGGGAACCACAAAGGCTGTTTTATATCTATCTTTTTCCACAATTTGGATTTGCCAAAATCCTGATTTCATAGCAAACTTAGAAAAAACTTTAGATTTGACTAACCTTTGAAGGAGGTCTTTCTTATTTGGAATAGGATACCTAATCCATCTTAATGCATCATTAAGAGGCTTGTAGTTGATGACTAGTCTAGGTGTTCATCTTTCTAATTCAACTTGTTTATGAACATAGAAGGCTGAAAAACTCCAAGGGGACTTAGACTTTCTTATCAACTTCTTGTCAAGAAGATCCTGGATCTTCTTTTCACAGTAGCTTAACAATTCCTTATTCATCTAGATTGGTCTTGCTTTAGTGGGAATATTCTTCTCACTAAAGTCTAGCTCATAAGGTAACTCTACTTCATGTTGTTTCCTGTGCCAAAACGCATTAGGAATGTTAGAGGAAACTTCTCCAACAATATTTTCCTTAAATCTTTCTATCACATCTTGAGTTTTCTTAACTTTCAATTGATCTTCTATTCTAACCAGATTAATCTCCTGTTTTAAGATATTAACATGGTTTTCCTTAGCCGTAATCACCTAATCCCTTAAGGTGTTTATATTCCTCTCATCAGGTGGGTTGGCAAATTCAAAAATAATTTCCTTATCTAAGAGCTTTGTTCTTATACCTTGGTCATCTACCCACATAGGATAGATAGAGCTTAAAAAGGGGACTCCAAGGAGAGCTTTCTCCTTAAGATTCTTAACTAGAATGAAGGTTTGCTTAATGCAAATGTCTTGGTTACAAATGTGAGCATCTGACGATTTATACTTAATAGCAAGTTTTTTACCATTGGCTCCAAAAAGAGTTTGTCTGGTTTTTTCATAAAGTTGGGTAGATACTAGACCTTCTTGTAGGCAATTCAAAGTTGCTCATGAATCAATCAAAGCAACAATATCAATGGCAAATTTATTCTTAATTACTATAGTAAGGGAGACTTCCCACCTCTAGAAAATAACCTTACTAACAGTATTTAAGTATGCATTTGCCTCTTCATCATTAGGTTGTAAAGATTCTAGAACCTATTCAAGGTTTTCCTGGTTATCAACAAGATTTCCTACAATAATCCTATTGATTTGTTCTTAGAGGTCTGAAAACCCTAAGCTTGTGAATTGTCTTAAATCCTTAATTTCCTTCTTATACTGTCTAACTTCTTCTTGAAGATCCTTAATGGTTACGTCTTTGGTAGACTACTAGTTAAATCTTGTTAAGATTTCATTTAAGTTATAAGGATTTACGGTCTTCTTAATCTCTTGCTTACCGACAAATTTCTTAAAAACTTCATAAAGGTCTTGCTTAGTTTTTTCATCTTCAACTTTCCTTAAAACATCTAGGACAAGTTCTTGATCTTGGCTTATGACATTTATAGTCTTAGGTTGGCAATCACAATTACCCTTAATGCATTCTTCTTGGTCACTAAAAGTTTGGCTTGAGATATCCTCACCACTACTATCTAGTTGGTTAATATCATCTTTATTATCCGAATCTGTCCTTGATTCAGACTCTGTGGAGTTTAACATTACTTCATAAAGCATATCTTTTAAGTCTTCTAAGACATTCAAGTTATTAATTTTCTACTTAACCCTACAATCTTTCTTATAGTGGCCTATCTTACCACACTTAAAACAAACTGACTTAGATTGTGAAGGGGCTTCTAGCTTTTTCTGGGCTTCTTTGTTCATCCTTCTTTGGATGTGCCTTGATTTTTTAGTTTCATCCACCCTATAATTGCCATGAGTCCCTCTCTTGTTGTGATAAAACTTTTCTTTACTAGGCTTTCTACCTACTTGTTTTTTTACATTGCTTAAAGGGAGGCTTAGTTTCTTTTTGGTTGAATCCAAACTGGCTACAGAATGAACCAAACTCATTCTTGTAGATCCTTTGTTCATTTTTCATCTGTTGCTTAAGCTTAAATTCATTTCACAGTTTAATTCCTTCTGATGTGACAATGCTTATAATTTCTCCATAAGTAAGCTTATCATGAGGGATTTATCCATTAAACTGTTCCCTTATCTTAATCCTAATTCTCTTAGAGAAAAGTCTAGGTAGTCTTAAGATGAATTTTTCTTTCCAAAAAGACTGATTATAGTCTGATTTTAGCATGACTTTGGTTAAGAAAACTTCTCTATACCATCTGAAGTCATGGAGCTTGGGACACTTAAGGTTGGTTAAGAGATCTGCAATCTTGTCCTTAATCTTTGCAAGATCTCCAATGAAGTGCTTTGAAATCGAATAGATTAGAGTAGCCACTGCATCCTCTATATCTTGTCCTTCTTCGTCATTAACCACTTCATTTTTCTCATTAATCCTATAGGCTTTTAGGATACCATTTCTATCCTCAAAGGTGAGATAGTTATCCCACCATCCCTTAAGCTGACCTGTAAACCCAACAACAATTGTCTGAGCTATAGCATGGTCTGACAAACTGTTGTTTAACTTATAGGTTGTACTAACCATGGTCATCTCTTGAATCTTAGTGAGTATGTTGTACTTAGTCATACCATCTATGTTTCATTCATAGATAGTGCCACTAGTGTAGGAAGCTTGAGTATACTGGTTTCTTTCCTCATACTGCATATCAGGAAGGGTTGGTCTAGGGTAGTAATTCCTAGATCTAAGTGTTTCTTGGATGTGGATAATCCTCATAACTGTTTGGTTAGGAGGTTCCTCAAAAATCTCGATTAGTTCATCAACCTCTGCTTCATAACTCATTTCTCTTTTAACCATATTGATTCTCTTGTGAGAAGGTTGAGGTGTCTCAGGGAAAATAAGGCTATCCTTAACCTTTTGTCTTACCCTATCAATCAAAGCTTGATCAATATGGGGATTTTCCTGGAATTTCTTAGAAAATTTGAAAGGCTTAAACAAAGGCTTATTATCTTTCTTAAAAAAACGAAGTCTTAATATGGTCTTGGGTTTCAATGATCTCCTCAAACCTATTGAGTTGATCGCCTATAGTCTTAAGAAACATGTTAGTGTAGTTGTTTTGTTCTATGATTCTTCTAACATCAACAACACTAGCAGTTTCTTTATCCTCTGGCTTAGTCTTAAAAGGTGAAGCTTTGATTATGGTTCCATTAATGTTCTTTTCTATCTTAGCTTCAGGAAGGTGGATGGATTCTATGACAGTCTCATCACTAGTTTTCCATATCTTAGTTTTTGTTGATGTGTTATTGACACACTTACCAGGGTAATCTGGATGTTCCTCTTGTTTGAAGAGTTCAAACCAGATCCAATACTTGATGTTTTTTTTTCTTATCTTAAGTATGTGTAGAATTCTTCTTGGTAGAGGGTTCTAATATCTTTAGGGACCTTGCTAAAGAACCAAACTCTTCTTTCCTTATTGACTTCAGAATATAAGTTTTTTCTTAAGAGATCCTTATTGATCTCAAAGTCCTCATCATTTAGGCTTATAGCGTTAATCATCTAAGAATAAATAGGAGACATATCAGGAGATTCATCCTAATGTGATTCTTAAGTATACTCATTTTCCTCCGTGTAAAAGGGTTTAGCCAAGTTGGTGTGACTTCTAACACTTGTTAGCTTAATATTCTTAGGATTTGCTAAAGTGGATCCTTCTTTTATCCTAGTGGTTCTTATTGGGATAAATGAACTTGAAGCTCTAGAGGGCTTATAATCTGAAATTCTAGGGTTGCTAGAATGATGAAAAGAGTTGGAGAAAATCAAATCTCCTCCTCCATCAGGATATTAAACAATTTGTTCAATCATTTCAAATCTTTGCTCTATGGTTGGAACAACATTAGCAAAATGCCAAGTTTTTGGAAACTCAACCTCATTCCACATGATCTTTTTTGGAATTATGAAATTTGACTTGTTTAGCATATCCGAGTGGAAGAGAGTAGTTTCACCCTTGGGGCTGGTGCACAGTGCTCTAGATCCAACGCTTGTAGTCATACTCTTATAGGCAAACCTGGTTATGATGGAAACAGGATTGTTTCCTTTCTTGAACTTAAAACCATGGGTTTTAACATGAAGGACAACTGAATCTAAGATGTCGGCATCTCTTAATCTAACTGTGAAGTTAGGGTAACACTGGAAATAAATAGGACCATCATTCAATCCTGCCTAGACTACACGAATAATAGAATCTCGGTAATCAAGATATCTATTATCTCTTAAACACGTGAAAATAGAGGTGTTTAGACCTATTATTGTCAAAGGCTTAGCTACAACTTGAATCATACCAAAGTGTATGAAGTTGTAGTCTTGCTTATGTTTCTCAATGGATTTACTATCCAAGAGTCTTATAACTTGATCGTCTTGTTTTAAACTTATTGACTATTCAGAGGTCTTAATGGTGTAGTCTGTAAAGAACTTAAAGGTTCATTTCTTATAAATTTCTTAATTAGGTACCTTGGGTAACTTAAAATCATCTAAATCATTTTGGATCTTAGGATAATTGATCTCTTCACTGTTTACTACAACGTCTTAAGAATCTGTGGATTTCCTAGACATGGTTCTGAAAATCGAACTCATTTTAAGGTTTTAATCTAGAGCCTAATTGCATATTGACAAACCTAGCGAGTAATCACCCCAACCCTTTTACAACCCTAACAAATGCCTATCTCCGGCTAACAATGGGCTCAACCCGGCAGGGATAGCACTCAAGCACACTGCTACCTTTCCTAGGATAGATCAAAAACTAAAGTAATATATATATATATATATATATATATATATATATATATATATATATATATATATTACTTTAATTCAATTAAAAATATTGTTATATAGCTTATTTATCTTGAAAACCTAATTTCTAATCCAAAACCTAAATTTTAATAAACTACAAAGAAAAGCAGAAATCATGACAAAAAAAAAAAAAACTCCAGTGAGACAAGCTCACCAGTTTGACAAAGAAAGAGTGAAGATGATTGAAATCTCTATCTAAAGAAAGCATGTATAAAGAGAAGAAATGAAGAAGAAATTCACTTTGAGAGAGTTGAAAGTACAACATATAATGGTAGCAATTGCATGAGTGACAATGAGTGTTGGTTTCATAGTGAGGATCGGGTGTTCTAACTCAACTAACTTTTTGGATTAATATATATAATATATATATATATATTCAGATATTTTAGTTTTTTTATTTAGTTAAAAATATTAGTAAATAAGTTAAAATTTAAAAATAAAAAATTCAAAACAATAAACTGATATTTGAAAGCAAATTATATTCAATAGTAAGATTGAAAAAAAAGAAAAACAAATACTACCTAAAGCTCTACTTAGCTTTAAATTTTTTTTTCTAGGTTTATGCAAAACCTAATATGTGTAAAAGGATATTTTGTAAAACTTAATGTTTATTATCTAATGACTTAAACTGACTTTAAATTAAATTATTCTTGAATTAATGAATTAAAATTTATCAATTTGTTTTAACTTTAGCTATTAAATTTGTTTGGTAAAATTAACTTGATTTTTTTTCTAAACCATCAAATTAACGTATTTATCCTTATTATTATTAATTAATAATTACCTTATCAATTTGATTAATATTTACTTTGATTAATTTTAAGTAACAAATTTATTTCTTAAACATACCTTTAATAAGGTATTCTAGACACAAAATATTTAGCATGAAAAATAAGATTTGAAGTTATGGATGCAAAAGACATTCTCACTAGATGTAGGTAAATAAAAAGATTTAAGATTCAAAATAAATTAATTATTTTGATTTTATATATACTTAAAGTTATTTTAAAATTTAAGTTATTATATTAAATTACCTTAATAAATATGATTAATTTAAGTTACTTAAATTAAGTCATTAAGTCATATTAAATAATTAAATTAATTTAATAAATATTCTCTAAGTGGATGTTTGGTAAAACTTAATACTCATTACTTAATGATTTATACTCACTTTAAGTTAAATTGTTTTGAGATTATTAATATAAAAATTATTACTTATTTTTATTTTAAATATTAAGAATATTTGATAAAGTTTACTTAAAAGTTATTCTAAATCTTCAAATTGACACATTATCCTTTTTAATTTTAATGAATATTTATCCTTGATTTTAACTCATATTTATTTTCATTAATTTTAGACAATAAATTTATTTATAAAATATTCATATTTAAAGTATTATAGATGCATAAGATCACCATAAAATATTTCTTATTAAAAATAAGTCATAAATGTGGAATCATAATTTTAAAATATACTCTTACTAGTGTAGGTAAATCAAATTAAAAAAAATAAGATTAAGAATAAATTAATTATTTTAACTTAATAATTAAAGTTAAAAACTCTTTTAATTATAATTTATTTTAATAAACATATTTAATCTATTTAATAGCTTAAATTAAATTATTAAATCATTAAACTGTTTACCAAACACCCTCTAATTGTTATCCAGTTACATGACCAAAACATGAGTTTTAACTAGGAAAATCAAAATAAAGGTAGCCGATTGTATAACTCACGCCCATTCTCTTGTCATGTGCAACCTCTATGACAACAGAGAGTAGCATGCAGCTGAGCTATGGCTTGCTATTTCAGTGCTAGCATACTTTTCTAATGTTGATTCATTTTCATTTTAGTCAAGGGGTCTTTGCAATTGGCCCATCTAAATGGATCCTTAGGGCCCTTGAGCCAAATGGACTCTGCTGAGTGGGCCTCGCTGGTTTTTATGGAGCCAAATGATTTGTAGAATCATCAAAACCATCAGTGGTCCAAGAATTATATCAAACAATTGTCTAGATTTTAAAACATTACATACACCAAGTTTTTTAACTAAAACTTGTTCAAATATTATGAAGCAATTCTAATCCTCTTAAAATCAACTAATGGTCCATAAATTCATGATGTTGAATTCAAAGTTTAATGTCCATATTCAAATTATTGTAAAAATAAATAAAAACAATGAGTTATTTGGCTCGATATTAAAATTAAGTGATTATTTTACTATTATAATATCATCTCTCTTGTTTTGCTTATTTTAGTTCATTCTTTTCGTGGGAGTCCAAAAAGGTAACCCCAACATTTTATACTTGGCAATATAAGGAATTTATAGTACTTTTGTTGGATCATGACCCTTCTAAGATCCCTTTTCTTTCACAAGCCCTAATTCTTTGTTAATTATGATGGACTTTCAAATTATGACTTTTTCGTATCTTTATTTTCAAACTATGAGTTTGTTTGACAATTGTTTTTAACAACAATTTTTTGTTCTCTATGATAAAAAATCAGGAAAACATATTTAGCATTTAAAAATTGTTTTCTATTTTATATTTTAAAGAACAAAAAAATAACGTGTTTTTAGATAATATTAATTTTTTTTATAATTGTTTTAAAAAATAATTATACAAATATGTAGAATGATTTAAAATAAAATGTTAGACATAAAAATTATTTTTAAAACATATTTAAAAGTATTGAAAATAAGTTTAAAACATTTCAAGTTTTCAAATAGACTTTTGTTATACAAAATATTAAAAATAGTTTTCAAAAACTATTTAAAAAAATTATTTTTCAAAATTGTTTTTGAAAATAATTATCAAACATGACCTATAGTTCTTAATTAATTTAGAAAAGTTTTGAGTAAAATTAGATTTTGTATTTTTATGAAGATTCGATGAATCGATTGTTTGATATCCCTTCACAACTTCGATATAAACCATATAAATTGTTTGATTTGCCTTCACAACTTCGATATGAACTATACAATATAAAATAAGAAGTCATTTTTTATTTGATAAGATACCAGATCTTGGACCAAGTCTTTTATTATGTTTGATTTAAATTTGTCGAATGTCTTGTTCTTAAGTATGTTGGTTACTTGTAAATTTGTTAATTGTTCAAAGCATCATTCCACGTTATTCTTAAAGATATAGACCTCTGAACCCATGTGACTTGTTTGGAAGCTGGGAGCCGAGAGCCATATGGACAAGTTTTTCTTTCACAAGCCTTAATTCTTTGTTAATTGTGATAGACTTTCTCTAGGTTATTGGCCTCATATATCCAACAACGCTAGAATTAAGACCTTTTCGTACCTTTATTTTCAAACTATGAGCCTATTTGGCAACTATTTTCGAAAATAGTTTTTTGTTCTCTATGATAAAAAATCAGTAAAACATATTTAGCATTCAAAAACTATTTTCTATTTTATATTTTTAAATAATTATACAAATATGTAGAATGATTCGAAAAAAAACGCTAGACATAAAAATTATTTTTAAACATATTTAAAGATATTAAAAATATGTTTTACATTTTAGGTTTTCAAATAGACTTTTGTTTTACAAAACATTAAGAACAGTTTTCAAAAATTATTCTAAAAAACAATTACCAAACATTACCTATAGTTCTCAATTCACTTAGAAAAGTTTTGAGTAATATAAGGTTTCGTATTTTTATGAAAATATGGTGAATCCACTATTTGATATGCCTTCCTGACTTCGATATGAACCATATAAGTTGTTTGATATGCCTTTACGACTTCGATATGAACTATACAATATAAAATAAGAAATCATTTTTTATTCAATAAGATACAAGATCCTGGGCCAAGTTTTTTATTATGTTTGATTTAAATTTGTCGAATGTCTTGTTCTTAGGTATGTTGATTTACTTGTAAATTTGTTAATTGTTTAAAGCATCATTACCTCTGAACTCATGTGACTTGTTTGAAAGCTAGGAACCATATGGAAAAGTTTTTGTGTGATACATATGAAATATAATGTTTTCTTTCATAATATAATCTTCAACCAGTCTTTTATTACATTGATTTGAAATAGTTTAATGTGTGTTCTAGATAATGGGGTTTTTTATTTTTAGAGGTTTAAAAGAGTAGATGATGGATCGCATCAAAGTATGGATTTCCTGATAGTGTTAAAATAATATAATTGATATGATAATAACTTTTTATTAGGTTAATTTTTTACTTAACATCCTTTTTCTTTTGAGATTTATCTAAGATATTGTTTGGTTTTTGACATCAATACCTTAACTCAATTACTATTCATTCTATTAATAAAACATATTCTAAAATAATATTAAATATATATTTATAAATAATTTATATTTTTAAAATCTCATTTATGATTTTTTTTTCTAAGGGTGGGTTTATGGAATAATATTATTTTCTAAAAATTAATCCAACTACTAAAATTTTCACATTTTTGAGCAAATTCCCTGTATTTGAAAATATTTTGCTTTTCAATTGATGCTTTCATAAATGGAGTTAGAATAAATATAATTTTATCCTCATTAATTTTAGATAATATTTACTCTCATTAATTTTAATTAATATTTACTTTTATTACTTTTAAATAATACATTTCTTTGTTAAATAATCATATTAAAAATCTTGTGGAAACATAAAATTACTATAAAATATTTTTTTTTTAAATGATTCCTAAATATAGAATCATGGATGTAAAAAAGGAAAAAAAGATTTATTAAGGATTTAGAATAAATTAATTATTCTGATTTAACTATTATAGTTATTTTTAACTTTAAATTAGAGCATTAAATTGATTAATCAAATATGTTTAATTTACTTATAATTTAAATTATATTTAGTCATTATTTAATTATATATATATATATATATATATATATATATATATATATATATATATATATATATATATATATATATTATATTTAATTAACTAATCTATATTTGTATTGGTTTACTTATAACTTTGCTTCAAATTTACAGCATCATTCTAATTTATTCTTAAAGAAGTAGACCCCTTAATTAGTCCATAGACTTGTTTGGGAGGTGGGAGCCATATATAGACAACTTTTTATGTGATATATATGGGTTAATTTTATTCACCTCTTCTGAGGTTTTAGCTAAATACATTTAATTCTCGTAGATTTAAAATTTTATCATGTACCTTACTTATTTTGAATGAAAGGGGAGATAGTGAAAATAAGAAATGAAAAAATAAATAAATAAAATATTTGATAAAATTTTAAACTTATGAGATTTAGATTTATTTAGCCAAAACCTTAAGAAAGGTGAATAAAATTAACTATATATGTAGACCCCACGTAGGGTCATTTTTTATGATATTTATTTGACCAGGTGGAGCAGCTTCAGGAGGCCACGTGTTGCCTCTTCATTGGCCGCTGAAGAATCAGGTTAGTGGGATTAGGAAGCCAATGAGAAGATGACACGTGTCCAAGGAATCTGCAAAAGCTGCATACCGTTTTGCCAGCTGCAGGGATCCTTCTTCTGGCCGTTGAGGAGATATTTTGAGGGGGTGCTTTTTGGGAGTGCTGGAGGGAGATTTTTTGGGAGAGACACAGCTAGGGTTCCTTTGGGGAGGAAAGAGGAAAAAGAAAACTAGAGAAAAAGAGAGAGGTTGCTGGAGAGAAAAAGGAGGGCAGAGGGTTTTCAGGAGGGGGAGGAAGACCGGGAGGCTGATCACGGGCAAGAAGGGAACTCATGGATTCTTTTCTACAAGTTGGTTTTTCTCACGTTAAGGCTTTCCTTTTTGTTTGTGTTATCTGGATATTAATGAGTTCTTATCTCAGTGTTTAAATACATTTGCTGGGAATTTTTGCTTGTTTTTTTTGGGACTTTGAGTTTGCTTGCATTCACCCTCACCATCCCCACCATCTTTCATATTCATTGCCAGGAGCTTGATTCATCATTCTGCTCATTCTAATGACTTCCATACCTCATCATGCCTCTTCATACCCATTGTCATCCCCTATACCCATCAAACCATCCTACTAAGCTCATTTCTCACTCTAAACTTTCTTCATACCCATTAACCCATTTCATCTCTCATCCATCACACTTTCTCTCTCTACACCACACCACTCTCCTATTCTCTTTCAAGTGCCCTTCAAGTTCATTCTTCTCACCTTTGCATGGCCATGCACGGCCATGCATGACCACCTTCATACCCATTCCCTAGTCCATATGCATGGTCTCAACATGCATGACCACCTTCATACCCATCTCCATGCATGCCCATGTCACCTAGCTACTATACCCGTCATCACCTTTTCTCTCTCTACATTCTCCCATCCACTTGCATGGGAACCATGCATGCCACCACCCTTCTATGCCCACCTTACCCATTCTTTCTTACCACCTTTCTCTCTCTACACCACGTTCTTCATGCCCACTTCCTATCCACATGCATAAAACCTTGCATGGGAACCATGCATGCCACCACCCTTCTATGCCCACCTTACCCATTCTTTCTTACCACCTTTCTCTCTCTACACCCCGTTCTTCATGCCCACTTCCTATCCACATGCATGAAACCATGCATGGAATCATGCATATCATCACCCTCTCATGCCCACCTTACCCATTCTTTCTTACCACCTTTCTCTCTCTACACCACGTTCTTCATGCCCACTTCCTATCCACATGCATGAAACCATGCATGGAATCATGCATATCATCACCCTCTCATGCCCACCTTACCCATTCTTTCTTACCACCTTTCTCTCTCTACACCACGTTCTTCATGCCCAATTCCTATCCACATGCATGGAATCATGCATATCATCACCCTATCATGCCCACCTTACCCATTCTTTCATTAACCTATCTCTCATTCCGCACCTCCATTCTTCATGCTTTCCGGGAACCATACCATCATACCCATATCAACACCCACTAACCCATTCCCTCATCATATTATTGATACTCTTTTCTCTTACTTATCACCTTTCTCATTTTCCTAACCTCCATCACCCACTCCACTAGTCTCATACCCATTTTCTCTCACCACCGTGGCAACCTCCATCCACACCATCCCACTTCCTTATCCTTTATCCTAGAGGGAAAGGTTTGGTAAGTTTGTTCATTTTAATTTCTACAGTGGACGTTTTTTTATTGTTTGTGGGTCTTGCATATTGGTTTTGAGCCCTTGGGCCTAGGTGCAATTGGGCATGTTTGAGTTGACTATTATAAAGCAAGTTGTGTGCTGTGAGGCCCTTTGGGCCCGTTTAGGTTTGGGGTCATTATGCTAATGGATATGGGCTTGAGTTGAAGCCCAGGCCCATACATGTTGATGGAAGGCCTCATGTTTTGTTCACCCACCTTAAGTTGGCCCATGCCCATTCCAAGCCCATGCCCACTTCCCACCTTAAGTTGGCCCATGCCCATTCCAAGCCCATGTCCACTTCAATTGATTTGTTCACCCACCTTAAGTTGGCCCATGCCCATTCCAAAGCCATACCCACCTCAAGTTAGCCCTTTTGTTTTCAATTTGCATGACTTATCTTCCTAAAAACATTAATTCCGTTTTCTAAATTAAATTCCAATTTTTGAAATTTTAATTCTTACATCAACTTATTTAATCGTCATTATCTTATTTATTTATTTATTTGTTCATTTTTAAAATTCAACCTTTAATAATCTCTCAAAATTCCGTTTTCTAAATTAAATTCCAATGTCCGAAATTTTAATTCTTACATCAATTTATTTAATCGTCATTATTTTATTTATTTATTTATTTATTCGTTTATTTTTAAAATTCAACCTTCAAACAATTCCTCAAAATCCTGATTTCTAAATTTAAATTCCGATTTCCGAAATTTTTAATTCTCATATCGATTTATTTAATCATTATCATTTTATTTATTCGTTTATTTTTTAAACTCAATCTTTAAATAATTCTTCAGGATTCCAATTTTCAAAATTTAACTTCCAAAATTCCCATTCCTAAATTCAATTCCCAAAACTTCAATTTCCAAATAATTTTCAAAACTCCAATTATCAAACAATCTTCGAGACTCCAATTATCAAACAATCTTCGAGACTCCAATTTTCAAATAAATTTCAAAAATCCAGTTTTCACTCGAACAATTTTTAATTCTGCTTTGGTTTTTAAATAATCTTCTTTTTTCTCTTAATTTTATATAAGCGTGAATGTCATTTTCATAATTTCAGAATAATGGAATTTGTGAGATTAATTCATGCAAAATCGATCGGGCTTTGGTGGGGGCCCCACATACGTGATTTTATGATCAATTGGAGGATTGATTGATTTAATTGTCATGCATGATTGATTTTATTCTGCTCTATGACATGCTCGAAATTATTCCTTAATTGTGCACTAACCTCACTTCTTGATAGCGCTTTATGGATCACTACCCAGGTATGCATCCACATCCCCTCGGGTCATTTTCTGTATACATATTTAGGTTCTCACATGTGCATGATCACTCTGAGTATTCATTGAATCCCTCATCAATTGCCATGATTGCTTCATTTTATTAGTAGAGACCCGACTTTAGGGACTTAAAGGGGTGCTACGGTCTGTACCGTACCTTCCCGATAAGTAACCTGACCCCCGAACCCGATCCGGTTTTTCACATACTACCTTTTCCAAAATAAGGAGTCATATTTAGGGTTTTTCTTTCTTATTTTGTTCACCCTTTTAAAAATAAAACAAAAATAAGTGGCGACTCTAAGTCATTTTTCTTAATCAATAAAATCAACATTTTTCAAACAAAAATCATGCTCGCCATCAAGTGGGAAATGCATTGAGCCGAAATGCGGGGTCCATAATATATGAAATATAAACCCTTCTTTTTATAACATAATCTTCAACCAAGGCTTTTATTATCTTTATTTAAAATAGTTTAATGTGTATGAATGGGACGGGGTGTTTGAAAAGAGTGGATGATCTCATCAATGCATTGATTTCCTGTTAATTATAATATTAAAATAAAAAAGTTGATATGATAATAACTTTTCATTAGTTTAATTTTAGACATAACATTCTTGGAACCAAGTCTTTGTTATGTTCGATTTAAAATTAGTTTAATGTTTCACGGACCAAGTTGTTTTCGATATATAATTTTTTTGGTTTACTTGTAATTTTGTTAATTCTTCGAAGCATCTCTCTATGTTATTCTCAAAGAAATGGACCACATGACTTGTTTGGGAGCTGGTAGCGATGTAAACATGATTTTTTGTAATATTATATTAAAGATAAAGTCATTTTTTTAAAATATAATATTCTTCAACCAGGCCTTTTATTATAATTTTTGAAATAGTTTTCTAGTATTCCAAGTCTCATCAAAGTAGTGATTTCCATTAAAATAAAAAATAAAAAAATGATATGATAATAACTTTTCATTACTTTAATTTTTAATATAACATTTTGTTTTTTTTTTTTTTTTGTTTTTTTGTTTTTGGCATCAATTCCTTAACTCAACTATTATCACATTCAATTAATAAAATTAATAAAACATATTTTTAAATAATATTAAAATATATTTTATAAATGTTTTTTATTTTTAAAATCTCATTTATAAATTTTTTATTTCCCAAAACTTTGTTTATGGAATAATATTATTTTCTGGAAATTAATCTATCTACGAGAATTTTCACTTTTTTGAGCAAATTCGAAAATATTTTCCTTTTCAATTTATCTAAAGTAGATAATGAAGTTGGAATAAATGTGGATAATGAAATTAGAAATTTTTATAATATTTTGTGAACATGTATAAAGAAGAAAAAGAAGAAGCTAAGTAAATGTCATGGCTTTTTGCTACAAGTTATGTCAAAATGTGTTACACTAAAGGAGAAAATGATATATATACCTTCTCCATGAGGTAAGGATTATTTAAACATGGGAAAGAGTATAAATACATATCAAAATATGAAGGAAAGTATTAAGAAAAGAAAAAAAAAAATTAATTTTCTCATATTTGATTTTATTATGAAAAATATGAAAAAAAAAATTAATATAATTAAAATTAATTTAAAATTTATATATTTTTAAATTATTTAATTTTTACATAAAAAAGATAAAATAAGTGAAATTAATTTAAAATAATATATAAAAATAATTTATTATATTTATATTTATTTTTTATTATCTTTCACCTTTTTTTATCTTCTACTTTTCTTTTCAATTTTTATTTTTATTTTTACATAAACTGTTGGATATGTCTTCATGACTTTGATATGAACCTTACAATATAAAATAAGAAGTCATTTTTCATTCGATAAGATACAAGATCTTGGACCAAGTCTTTTATTATGTTTGATTTAAATTTGTCGAATGTCTTGTTATCATGTATGTTGGTTTACTTGTAAATTTGTTAATTGTTCAAAGCATCATCCCAAGTTATTCTTAAATAAATAGACCTTTGAACCCATGTGACTTGTTTGAGAACTGGGAGCCATATGGACAAGTTTTTGTGTGATACATATGAAATATAATGTTTTCTTTCATGATATAATCTTCAACTAGTCTTTTATTACATTTATTTGAAATAGTTTAACGTGGGTTCGAGGTCATGGGGTTTATTTTTAGACGTTTAAAGGAGTAGATGATGGATCTGTAGGGACCCATCCCTGACGACACGTGGCACATGACCCTACCCGGAGTATCCACATCCGGATTTCCCCAATAGTACACGTGGCGCGCTTCCCTATCCGGACCACCGCCATCACTCATCCGGCGACCTTTCATATCCCACCCGGATATGTCCATCCCGGACCACCGCCATTACTCATTCGGCGACCTTTCATATTCCACCCGGATATGTTCATCCGGATCACTGGACAAACTAAGCGTGCCTCACTACGTCATTCTGACATCCTGTCACAAATCATATTCCGATACCTGCAGAGCGAAAAGACAGAAGTGACAGCTAGTCACTTCCCACGATCTCTGACAGCCGTTCGTAGGACGAGGGTGTCCCTGCCACCACCTAGTGGCAATCATGGTAAACCAAAAAGCCTTCCATCATTTATGGAGGAGAGAGAGTTTCTAAATGGTATATATATGAACCTTCGCGCAAAGCAGAAGGTAAGCTTCTCAATACCTAGTAAAAGGCCAACTGTGCCATCTGCTTCTATCTCTCTTTTCATGGCTGACAAAACCATCGGAGGGTGCGTCCGGACACCCTGTCCGGACGCCTTTTGCAGGAACAGCTGAATCAGGAATGTGTATTCGTTGAGATCGTATTTTTATCCATTTGGCAATTACGTGAATTGGGGAGGATACGAGGCCTCAACATTGGCGCCGTCTGTGGGAACGTTTTTCGCTGATTCAGTAACTGGTAGAAATGGCTACGCCTTCCCAAAGCCATTCATCTGATAGAAGAGAGGAAGATAGTTCTGAATGGCGCCAAGCCATCGAAAGAAGGCAGTTAGCAAGCGAGCGACAACTGCAAACTCTCCTCCAGGAGACGACGAGATTAAGAGAAGAAAACGCAATATTACGTATCCAGGCATCGTCGACAGGAGTTCCCCGTCGTCAGCACTCCAGGGGCCAAGTGGCCAATTCAAGGCCTCATCTGGAGTCAATTTGCCCTGGAACGGCGGGGGCAATCCCTGAAACGCGCAGCGCTAGGCCGCATGAGCCACACACGCCTATGCCTCGAGCTCCCCGGGAGGAGAGCTCCGATTCCACCCACTTTTCGTCAAAAAGACGACGCGACAGAAGATCCCAGTTGTCGGGCGCCATGCGTGCAAGACTGGGTCCCCAGCAAACTGGCAGGCCCAAGCCACCGCTGACCACCACACGGGGAGTGCACCATGACCCTACGGTCACCCCCATGCCACAGAACGTTCTCTCGCACCGTGACCCCTTGGTCACCCCCGTGATGCAGAACGTTCCACCGCATCAAGCGGTACGAACCATTGGGAAAAATCTCCTGAGCGAGCCACCCATGGGCTCCATTAGCAAAAGGCTGGATGACATGCTCTCCACGCCTTTCTGCTCTCATATCATTCATTACGAACCCCCAAGGGGGTTTCTCGTACCAAAGTTCTCCACATACGATGGGTGCAGCGACCCCTTCGACCATATCATGCACTATCGACAGCTCATGACCCTCGACATAGGCAACGACCCGCTGCTGTGCAAAGTATTCCCTGCCAGTCTGCAAGGACAGGCCCTTTCATGGTTCCATCGCCTACCTCCTAATTCGGTGGATAACTTCAGAGATCTTTCAGAAGCTTTCGTGGGACAATACCTATGCTCCGCCCGACATAAGCAAAACATCAGCACCTTGCAAAATATAAAAATGAAGGATAATGAATCCTTGAGGGAGTTCGTGAAACGATTTGGCCAGGCTGTCCTGCAAGTGGAAGCTTGCAGTATGGATGCTGTCCTACAGATTTTCAAACGATGCATTTGCCCGGGCACTCCCTTTTTTGAGTCACTAGCAAAAAAGCCTCCTATGACAATGGATGACTTGTTTCGACGTGCAAACAAATACTCAATGCTTGAAGATGACGTACGGGCAGCCACCCAGCAAGTATTGGTTGCCGGACAGTCATCCAAGGGTAGCACAGAGGGAAGCACTAAACCTCCGGACAGGCCAAGACCATCCGATCGAAGGCAAGAAGGGCCAAGCCGCCCGGAAATGCCACCCCTCACACCACTCTCTATAGCTTATGAGAAGCTTCTCCCTATGATCCAGAGCATGTCCGATTTCAGGTGGCCCAGACCCCTTGGATCGGATCCATCCAGGAGAGATCATAGCAAAAAATGCGCTTACCATAAGGAGCACGGCCACACGACGGAGACGTGCAGAAGCCTCCAATATTTGGTGGAAAGACTTATAAAGGCGGGTCATTTAAGGCAATACCTCCGTTCAGATGCTAGAGATGGAGATGCCTCCCGGGGCCGCGACTCTGGGGCCCCCATGGCTCCGGCCGCCCCCAAAGCCGTCATAAATTACATTAATGGAGGCCCGTCGGATGAAGAGCTCAATTCCAAGCGAAAAAGGCAGAGGTTGTTGCGGGAAGCGATGGTGCGTGAGCATGTCAATTCCATCCGACCTGGGATAACCGAAGGAGGCCCGCACCCCATAGACGGGACAATCATTTTTCCTCCAATAGACCCCACGCGGATATTACGTCCGCACCGTGATGCCCTCATTCTATCCTTGGGGATAGACAAATTCGACGTAAGGCGCATCCTGATTGACCCAGGCAGCTCAGCTGATCTGGTGCAGGCATCAGTCATAAACCACATGGGACACAACTTAGTCGGTCTCGAAAACCCTGGAAGGGTTTTATCCGGATTCAACGGGGCATCAACTATCTCGTTGGGAGACATTGTGCTGCCAGTCCAAGCTGGCCCAGTCACTCTCAACATCCAATTTTCGGTAGTACAAGATCTGTCACCCTTCAATGTTATCTTGGGACGCACATGGCTACACTGTATGAAGGCCATCCCCTCCACATATCATCAGATGGTAAGCTTTCTTACTGAAGATGGGCAAATCAACCTATACGGCAGCCAGCTAGCCGCTCGCCAGTGTTACCAGATAGCAAGAGAAGCAGGGACCAGTCGGGAGAATGAACCCCTCCCCGAGTCCACCCATGCACTCGACCAATAGCAGTCACTGTGTCCGGCGGACAGAGATCCCCCGGTAGCAGATCCCTTACAAACAATCCAAATTTCAGAAGAAGATTCTCATCTTACTCATATCAGTTCCCTTTTAACGCCCGAAGAAACCCAGAACATACAAGACGTCCTCCGACAAAACCATGACGTTTTCGCATGGGCACACTCTGATATGAAGGGAATTCACCCCTCG
This sequence comes from Vitis riparia, assembly GCF_004353265.1. Lineage (NCBI taxonomy): Eukaryota > Viridiplantae > Streptophyta > Magnoliopsida > Vitales > Vitaceae > Vitis > Vitis riparia. Next base: position 25,750,553 of record NC_048444.1, read on the forward strand.
ATAGTCTCGCATAAGCTTAACGTTTTGCCAATGGCAAAACCCATCCGGCAAAGGGTTAGACGTTTTCACCCGGATAGGCAAAAAGTCATCCGGACGGAGATTGACAAACTGCTGGAAGCCGGATTCATCAAAGAAGTGGAATATCCAGACTGGTTGGCAAATGTAGTAGTCGTACCCAAGAAAGAAGGCAAATGGCGGGTCTGCGTCGACTATACCAACCTCAACAAAGCATGCCCAAAAGACAGTTTCCCTTTGCCACGAATAGATCAGATTGTGGATTCCACCGCTGGGCAAGGGATGCTCTCCTTCCTAGACGCTTTCTCCGGATATCACCAAATCCCCATGGCCCCAGATGATCAAGAGAAAACAGCCTTCATAACGCCACACGGACTTTACTGTTACAAAGTCATGCCATTTGGTCTCAAAAACGCTGGCGCCACTTATCAAAGACTGATGACAAAGATATTCAAACCTTTAATTGGCCGCACAGTAGAGGTATATATTGATGACATCGTGGTCAAAAGCAAAAATCGTGAAGAGCATGTTCTCCACTTACAAGAAGTGTTTCACCTCTTGAGGAAGTTCGACATGAAGTTGAATCCCTCCAAATGCGCCTTCGGCGTGAGTGCTGGGAAATTCTTAGGCTTTATGGTCAGTCAAAGGGGAATAGAGGTGAGCCCAGAACAAGTCAAGGCAGTCGTAGAAACATCACCCCCCAGGAGCAAAAAGGAATTACAGCGCCTCACAGGCAAGCTTGTCGCTCTAGGGCGTTTCATAGCCCGTTTCACCGATGAGCTACAACCTTTCTTCCTGGCAATCCGCAAAGCAGGACCAAGCGGATGGACGGACAGCTGTCAAAACGCTTTTGAAAAAATCAAACAACATCTCATGCAACCACCCATCCTAAGCAGCCCCATCCCCAGAGAAAAATTGTATATGTACCTGGCTGTCTCAGAGTGGGCAATTAGCGCTGTCTTATTCCGCTGCCCATCGCCCAAGGAGCAGAAACCCATCTACTACATCAGCAGAGCGTTAGCAGATGTAGAAACCAGATATTCAAAGATGGAGTTAACGGCCTTAGCTCTTCGAAGTGCCGCCCAGAAACTCCGCCCCTATTTCCAAGCACACCCAGTGGTTGTGTTAACTGACCAACCCCTTCGCAATATCTTACACAAGCCGGACCTAACCGGAAGGATGCTTCAATGGGCCATAGAATTGAGTGAATTTGGAATCGAGTTTCAGCCCAGATTATCCATCAAAGGCCAAGTAATGGCTGACTTCGTGTTGGAATACTCTCGAAGGCCCGTCCAACATGACGGAACAAGTGAAAAACAATGGTGGACATTGCGGGTTGATGGAGCCTCACGGTCATCCGGCTCCGGAGTAGGGCTCCTACTGCAATCCCCAACCGGAGAACAGCTGGAGCAAGCCATCCGGCTGGGGTTTCACGCCTCTAACAATGAAGCGGAGTACGAGGCCATCCTAGCCGGATTGGATCTCGCCCTAGCTTTATCCGTCTCCAGGCTTCGAATCTATAGCGATTCCCAACTCGTGGTAAGACACGTTCAAAACGAATACGAAGCCAAAGATGAGCGCATGGCACAATACTTAAACAAAGTAAAAGACACTTTGCAGCGGTTCACCGAGTGGACAATTGAAAAAATCAGGCGGACCGAGAATTCGCGTGCTGACACCCTAGCAGGTATAGCTGCCTCCCTTCCCACCAAGGAAGCAATACTATTGCCTATATACGTGCAAGCCAAACCTTCCATCACGGAAGCCTCCACGTGCAACGCCATTAAGGCAGATGAAACGGATGACGAAGGATGGATGAAAGATATCATTGAATACCTCCGGATAGGCACCCTGCCTGAAGAATCTAAGCAAGCGCACAAGATCCGGGTGCAAGCCGCCCGCTTCACCCTGGTCGAAGGGCACCTGTACAAGCGATCCTTTACAGGCCCCTACCTCAGATGCCTGAAACATTCAGAAGTACTTTATGTATTAGCTGAATTACATGAGAGTGTATGTGGAAATCATGCTGGAGGGCGATCACTGGCACACAGAGCCCATTCGCAAGGTTATTACTGGCCTACGATGAAAAAAGACGCGGCAGCATACGTCAAAAATGCGACAAATGTCAAAGGCACGCCCCCATACCACACATGCCATCGGAGAGTTGAAAACAATCTCAGGACCCTGGCCCTTTGCACAGTGGGGCATGGACATAGTAGGACCTCTACCAGCCGCACCTGCCCAGAAGAGATTCCTGCTTGTCGCCACAGACTACTTCAGTAAGTGGGTAGAAGCCGAAGCATATGCTAGCATCAAAGACAAAGATGTCACCAAATTCGTATGGAAGAACATCATTTGTCGCTTCGGAATTCCCCAAACAATCATAGCAGACAACGGTCCACAGTTTGATAGCAAGATTTTCCGAAATTTCTGTTCAGAACTCAATATTCGGAACTCATATTCTACACCACGCTATCCCCAAAGTAATGGGCAAGCAGAGGCCACAAACAAGACTCTAGTCACTGCCTTGAAGAAAAGACTTGAGCAAGCCAAAGGGAAATGGGTGGAGGAGCTACCCGGCGTCCTATGGGCTTATCGGACCACACCCGGACGTCCAACAGGAAATACTCCCTTCGCCCTGGCATACGGAATGGACGCAATCATTCCCACCGAAATTGGGCTGCCCACTATCCGAACCGAAGCAGGAAGACAGGATGATGCAAATGCAGAATTAGGAAGAAATTTGGACTGGGCCGATGAAATAAGAGAAACTGCAGCCATCCGGATGGCAGACTATCAGCAAAGGGCATCAGCTCATTACAATCGCAAAGTAAAGCACAGAAGCTTCAAAAATGGTACGCTAGTCCTTAGAAAAGTTTTTGAAAACACTGCTGATATAGGGGCAGGAAAGTTCCAAGCCAATCGGGAAGGCCCCTACATAGTATCTAAAACAAGTGAAAGTGGAGCCTATCATCTACAGAAGTTGGATGGAACCCCATTGCAGCGACCATGGAATGTATCTAATTTAAAGCAGTATTACCAGTGAGAGACGAGGCAAAAGATAGAAATACAAATTGAACAAATGTATTTTTATTGATATTTGGAGAATAAATCATATACAAAAAGGCCTCCGGACTACAAAAGTATAGAAAGAAGATAGCAGTTTTTCTTTTACAAAAGGAAAAGGCTGTCATTGAGCAGGTTTGCTGTGCAGCTTCTCCAATTCACCCGGGGGAATCGAAGGAACGTCCCGCTTGATGCCATGTTTCTTCATACAGCAGCGATAGCCGAACAAGTACATGTCATCAACTTGTTTCTGGTACTCCGCTTCAAGTTCCCCCCTCTCCGCAGCAAACTCACCCTCCAGCTCTTCCTTTTGCGTTGACAAACGCAACTGCAACTCTTCTCTCTGCCGTCTCTCAATAGACACCTCTGTCCGGAGGAGCCTCACCTCCCTCCTCAAAAGAGCCATTTCATCCTCCGCCTCAAACAGGCGAACTTCCATAGAATCCTCCTGGCTCTTCGCCTCAGCAACCTCCTCTCGAAGAACCTCGTTCTCCTCTCGAAGAACCTTGTTCTCCTCACGAGCAGTAGAGGAACTGGCTTCAGCCTGCTCCAGTCTCAAACGCAACTTCTCCTCATCACCTTTTCGCTGAGACACGAAGGATTTTGTGTACTCAGCAGTCTCCAACAGGTGAGAAAGAAGATTGCGTTGAAGAGCCATACCACGAAGGCCACTCACCAGCTGTAGGAAAATACTCAAACAAAGAAAAATCAAGTTACAAACCATGTCGCAATTTGCATCAGTATGACAAAGGAATCAAAATGCAAATTATACCGTCTCTACTGTCTCGAACATCAGGGCTGAAGGTACTCCAGCGTCTGGGCCAGGAGGAATCTGATTTAGCTTCTCTTCCAGCTCCGCATAGCTGAAAGGGCTAGCAGGGATGAAAGTGGCATCATCAAAAGGACCCTCTCCCACGGAGGCGTTGGAGAGTGATTCCTCCTCCGGAACCACACCTTCAGCATTCTTAACCGGCTGAGCCTCTCTGGGTGGAACCTCAGCCGACGCCAGCATTGGAACCTCAGCCGACGCCAGCACTGGAGCCTCAGCCGGAGCCAGAATTGGAGCCTCAGCCGGCACCAGCGCTGGGACGGCCGGGCTCTCTTCCGCCACCTCCGCTGCATCCCCTTCCGGATGACCCTCCGGGACGGATGAACAGCTGACTTCGATGCCTTCCGTGAACCGGTCCTGAAGCCGCCCAGCGAGGCCAGACTTCAAGTCGCGTACCAGACGCAACCTTCTCCTGGTTGGCCCCTTCACAGGTGCAAAGGGACGGGGGCTTGGCCCATGCGCAGGCAACTCCTGGCTGTCAGCCCCCATTTCTCCCGTTGGGGGTGCAACAGGAGCCAAGTCGGCAACCTCATCCGGGTGAGCTAAACCGGGTTGATTTATCGAAGCTGCTTCCTCGGCCAGAAGAGCCATCCGGACGTCTGGTGCCACCGAGGGCCCTGAAAGATTAAGGCCCCTAATAAATTCAAAAGTGGTTGAGACAGAGGCCGGGAGAGGATTTTCCGGCTCTTCAATATAGCATTCCGCTTCATAACCAATGGGAGGCGGTACAAACTCCTTAGGGGGAGTTGGGATTTTAACGGCCTTACCCTTACTTTTCTTACTCAGCTTCTTCTTCTTCTTCGCTGGAGTGCCAGCAGGTGGAGAGGATGCGGGCCGTTTCCCACCCGGAGCCTTCCGCAGAAGCCCTTCTTGTCTCTTCTTCTCCCGTTTGTTGAGACGGGCCTTGCGCGTCCGGGCATCCGCCTTTCGCACCCCCTCGTAGAAGGGAAGATCTTCCAGAATGAAATGCTCCCCAACTACCACTTCTTCAGGCAGCCGCCTGGGAAGTATGTTCAGCACGTATGACTGAGGCTGCTGGACGACCAAGCGAAGGTTCTGCGCAGAAAGAAGCAGTTCGCATCTCCGCTCGGCCGAAGTTATTTCAAACAGCTTGTTCAAACGGTCGAACGAAGCCTTCTCCACCCACTCCACCAGTTTTCCCCTCTTATCCTGGTCTGCACTCAAGCAAGCAAAATATGTCAGCCGCCTAAAAACAATGCTGACTTACGAACTATGCAAAGACAGAAGGTAGCTTAGATATACCTGGAATCTCCAGTGTCTGATTAGGAGCAAAGGGCCTATCCGGATGCTCAGACAAGCCTGCCCATACGCCCTTGACCAGCACCTGCCCCTTGGCGGCCTTCTTATTCGAATCCGGTAGGTTTGTCACCAGTTGCAGAGACGGAAGGCTGGCGACGAAGCTGAAGATGTTACTCTTCACCTTCTTGATCGAGTAAACGAAAAGAACCTCCAGTAATGAGAGGTCCAAATTAAACAACATGCTTAGGATGCTGCACCCCATCAGCACCCGGATCATGTTGGGATGTACGTACACTGGAGGAATTTGGGTGAAGTGCAGAAATTCCTTGAGCAGGGACGGGACAGGGAACCGGAGCCCAGCATTAAACTGCTCCTTGGTAAGAGTATCGCGTTATTTTCCAGCTTCTTAGGCAACACGCCCTCTCCATCAAACAGTTCCACAGACACGCCATTAGGAACGCAAAACCGGTCGCAAAATTCCTTCGCATTCAACTTTTCCACAGACTTTTCAGCGCGAGCGTCACCAGACGGGCGAGATGAGGCAATTTCCTTAGTAGCAGACATTTTCTAGCCCAAACACAAAGCAGAATCTGCATGAAAGGAATCCAACAAGTCAAACAAACAGAATCGACCCCACAAAACCTCAAACCCTACCCCACAGGAGATTCGATGCCCCACCAAAAAGCAAAAAGCGCAGGGGAGCAACATAAACCCCAAACACACCCAAAACGCAGAAAAAGCTAGCACCGAACAGTCAAAACGCCCAAAAAGCTTCCTCAAGCAAACCAAAGACAAACCAAGAAAAGAGGAAATGAGAAGGAAAGAAATCAGAATAGAGTTGCGTACCAAATGTAAACTCGAAAGCAGGGTCGGAAACCGCAAAAACAGTCACCGTCACCACCTGAATGCTGCCGGTGCACTCACAAGCGAAGATAAACAGCAGGCAAATGAAGCGATTGCAAAGAAAATGCAGTAAGAAAAATGCACAGGGAGGCCACAGGCTGCTATTTATAACAGACAGCCCCTCGGTATTCCAAGCGTTCAGCAAAACGCTGTCATTAAACCGACACATTGCCTAGGGAATACCCAGAGACGGCGGCTCGCCATAAATGCTCTCCTGTCTCTTCGCCCCCGCTCGCCACGTGGCCCAGTGAGAACAAAAGCAAACTTCGGTTTTCAAAAAGCAATCATTCTTTTTTAACCCGCCCATTTTGCTAAGGCAAAATCGGCAAGTTAAAAAGGGGGGCATTGTAGGGACCCATCCCTGACGACACGTGGCACATGACCCTACCCGGAGTATCCACATCCGGATTTCCCCAATAGTACACGTGGCGCGCTTCCCTATCCGGACCACCGCCATCACTCATCCGGCGACCTTTCATATCCCACCCGGATATGTCCATCCCGGACCACCGCCATTACTCATTCGGCGACCTTTCATATTCCACCCGGATATGTTCATCCGGATCACTGGACAAACTAAGCGTGCCTCACTACGTCATTCTGACATCCTGTCACAAATCATATTCCGATACCTGCAGAGCGAAAAGACAGAAGTGACAGCTAGTCACTTCCCACGATCTCTGACAGCCGTTCGTAGGACGAGGGTGTCCCTGCCACCACCTAGTGGCAATCATGGTAAACCAAAAAGCCTTCCATCATTTATGGAGGAGAGAGAGTTTCTAAATGGTATATATATGAACCTTCGCGCAAAGCAGAAGGTAAGCTTCTCAATACCTAGTAAAAGGCCAACTGTGCCATCTGCTTCTATCTCTCTTTTCATGGCTGACAAAACCATCGGAGGGTGCGTCCGGACACCCTGTCCGGACGCCTTTTGCAGGAACAGCTGAATCAGGAATGTGTATTCGTTGAGATCGTATTTTTATCCATTTGGCAATTACGTGAATTGGGGAGGATACGAGGCCTCAACAGGATCCATTAAAGTATGGCTTTCCTGATAGTGTTAAAATAAAATAATTTGATATGATAATAACTTTTTATTAGGTTAATTTTTGAATTAACATTCTTTTTCTTTTAAGATTTATCTAAGTATCTGTTTGCTTTTGACATCAGTACCCTGACTCGATTATTAACACATTCTATTAATAAAACATATTTTAAAATAATATTAAAAATATTTTTATACATAATTTATATATTTAAAATCTCATTTATGATTTTTTTAGGACATATTTATCCTCATTAATTTTAGTTAATATTTATGTTCATTAATTTTAATTAATATTTACCTTTGCTAATTTTAAATAATATATCTATTCATTAAGTAATCATATTAAAAATATTGTAGAATAAACATAAAACAACTACGAAATATTTATATTTAAAAATTGATTCCTACAAATAGAATCATGCATGTAAAAGAAATTCTCAATTCTCACTAGATGCGAGTGATTAAGGCATTAAAATTTTATTAATTAGGATGTAGAATAAATTAATTATTTTTAACTTTAAGTTAATTAAATTATTAAATTATATATATATACCATCAAGTTAATTATTTTTACTTATTATTTAAAGTTATTTTTTATTTTAAATTATACCATTAAATTATTTTATCAAATATACTTAATTTAATAATTTAAATTAAGTTATTAAATCACTTTAAGTTATTAAATTGATTTCCAAACACCACTATTTTTTTTTATTATATTTATTTAAATATAGTTTATTGAGTATGCATGTCGTTTATTTTTACGAGCTTTAGAAGAGTCAATGATTTCATCAATGTATTGATTTCCAGTTCATTATAATATACTAAAATAAAAAAGTTGATATGATAATAGCTTTTCATTAGTTTAATTTTGAACATAACATTCTTGGGCAAACCCTTTGTTATTTTGTATTTAAAATTATTTTAATGTTTAACCAATTCGTATGTCTCTGTCACGCACCAAGTCTCTTAATATGTATGATTTAAATTAGTTTAATGTCTCCTGTCACCAAGTTGTTTTCTATATATAATTTTTTTGGTTTACTTGTAACTTTGTTGCTTGTTCAAAGCATCATTCTACATTATTCTCAAAGAAATGGACCACGTGACTTGTTTTGGAGCTGGTAGCGATATAAACAAGATTTTGTGTAATATTATATTAAATATAAAGTCTTTTCTTATAATATAATCTTTAATTATAATTATTTGAAATAGTTTTCGAGGATTCCAAGTCTCATCATAGTATTGATTTCAAGGTAATGTTAAAAAAGAAAAAAAAGAAAAAGACAAAAAAAGATATGATATTATTATTTTTTAGTAATTAATCTATCTATGAGAATTTTCATCTTTTTCAGAGCAAATTCCTGTATTAAAAAATATTTTCCTTTTCAATTGACCTAAAGTAGGATTTTACAAGTGAGATGTTTGCTGGAGTTGGAATAAATGTAGAATTTTATAAAGTAGGATTTTATAATTTTTTTTAAAAATTATTATGTCAAAAGGCATGCATAATAAAACTTCTTTAAATATGGACAATAATAACTATTTTTTTTTATAAATTTGATATGAATTAATAAAATTAAATAGAGTGAAACTAAATTATTTTCACCAATTATGCATAGAGATTGATGGAATATATGAAAATGATAATACTTGAAATATTGCCAATTCTAATATCTATAGGCTTTATAATATCATATTAAACACAAAAATAAATTTAGCTATCAAATGTGTGTGATTTAATTCAGACGCATTATTTCTTTAAAATGTACTTTTGCTTTAGTGGCAGAGAATGGAATCACGGATTGTGATTGGCTTGTCTACGGTAAAGAAATTTACTTTTCGGTACCATATCCATTTTTTAGGTCAATAAAAAAAAATAAATAAAAAAGCTTCAGGTTCAACACTGTTACCAACCGGTTGCCACTTGGGAGTTAATCTCATGCACCACATATTGTTATGAACTTTTACAATAACCAATTATATAAAATCTGTTTTGGAATTTTTTTATCAAATAGTAATAAAGAAAATTTGGGGAAATATATTTTTTTTGAAATGATAAACTTTTTCAAAAATGATAAAATTATGAAAAAGAAAATTCTTAATTGTATGCCCTTTAATTATTCTAATTTTTTAATTAGTGAAAAGAAAATTAAAATAATTTAAATTTTTTAAAAATGTTTTGGTAATATAAAGTGATAAACCCAAGACGTAAAGATAAAAGTTAAATTTAAAATAAAGTAAAAAAATTTTAAAAATAATTTGGTGATATAATTTATAAATTATTAAGGAAAAGGTAAATTTAATTTATTTTAACTTCAAATTATATGTTGAAAAAATTGGATGAATATTTGAAGTGTGAAAAGCAATATAATTGATTTATGAAGTGAAAAAATTGGTAAATGTAGTGATATATGTCAATTTAGGTAGATCATAATTCAGTAATTTGGAATTATAGTTTCCATCATTTTCCATCCTCATAATTGTACTTAATGGCTCAATCACCAATGTTAACCGATTGAAAATTTTCCTCTACCAGTTATAGTTATTTATCAGTTGGTAGCCATTGGAAGAAATTGCATGATTGCATTGAACAAGTCAATTGCTTGAGAATTAACCTCAATCGGTTGAGAAATTGCCTATGCCGGTAGTGTGAATTCCTTAGTCGATAGACACTGCATCTAATAATTTCTCAACCAGTTGAGAAATTTCCTCATCCAGTCGTGTGAAATCCTCAGCCAGTCAACACTGCATCCAATAGTTTATCAATTGAATGAGAAATGGCCTATGCCGATAGTGTGAACTCCTCAACCGGGAGACATTGCGACCAATAGTTTGTCAACCGGTTGAGAAATGGGCTCTGCCAGTCATGTTAATTCCTCCACCGGTAGACACTACATCCAATACTTGCATGTGAATTAAATGGAACCAGTCGACCGGTACATATAGGCTAAAATTATAATGCAACCGGTACACACTACCTTTACAATTCTAATTGCTTGCTTAACTCTTCCTCTTCTACTATAACTATAAAGGAATTGATATCTTTCTTTCTATTAAAGATATGCCTTACCACCCGTGTTAGCAGCTGTTCTTTTCTTCTTTCTTCAACCGGTCATATCTTTTAAAAAATTTATTCACCTCAAAACATTTATAAAGCTACCATTACATAAACCTAAAAACACAAATCTGGAAAGTAGTTAAGCAACATTATTCAGAAAGTAGCTATAAACCTACCATTACATAAACCTAAAAAGCCAAATCTACTCAAACTACCTTTTCATTTCTTAAACAAAATCAAAACATAAATTAATAAATCATAACGCGTAAATTTTGCCTATTGCGTATCAACCACACAAAATCAAATTCAATTGGTTAGTCACTTCGTACCTTATCTACTCATAATAGTGTGAAGGTACTACCTTACTACAACTTACTTATGACCATTGTGAACCTTAGTTATTACCTTAATGGAGCCTAGGTAAGGAGTTCGTGAACCTTAGGTTGTTTATCAATCCTAGGTAGCAATTTCCTCAACCATAGGACCTACGGTTGACATTCAATTCCATCCTTATTTGACGCTAAGTGGATATATGTCCAAGCATTCTGGACTAACTAATTTTGATGCCCTGTAGTCCCTGTATACAGATTTTCATCCACATCTTTCTATTACTATAAAGGTATGTATACAATTATTTGGTACTTTTATGATGGCATAATTTTATACGATAGCACATGTATGTGGCATACAACACTTAGAACATTTTTTCTATATATGCAAATTTTGGTTTGAACTCCACATTTGTTAGGTTTCCTTTCTTCATTTTTTGTCCCCTTGTTGTATTTGCAGCTTTCCTTAACCAATGTTAATTGCTTTTTTATTAGGTATTCACCAGCCAAGTCATCCCTAGATCATCATTACAAGCCAAAATGCAAATACATCTTCTCTGTGAACCTTGACAGTAGCTTCCAATTCTTGTTGTCACTCTATCATCTTGTGTTCCTGATATGCTTGCATTTCTGCTTGATTGGCCCAATGTTAAAGCTCTATCAATGGATACTTTAAACCAGTTTTTGATATTATATTGTGTTATAATAAAAAGTTTTATGTTTATCATACTATTTTCGTTTTCGTAATTACAATTGTATGTCATTTGTTGTAATTTATTAATATTAAAAGTGTTTGTATATTTATACAACATATTTTATAAAACCCTATTAGATTCATTTTCCTGATTCTCGTAAAAGTGTTATTCACATCAACACTGCATAAGGAAACACTATCAATAAAAACACTTTCATTAGAAGCATTGGCAACCAGGCTCTAAGTGTAATTTTAATACTAAGCAGTAAGCATTGTTCTACCGATTTACCAAATTGGTGCCACGTTCCCACATTCAATTCCACATTTCAGTTTCATTTTTCAATTGTTTGTCTATGTTTAACTCATTTTTAGTTTTCAACCCAGTTAATTATCATCTAACTAAAATGCTTTGGTAAGTAAGTCGTCAATTACTCGATAAATAATAACAACAAGATAGGAAGTAATGGAATCTTTTTATAACTCAAGCATGTTATATGTGAATAAAAAATAAATAAAGCAATTTATCTTAGTTTTGTTACTCCGGTCGTCTATGAACGTCATACATCCTCTAGAACCTATTTATGCTTTATGTATAATTTGCATAGGTAAATATACATGCATAGGAATATTTCCAATGCACCAATTGAACAACTATATAAAGATATTAATCACCATTAACAACTACATGTCCTGCTCTACTATTAAATGCTTGTACATCATAATTGCATCACACATAATTTGCTATCCCTATGACATTCATAATGGTTCACAATCGTCCGAATGAAATAGCCATATATAAATTGTCAAAGAAGTTAAGATAACACAATGCAGGGAAGCATAAGTGTGTGCCCTTTCTACTATTGCTTCACAGAGCTTGTATTAGGTTTGTGCCCTTTGGTGGGCTTCAGATTACAAACAGTTGGAAAATTTCCAAAAGCACTTTAAACTGCTACCATGGAAACACTACTCCAATTATCATTTTTGTTCTCCTAAGAGCTGTATGTAATTCTGTTAGGATGAACACAAACAGAAAAAATTGTCATCCTTTCAATTTAACTTCTGCTTCTATGTTGTGCATAACATAGTCATCTCATTCCAATTTAAATCAAAGTACCTGGGCGAGAAGCAACAATATCCTACTCAAGTGAACATAAATTAAATTTCTGTACATCTTATGAAAAAAAAGTTATTGATCTGACTCACTAAAACATATTCGTTCACTATATATGGCATATACATGCTCACATGCCAAAATTCATACTTTCCAATTCTATATTAATCGAATTTGTTCTGACATTTTTCTCATCAAATATTGCCTGCTCTACCTCATTTTTTCAGCACTTTGAGGTTGTGTTTCTCCAGTTTCTGAATTCAATTCTCCATCTCCAACATTTTCTGTCCCATATCTTGAATTTTCTTCGTTCTCTACCTGGAAAATGTAACGGAAACCAACCCATAATCAACAAACCTAAAGTCAAATCACCTACGATTAGTTTTACTTAAGCTATCAAAAAGTGTAAAAGGACCACCGAGTAAAAGCTAAAATAAATTTCAAGTGGATACCAAGTAAAGTCGGGCCGAACTATAGGCCACAAAGCAAGAGCAGTTACGAGCATGGTCTTAAAATCCACAACTCTCATATGAAACCAAAGTACAATTTCCGGTGAAATTCAGTTTTTTGTGTCTAAAATTGAAGGTATTTGCAACTATTAATTTTGAATCAAACACTAAATTGCCTGGAAATAGTGTCCAAGTTCAGGTCATTTAATAAATAATTTAACTGTTTCATTTTCAATGACAATAAAGGCACAATTATTTTAGAGAGAACTTCGTACTCCAAAAAACTAAGTTGAGAGTTGTGCAATTGGTAGGTCTTCCAATGAACAAGCAATAGGGTAATAATATTACCTATTTACCAGCTAAATAATAACAGACATGACACAACAATTTTGCATTTAAATTGCGTAGTCAATAAGTACCTTCAATTTTGCCCAATTTGTAAATATGAAAATTATTGTCTCTTCTTGTTTGAAAACATAATTGACCAATGTTAACTTATAGTCATAAAAAAATAGTTTTCCATGGCCCAAATTCATCAAAAGGATCAGAAGAGGAAATTAAAGGTATAACACAACTAACTTCACTACTTACAAACGAAAAACTACATGTCATTATATGAAATACATGATTTTGACATTTTGAGGTCTGATAACCACTCACAATCCACACGCCTGTATAATATTATCTCTAACATTGTTGGTTTCATTAACGAGCAATGTCACAACCAATTGCAACCTGTAAACATGTATTTTTTTCCTACAAAAAACATAAAAATTTATTTGCAAGTGTTGGCAAAATTGGAAGATAAGATTAAAACAAGGTGTAAACCAGCAGTAACCTCTGCAACTGCTTGTATTAAGGTAGCCCCATTCCAATATTCCATGTACTTGAGAACAAAGATACCAGAGTCATACCTAGAATACCATAATGTTTGGATTATCATACACATACATCAGTCATCTAACACACTTTAATTACAACTTTATTACAACCAAAACTGTGAGGAACAAAAAAATTTACCCTTTTTTTTGTTGGACTAGACTTGGTTATACATGGACCAATTTTGAAACGTCCACATTCACATGAATTCCATGTCATGCAATGTTCTCTCCAAATCCGTTGACAATCGCCTACTCGAAGCACTAATGTAGTTCCCTCTTCGCAGTGGCAGACTTGATAGGATCTCGATACAGCCAGTAGGAATGTTAAGCACATGGAGGTGCCAATGGTTGTTCTCGCATATGGGAAGGAACAATTACATTATCACTTTCAATTTGTTAGGCTATATGTTCATAGATATAAGCCATACTGTCAAGTAGCTATGAAAACAGTATGTTAACGTACCATTTCACATGCCATTACATCGCGTCCCACTATGTCAGCTTGAAGAAACATGCATGATCTGTCAATTATTTCTTCTTTTCTAGCATTCTGTAGAAGGTTGCTAAGAACAACCTGTTCAAGTTTGGGATTAGTCAATAATGCCAAAAACGAATACAATTTAATTTTCTAACATTTAATGCATAAGTCTCGTAAAATGTGCACCAAAAAAGAAGGATCGAAGTAGTGGCAGCATGGTGGATGTGGTTGGTTAGCATTTAACATGTGGGACATAACAACAAAAATATGAAATATATAAAAAGTGTTAATTAGTAGCCAACTTTAATGCATCCGTTATTGATATGAAATGTAAATTGGTTATTGAAGAAATTGGAGGAGTAGTAACTTACAATGATGTTCACCCAACTACCTCCATTTAGATAAGAGAACTCAAACCTCGTGATGAACATCCTGTGCATATCACATACAACCTTGTTGTAATGTCATAAAGGATTTTGTTATAATATGCAGTAGAGTCATATTTATGCACATTAACTAGGGTTGGAAATGAAATAAAAAAAAACTACCTAGGATCAGCATCTTTGGCCAAAGCAAAATCAACAACAAGTCTATCCTGATGTGATATTTTTGGGAACAATTTAAGGCATTGTGCAACAAATGGAGATTCACAAATGGCAGGCCTCTTCACAATCCGCCTACCAATCCATTTATATTTGCGACTAGACATCGGTATGTCTGAATAGCTGCGACTAGTGACTGTGCCAACATTTTGGACCTCTTTTAAAACTTCAAGTGTGGGTAAGGATAGGATTGGTCATGGGACTCTAGGGATAGTGATGGAGGACCATGGCCAACTACAGAATCATGCATTTCAGTTGGAGAATGCAGTGATGATGGTAGGCTGGGTTGTTCAACAAATTCTTCAGCTGAAGGCTGAATGTTGCCTATCATAGCAGCTAGTTCTTCTTGAACTTGGTCTGAAGGTCGGGTTGGAGTAGCTGAACATCAGTATTGCGATCCAAACTATCGGGAACGCAATGCAACAACATCTTGGGCTAGTGAAGAGGCTAATCTCAACATAGTTTCTGATGTTTCTATCATACGTGCTTGAATTACCTAAGATAAAGAGGAAAAATTTATATATAAAAAAAAATTGAATAACTGCAATGAGGAAAAAAAATTGCATTATTGTGATACAACTATGCGTATGTGAGCTTTGCTATCAATGAAGACATCTACAACCTCAGTAGCATCATCACAAGTCGAGGACGGCCCACCTACTGTCGGTGCATGTGAGTGGCCAGCGAATTCTAGTAGTTGTTGAGCTTGCAAGGGGCCGTTAAATAGAAATGTGAATATTTAATTTTATACGGAGTTAACTTGGATAATAAATTTTTTGTAAGGAAAGAAGTGTAGAGTTAGAGCTTACATGGACATGACTGTAACCACCAAATGTGGCAATTTCAGCTGATAACCGTCTTTTGATTAGGTCATCACTCCAAGCAGCAAGTAACGACATATTCACATCAACCGTGACGGAGGGCATATAAAATTTTGTCATGTAGAAGAGTTACGAAGGGAGAAGAAGATGTATTAGTTGAAACACATTCAATAACATCTTCTAATAGGGTTTAAAAGTAATTACAATTTAAATGAAACTACATTAAAACCGAAAAAATGTAGTGGAAAAAAAATAAAACTATAGATTCATTATGTATGAACTGTACCTGGAGAAAAATAAGGTAGCTGCATATGTAAGTTGGCTGGTTTTTTTGGTATTCTCTGATTTCGTCCTTTATATAGTGGAAGACAAACTGCAACCAATTTTTTTGGACACCAACATCACCATCCCAAATGGTGTCCCATAGGTCATGCATTTCTTCAAGCTTGGAGTTAGGTGCCAGTATGGTGGCACATGCGAAAATTAAGAATGTTTTCCTAAAATCATCACCAATAGGCAAGTTATATGGATTTTGCTCCAACAAACTGATGTTGTAGGTACGATTGGAGGTGCCTCTCCTAGTATGCACCACAATCTCCACACCATTAGATGGGATGCCCATAATCTTGTTGACATCTTCTTCAGTTACT
This sequence comes from Vitis riparia, assembly GCF_004353265.1. Taxonomy (NCBI): domain Eukaryota; kingdom Viridiplantae; phylum Streptophyta; class Magnoliopsida; order Vitales; family Vitaceae; genus Vitis; species Vitis riparia. Next base: position 25,766,750 of record NC_048444.1, read on the forward strand.
AGGACAGCAAAGCCGGTAGCCATATTGAGCTGATGGTATACAATGTCATAATTGGAAATGATCCATCTGAACCAATGTTTTAAAAACCGGACCGGACCGAACCGGTCCAACCGGTTCAACAGTCGACTGGTCGCATTTTCGGTCTGGTCCACTCTATTAAACCGTTTAACTATTGGACCGGTTACGAACCGTTTGAACCAGCGGTCGAATCGGTGAACTGATAGAACCGGACGGTTCTAAACGAACCGAACAGTCCATATTGTCCCATCATTTTGCAAGCCCATTGTATAAAATATTAAAAGCTGTAGGCCAAAAACCATACTGGGCCATGTCTTAGCATGACAAAGCCCACACCCAAACCAATTAAGTAGGCTCAGTCTCGAGCCCACAAGGTGGGCGTGCTGTAGCTTTCAATAAGGATACCTTTTATAGGCATCCTTTGCACCCTTATTTCTCTCACAAACCGATGTGGGATTGCAAACTAATATGATAATATCAATGAAAAAAATTTAACAAATGCAACAAGAGGATTTGAAGCTGGGACCTCAGGTTTTGTGAGTGAACTAGGACACCACTCGGCTACACGCAATTTGTTATTTGATATGCCAAACAAAATAATATATATTGGATTTTAATTTTGTTATAATATTAAATAAAAATAATATAATATTTTTAAAAATTATAAATTAGTTAAAATTTTCATTTTTAATATATTCACATTTAAATATTGTATACATTTCATTTAATATGATTTAATTTGATAATATCAAATATATAAAATAATATTATTGATTTTTAATTTATTCATATATATTTTAAAATTTTTATAATTATTTTTAATTTTAATAATATATAAATTACATATTTATGACGTCACCGGTTCGACCGTGGTTCGACCACCGGTTCGACTGGTGAACCGTGAACCAGTAACTTTTTCGGTTCAATGATCGGTCTGGTTCTGAAAACATTGATCCGAACAGCTCATAGCGCTATTCCCGACATGCTAAGTCGAGAAGTCCCTCGAATCCCATTTCTTTAAAGGTGTCTCGTTTATCATCAAGTAGCCTCGCAATGACTGAAATAAATTTTTTGCCAAACATCAGGATTTTGGCAGCTTTACCTACAGTCAGCAAGCAATTTGTATCAGTTGTAAAACATGCCAATATAAGGGGAAAAAAATAACAAAAAAGGAAAGCTTCCATGCAGTTCAGAAAATGTATTGTGTTGGCAACCTAGTTACATGTAGCTGGGAGATGTTTTTTTCATTTGTGCCAAACAGTGGCCATCTATATATCACTATAGGAAAGTGTTGAGGGTATTCAATTTCAGTCTAGTACTGTTCAAAGTACAAAAATTTAATAGAATGAAGTACATGGCATGTACAGTAATACATAAGGCATAAAGATTAATTGTAGGAAAGTTACTTCAAATGATTGAATTTTGTGTTGAGGCAGGAATCTCAATATAACCATCATGAGTCAATTCTCCTATCATTCAGTTCAAAGTAGGAAGTTTAAAGCAATTGATGGCCACCAATAGTACCTTACACCACTTATGGATTTTTTGGGAAAACAAGTGCAGTTATGGATTTTTGTGGAATACACCAACTGCAATGATGGAATTTTGTGGAATACAATAAATGCATATATGGATATTTGTGGAATAGACCAACAATATTTATCAATCAAACCCCAATTGCAATACATAGTTGGGACACTTGTACAACCTTAGAAACAGTCAATTGGCAATTTCACATAGAAGACACCTAGTTACAGGAAAAGAAACATAAGCTATCACAAGAACAGTTAAGTAACAAACATGATTAAGGTTGTAGATTGGGTAATAACCCATACTCATGTGCTCCAAAAAAACTTATGAAAGTACTGTAATACAAAGATTCAATAATAGTAGTAGATAACACAACAATGAACTTAAGACAAAGGATTCTTGCACGTTTTCCTGTTGTGTCCAGACATATGACAACGAGAGCAATGGATGGTCTGTTTATCTTGAAATTGGGACTCGATGTGCTTCTTCCTTAGTCTTCTAGGAGCACGTTTTGTATGCGGAGGCTTTAGAGAGAAGAAAACTTGACCCCTAAGAGATCGTACGACACCATGGTCATCTACAATTGGCATGTTATGGGTCTCTATACTGGAGAAGGAGCCCGCGTAGATCAACTTTTGCATTAGGAATTTGTAACAGTCATCAACATAATTAGCAACATTATGGCCAATGGAAAGAATAACGGCTATCGCATGTTCACAAGGGATTCCGAACATTTGCCATCCCCTACATGTGCAAGTACGCTTCATAATGTCCATATTCAAGAATGTCCGCCCGATACAAACCCTAAAAATGGCATTCATGAAAGGTGTAACTGGATGCACTTCACCCTTGGCAATATTCTGTAGTACCTTTTCTTCAATTTATGGCCTTAGAGACCTTTCCAATTGTTGGACTACTCTTTATGCTTCACAAGCATAGAACCCAACTTAGCCATGTGCTCCATTAAAAAGTTACAAATCGAGTGATGTCTTTTATGCCTTAACCATGCATTAAACGACTCGACAAGGTTGGTGGTCATTTTATCCCATCTTTGTTTTGGGAATTTTGACATGACCCAATGATCGGGTGAATTATCTTCTACCCATGTGGCTAAAGCATCATTATATTTCTGTAGTTCATACATAGAAACATTATAATCATGTTTTAACCTTGTATAGGCAATACTATCTAGGAATTGAAACGTCTTTTGTTTACCCTTGTTCCCTTTTGTATTTTGCTTGGTCACAAAACTACTAAAATTCTCCTTCAAGTGACTGTAATAGTAGACATGATTTTCAAGGCCAAACACCTCGGGAACACTACAAAGTAGGGTAGAATGTCTATTGGAGATGATAACAACTTCCTTTTCTGCAACAACTTTTTTCAAGTTTTGCAAAAACCATGACCAATCCTTATAATTTTCTGAGCTCATAACGCCAAAAGCTAACGGGAACATAGAGTCTTTAGCATCGTATGAAGTGGCTGAAAATAGCGCACCCCCATATGGGTCACTCATATGGGATGAGTCAATAGCAATGATAGGTCGACACCTCATTGCAAACCCTTAGATTGACACCGCATGAGCAACAAAGGGTTGCTAAAAGTGGCCATCACTCGAATGACGCAACTCAACAATGGTTCCTGGATTAGTCGTAACCATTCTGTCACACATCCAAGGCAATAATTTATAATGATGTTTGGGTTGTCCATAAATGCACTCCTTTGCCTTCTCTTTCATTTGCCATGCTTGAAGATAAGTCAATTGCATCCCATGTTGCCTTACGAAGTCCTTACAAATTTGGCTTGGTTGGTAATTAAGAGTAGACCTTATGACATTATCAATCACCAATGACGCACGATTGGATTTGACTAAAGGTTGGGAAGACGACACATCTTCCAAACTATGTTTGTGGACATTACGGAATGTGTGAACCTAAACGATCTTAGAATTCCCTATTGCACGAGTAGTGACTTTCCAAGGACAATGTTCTACTGTACAAACTACTGTCATGTGTTTTGGGCTATTCCTATTGAACGAATATCGGAATCTACAAGCCAAGGACATCAAATAGACCACATCGCGAAACTCAAAAGCATTAGGGAACATTTGTCCACTACCCATAATGGCATTTTCGAACTGCCTTGATTCAAGTTGAACTACATTTGATTCTACACATCGTTGGGAAAACCTAAATAACTCAATTGTAGGAGAATGAGTATAAATTTCCATAAGTGGATCCACATGGGAGGAAATTACTTGTGCCAAATTAGAAGCAACAATAGGTGTTAGCCCATTGCAAAAAAACATCCAAACAAATTTGCTAAACATCTGTGACCAAATGTTTGGAAAAGTGATTCAATAGTGGTAAATATGATGGTGCTAAGGCTATATGTACCTAGTTTGTGCGATCAACCCTTCACCAACTTCTATATGTGGGGAGACATAAACACGACAAAACATGTCGTTGAATCTAAACATCTTGAGTATGGTAACCTCATAATGTAACGGTAGTAAACATGATGGGTCAAATTTCACCGTAAACTCCAATTTTATTGAGTTTGGGTCAATGTTCAGTTCACCACACACTTTTGAAACCAATTCTGCATGTGTGATATTTCCACTAACGACAATGGATTCGGTTCGACCACCTTTATATTGTACAAACCCATCAGCAGCCTTAACAACCTCACCCCTTCATGGATGTAACAAAAAATATCCCTTTCCATTCCCTTAATAACAGCAAAATGGGTTACAAACAATACAACAAGAACAATAAAGTAGTAAGTAGTGCTAAACAAAGCAACTGAAGGTCACATACATAGTAAGCCAAGGTGTGATGAGGTAGTACCTAAACTGCACTAAGTTAGTACCTACGGTTCACTATGGTAGTACCTAAGCTTGATTAAAGTTGTACTTAAGCATGGTTAAGGTAGTATCTAAAGTACAATAACAACAGTAGCACAGGTCAACATCATGACCACACTATCCGGAACAAACCTTCAGTGGTTTAGTAATGGACTAATAATGTAGATTTAGATTAGAGGTATAACCTTTGACCAGGTAACCTTTGTTGAACAAAAAAAAGCTTGCCAAATAAATGATACTGCAAACTTCCAGAATTCTTAAAAAACGACGAAATTATACATGAGGTCTCTTTATCATAAGACTTTCCCGTGCATGTCTCATATGAGCAAAAATAACTAAAGGGAAGTTATTTCAAACATGATGTAGTCTAGAGTGCAAAAATTCTCTACACCACAATAAAGTTGCATAATTGGCAACAATTTGAACTATTTTTTCCCAAACACCCTGCCACTAAGGAAATTGCAACCAACATATAGAATGAACAACTTGTCTACTTTAATGTTATTATGAATGTAATCAGTCACCATCCAAGAGATCATAACAACGGGATTTCGACTATCAAGCACTCTCACATTCCAAATCAGATTTACTATAGGAAAGAACCTATTATAGATTTAATGGTCCTTCAAATAATAGATTGGAAAAGTTAGAAAAACAATTTAAAGTAAACATTGAAATTCGTTGTTCAAAACACAACTTGATTACAAGGATGTAATTTGTAGTCATAATATTATAAAAACTTAGGTTATATGCATTCAAGAAGCGTTACTTCAAACAAACTTACATTGATGGAAATAATAGAAGCAATAAAATTAGAATATTATTTTTGGGACCCATTTCAATATTTACCATGCCTTATTGCCATAATGAACATAATGGTTCTCATAAACATTTATAAACCTCAACGATTGACAAAAGTAACAGAAAGATACAACAAACCATTAAGCACAAAGCATAACTTAAAAATCCTATAAAACAACATGCATAAAAACAAGCTCAAATGGATACGAGCAAATAAACCAACCTCAAATGATTCTAAAAAAAACTCTTCAGTTTATAGTTGACATTAACTACTAATTAAGACAACTCCTCACAATACTAACAGTTGTAACCAAAACCAAATTTATATCATTCTAACTGCATGCTTAACTCTTCCTCTATACCCAATATGTACAACATTATTCAAAGCTATGTTTGTTTTATGAGAAAAGATAAAGGACCTCATAAAAATGTTTTAATTTAAAAAATTTATTCACCTCAAAACATTTATAAAGCTACCATTACATAAAACTAAAAACACAAATATGAAAAGTAGTTAAACAACATTTATTCAGAAAGTAGCTATAAACCTACCATTACATAAACCTAAAAAACCAAATCTAGTCAAACTACTTTTTCATTTCTTAAACAAGATCAAAACATAAATTAATAAATCATAACAAGTAAATTTTGCCTATTGCATATCAACCACACAAAATCAAATTCAATTAAATCATTGAAGTAGTTGGTGAATCTTCCCACAGAGCCAAAACCAAATGAAGCATTTTATTCTAATATGTTAGTGTAAAAGCATACAACTTATTATTTAAGTTGAAACAACTTATTGAAGTTTTCTATGTGCAAGCTTGAAACCTAATTTTCTCATTTTGGTGGTTGTTGTGGCTTTTACCGATGTAACCAAAGGATGAGGTTATCTTATGAATTTCATTCATATTTTGTTTATTTTTGTAGGTGGCCTTTGACCAACTTCACATGAATCATGAAAGAGGTATGTGTTTGGCCATTGGATAGTTAAAAACAAAGGGCACGAAAGAAAGGAAAAACAGATAAAATTTAATAAAAAAAACAATACAAAACAAAGGTGTTGTCCAATAAGAATGAATAAAAAAACAAACAAGACTTCCTCTATATAGGTCATATTTAGTATGCTCACTGTCATTATAATTTTTCCTCCTTCTTTGTTTCTTTTGTCTCTTCATGGTTGTCAAGATTTTCAAGATTTTGCATATTTTTATCACATCTTATTCTCTCAATATGATTCTCTTCATTCCCTTCAATCCCTTTTATTGTATCCTCTGACCTACAAGTCCGTTGTGTGTTGTGTATGTGTTTTTTTGCAATTGGACAATTTCAACTTTAAACTAAGTTTCCAGACATGCTGACAAGAAAGACTAAAATGTGGCATAAGAAAACGCCACAAGTCAGCAACAAACCTTTTCTAAGTGGAAGAATGCCTTCTTCAAGAGGGAAGCTCTGTGATGCTAAGGTTGTCCTCATTTTTTTTGTCTCTAAGACAGAAAATCTATTAATTTTCCGCTTCCAGGTATGTTTTCCTTACTTATTCCTTCTCTTGTTGACATTAATGGCACATCCATCATTGCAATATTAGAAATCTTTCTTAGTTCATAAATGAGACCGATAGTAACAAATGTCATGCACACTTATGTCTCTATGAGTCTCATATTAGGCCAGTACTCTTTGCTTCTCAATTTCAATCACATCTCATCTCTAATTATCACTCTCAATTGATTCATCTCACACATTCCTTTCCTACAAAATTTCCCTTATGAGTTTATTTTCTTTCCTTCTATCTTCTCACCAAAAGATAAAAAATAAAAATAAAAATCATCTACAAAATAGTCAACCTATTTCATTTATCATTTCTTCGAATATATGCTGCAGTACCATGAATTCCAAAACAGCTATCAAAAGAGCATTAATGCATTGACTATAGTTGGGTATCATGTTCTTCAATGTGTTTCTACCATATAGGGTGTTGTCTACTTTATTCATTATCTCCTTCAATTTTCAACACTTAATTTTCTGTTACACAAACTTTTCACAACACCATCACCACAATTCTTCACATACATGACTAATGGAGTTTCTTCTAAGTCATAGATACAATACGGTTTTCCACTCATAAAAAGACAAATACAAAACTATACTCATCTCAAGTTTAAAGACTTAGGAATGTAATATGGTCCTGAAAACATAACTCGGAAAAAATGCATACCAATTCTTAGCTCCTTAACAACACATTAAAAAATTCAAATATAAATAAGAAAATTTTAAAAATAAATAAAATCTACAAATAAACTAAGGCATGACCAACACTTCACAAAGTTGTCGCTTTTTTTTCATCCCAAATTTGTAGTCAACATTCATCATTTAGATGTTTACTGCTATCATTTTATCATGTCTCAAACCAAATTCATAAAACAATAACAATAACAACATACATTCAATTCTATCATCCAAAGGCAAAGGACAAAACAATAATAGCATACACACAATGAAATCGATATTCAAAATTAGTAAAGCAATAACAATGACAAACGACCAAGCAAATAATCTATTTAGTTGCTAGTAGTAACTCTCATATATACCATTAAAATTCAAAGAAAATTTATGTATTACTAGTAGTAATACAGATGAACCAATTTCCCCAAAAATCTGATGACAACAGAATTCCTGGAAAGCAAATAATAATAATAATAATAATAATAATAATAATAATTTTTCTCTAAAAGCAAACATATCTTTAACCAAAAAAAAATATCCTATATTTCATTCTACCAAAAATGAAGCTAAATACAAGAAACCCCAAAATAAAACACTTGAAACCCTAAGATGTTCTCACCATCCAAACAAACCCGTAAATGAAAACTCACCTATGATTGATTAATCGGAAAACATGCACAAGAGGGAAAACTCCACTTCTGTTTCGAGAAACCTTAACAAAATTCCAACTTTGATGATGCAAAAACAAGATATGCCTCTCGTTCGGTTTACTTCAAGGTATTGGGAAAATGGGTATCAGCTTCAGCTACTCAGGACGTTAAGAGACAAACAAGTTTGACTAATCGGGATGTTAAGAGACAAACAGAGAAGTCTGAGAATCCGGGAAGATGAGTATCAGTTCAATTTGTTGGAAGTGAAGGTTTTGGCCGACTCAGATTTCAAATAACCTTCTAAAATGGCAAATTTTTTAGATTCCGACTTAGGGAAAATATCAGATTTGGTTGTTGACAAACTAAAATGCATATTTAAGGCTATGGAAGTTTTTGAGAAGAAAGATGTCGATCGACTTAAGTTTTTTTTTTACTAAAATGAGAGAGAGAGAGAAGGGGACAGTCAAAGTCGGGTCGGGTGGTTTTTTTGCAAATTGTCAAGTTTCACAATTTTATTTTATTTTATTTTTATTTAAGTATGACGTGGAGGCTATTTGACTGATGATGCAGAAAACATCGGGGGCAATTTTGTCAAGTAAAATGGTCTCAACACAAAGTGGATAATTCTAATATTATTTTATTCATTAATGATTATTTTCCATATTTCATAAACTTGGGTTTGAATACCATTTGTTTTTTTGGGAAAACTTGGTTATGCGTCGTTGATCCCAAAATATTAGGATTTTCAAGCCCCAACTTTGGGAAAATCAAGAAATCTACATTGATGCCAAAAATATTGGCAATTCCATGCACTCTACACCAATGTGTGCTTTCATTCCCAAAATGCCCTCCCCATTCGTCCAGCTCAGCCTCCACACCTGAATACCCAAAAAACCTAAAAAGCCCCCTCCCAAAAAAAAAAAAAAAAAAACGTCTCACGTTTTTCACCTCGACACCAACTCTCTCAACGGAAACCCAAAACTCCATTTGCTCTTGTTCTTCCCGGAACCCTAAAATTTTGGAACCCTAACCTCTGCCTCATCTTTCTCTTCATCTTGAAAACCCAAATCCTTGAAAGCCTAATCTCATTTGCGTTTTCAGAGGGTGAGGTAGGAGTCGTCGCCAACACTTGATTTTCATTTTTCCGAATGAGAGTAATAGGTTAGGGCTTCTTCGTGAGTCAACAACGTAGATCGAAGAATTTGGGGAAACTGTAGCTGCTCTCTTCGTCTCTGTCCACAGATCCAACTCCGAATCTCTATCTTCATCACCATCACCAGGTGATTATCTTCTTGACTAGTCATTTGAATCATGTTTCTCTCCCTCGTTTTCTGTTTTTGTTGATGTATTTTTTGTGTTGATTTATTTATGGTTTATTTGTGTTGGTTTATTTTCACATTGATGGAGGGGAGATTATGTAGGGTTACAACATTTTTGGAATCCAAGTATTATGATTCGATTTAGGATTTGAGTGGTGCACATTTGGAAACAAATAGGCTATAAATTTCTTCGGGGAAGTTGTGTTCTAGGAGGTCCATATGAACAAATCCATAAAATACAGGGATGGAAAAAAAAAACAATTTTTTTTTTTTTTTCCTTGGGGGTTTTGCAAGGATTTTCTCAGAAATCAAACGATGATGAATTTTCATGGAAATCAAATGGGGGATGGATTTTCTTAGGAATCAAACGGGGGTTTAAAAAAAAAATAAAAATTAATAATGTGATTAGATTAGTACCTGCGAGGATTGAGCGTGGCAGAGGAAAATAGGGCATTTTTAGGGATTCTCTCGTCTAGAGGGAAACTTCAGAAAATGGCTCCTTGATGGTCGAGTGAGAGAAGTGGGTCACCCTTTTGAATTTTGGATTTAGTATGAAAAAAAAAAAGGAAACAAATCATGAGAACAATTTGCTCCATATAAATAATTATTAATTATTAATTATTAATTATCCATTTTAATTTTTATTAAATCAGTTGATAATCTATTGTGTCTTACACTTCATTTATGATTTGGCTTAAATGAGTTCCAATTCATGGCTATAGATACCGTAAATACACATGCTGTTTGTTGTTACCCAGAAAATTATGCCTTGAAGCTAAGTTGAGTAATTAGTATGGCTACTACAATTTTTAAGATTTATGTCCATGGCATTTTGATATCTTGTGAAAATTATGCTTGCTCTTCAGTTTGAAGATTGAATTACTATGGAAATCTATGAAAATTGGAAAATTGAGAAAAGGGTAAGGTTAAAAATATGATTGGTTTTGCAGCCCTAATCAAGTTTTAACTAACTCAAACAACACTATAGGAAATATTAGCCATGAAATAGGAGGAGAAAGTATCTTGAATTTGTCTGATGTTGGACCTCAAGAGCATCATAATATAACAGTGGAAAAACTAGATGATGAGTGTTTAAAAGATGGTTCTCAGTAGAATTCTGAGCTCCCTCCTGCTTATACTAATGCAAAATGCAAACAAAACCATGAAAACATTATGATTCAAGCCAAAATACAGAGTAAGAACACAAATGAATCAGTCAGACCTTCCACTAGGCCTGGTAAGGCAAACCAAAAAATCAACCTGAAAACCCCAGTTGGGGAGTGATTACTACTCAAAAAGTGCTATTTGATAGCTTGTAATTAATCCTTTTAAACACTTTTGAGTAGTAGTTATTGCCTTTTAACCCAATTAACATGTTAAGGACCCTTTCAATCAATTCTAATCAAATTGTGTTAAGTTTTGGTGTTTTGATAGCTTTTTGATCACCAAAGCAATATGAGATTGAGGAGAGTTAATTGGAATCCTTGGCAAAGAAATGAAGAGCTCAAATTCATGAAGAACCAAGATTTGGAGCTCCATAGCCCTTTGCCAAATTCGTTCAAAGTATGCAAGGAGAGAAACAAGCAAAGAGGAAAAACAGAGTGAAGAAAATAGAGGACAGCAGCTGCAGTCTTCCTTTGCACTTTTGGAGCACTTCCTGAAGTCTATTTTTTACATACTATATACCATTTCAAAGCTCAGGAAGTCAAGAATCCAATGCTTCAAACCGTGTATGATTTGGATCTGAAATGAGGAAGTTACAGCCTTTGGAAGACAACTGCTCCAAGCTAAAGGAAGGATTCAGCAAAGTGTTGCGAAATCAGCCTTTTGTTGCGGAATGATTTCGCAACACTTTTGCACAGTGCTATGGATTTCCCCTGAAGCTTCACGCCACGATGGAAGCCAAACACCACAAGATGTAAGCCAGCTTCGCAAAGGTGTTGAATCAGCCTTTTGCTGCAAAGAAATTTCGCAGCCCTTTTTGTACATCTGCGAAATCTCGCAGAGCTCATTTTGCATAGTGCAACGGTCCTGAAGCTTCCCGATAGTTGTGCACCGACTCTTTTAGATCTTTTCTTCTGATATTTTTGTGTCTAAATTTCCATTTTCTCCTTGTATTCAGCCACTCATGTAATTCCTTAGCTAGGAAGTATCCAAGGAAGGGTAAATTACCTTCCTATATAAACTCTCAGGGAGACTCTCGGAGGAGCTTTTTCCAGGAGATCCATGATATAGATATAATATATATAGAATCAACGAACAGAGCACTTGCTCTGTTTTTCATATATATTCTTGTTTTCTCGTTAGTTTTCTTTCTAGCCAATCAAACTCTAAGGATTTTTTCTCAGAGGATGAGAGGCTAGGCTCTTCGTCTCTTGGAGCTAAGGTAACCGGGTAAGTTTCCTCATGCATAAATTGGAAGTTTTGTTGTTTTAGTTTTCAATGAATGGAAAGAAAGTGTGTCCCGTGAATGGTTTCTATCTTTTTAGTTAACTTAAAACGCCTTTAAATCACCTGGGCCAACACTTGGTAAGGCAAGTGATCTCCGTCCATGGAGATTCACTAGTTTACCCCTTGCGAGCCTTTGGGAGGTGGTTTGAAGGTAGGATTTTCTAGAATTACCAACACTTGGTAAGCTTTTGGACTCCAAGGAGACATCCATTAGTTATCTCTTGCGAGCTTTTGACGGGTAATCCAAGGTTAAAGATCACCTTGAATGGTAAGTGCTAGGTGAGAGGTATGAGCCATTGCAAGATGCATCAGTGAGAGGGATTTAGTGTTTGAACCCATTAATGGGAAGCATCTGTACAACACCGGTTGGAGAAGGAACTATATGTTAATTCTCTAATGCGAGGAAAAGAAACAAGTGACCGAAACTCCCTTTTGTATGAGGAATCTGAGCCTAGTGATCTGAAACTCCAAGAAACACTTTTCTTTGTAATTAAAATCAGCTATTATTTTTGGTTAGCTTAAAACCAATTTTCATTCAAACATCTTTATGTTTTCTTTTAAAGCTAACCTTGAAATGAAAAGGCACCAATTCAGCTTTGAATTAATATCATTTGTGAAGTGAAAACCCATCCCAGTGAACGATCCTAGAGCTACTATGCTATAGTAGCTTTGTCTTTGCTACCCTAGTATATGGTGTAATAGGTTATAAATTTTTTTGATTACTCCCTCAATTAAGGAGCACTAGCTGGACACGAATCAGCTGAGACACCAATTAGGCATGAATCAGGGAGAAAACAAGCAGTTCTGGAAAGAAGACTAAGAGGAAATTAGATTGCAATATTTAGGTCAGTTGTTCTCAGGACTTCTCTGTATAAAGTCTATTTTACTTTTCCTTTAACTTATGTGCATTAATTATAAAAACCTGGTTGTTCATCAAACATATTGATTTACAATTTGATGGCTATTTACTGATTGACATTTCCATTATGATCAACCAGATATATTCTCAACAGTTTCTCAATTTATATAGTGATTATGAGATTGAAAGTGATTAAAATCTCTAGTTAGGAATTATTTTCTAAGTGAAGGAATTGATGGGACAATTCTTATTCTAATATAACAATCTGATGCAATATGATAAGTCTTGTATATAATGGTGCTGCTAACTGAGATATGTTAGCATTTGGGTTTCCTGTAACATTTACATAGATAGCAGATGAAATGTTATCATCTAGGTACCTTAACAACCTTGGTGCTTGAAATAGCATTTAACCCTGAGTTAGTTCTTACTCATGATTACTGTAACTTGGAAATTGGGGGTTCATGAGATGGGATAGGACGCAGCTATTATTGTTGGTTGGTTGATGTAACTTTCTGATGTTCTCAGCATGTTTCTATCTGCAGTTTTGTTGCCTATTTGTTTTAATTTATCTGGGTTTGTTTTTATTTATCTGTTTTATTGTTTCTTAACTTTATTCTATATCTCTTTTTCTTTCCTTCTTAATGTGTTTTATTTAGGTAATGCATCCTAGCATCAAAGAGAGAACAGAAGTGTCAATTGTTTCTCCAGAATTATTGAGTTTGAAACGATCCAGATCAGGTAAATTTGTAGCAATCCCTCCCTTGGTGTCCTGTTTATGTAATAGCTAAAATAAAAGAGCATTGACCTACTTGTTTTTCATCCTCTCATGCATTTATTTTCTGTATGTTTTTTAATTGTAACCTATCTTTGGCGAACTCCTCAATAGTGTTATTATTTTACTTCACAATAAATTTGTTGCTACAAATTATACTCGTTATTGGTTAAATTAATGTCCCCTGTGGGGGCTGGAGTGGTGGAAGAAGATGGTAGTTCTGAAAGGAAGAAATCATTGTATTACATTTTGCATCACATTTGGATGTTTTTATTTTGTTTATTATATTGCTTGTACTGAGTCTAATATATTACAAATTATTAGTTGTTAATTGAAAACAAACCAATTCATTTAACAGAAAATGAGTATAACACGACAAGAGGATTAATTATCGTTAAGAAAAAAATAACAACAAACCAAGACATGGATAAGGATAACCAAAGCAAAAGTAACAAACTCAAGTGAAAAAAATCCCCCACAAAAGGGTTTAAATAAGAAGCTATTCCCATAGCCAAAAGTATGATATTTCATGTAGGATCAATTTTGAACTTCTGCCAAAAAAGGTAGTAGAAAATCTAAATGATATAATTTCTTGAAATCTTTTAAGCATGAACCTTTTGCCTTGTTATGCTATGAAATTTGGTAATGAATGATTTTATCTCCATGGGATGTTTGGATACACCCTTTATAAACCAAAAAATGTTCTTTCCTCTTCTATGTATACTCATCTGTTGCTTTCCACATTTGTGTTAAGCTTTTCTGTTTATCAAGTTTAATTTTTTGCAGGAAGACTACTTTTACCTTCCCTAGATTTCTGGCGCAACCAAAAGGCAGTTTATGATGCGGTTCGTGATATCTTCCTACCTCATACATGGTTTCTTATCTTGACTTTTGTATTTGTTCAACAGACACATGAATGCATCTGTTAAACTGTTTACACACACACACATGTTTGGGGTGGGGTGCATGGTGAGTTATGGGTTTGGTTTGGGTGTGGTGTAGTGTTTGTTGGTTTTGTCCATAAAATTTTCTGCCTGATGACCCTAATTGTTTTAATTTTCCCTTATTGAAAGCTACTAGATAATTTCCTTCCATTTTCCTTGTCTTTCTATTTTAGCATAGTGTCAAATGCACATTATCTTCCTTTAGTACTTTCCCTTTTTTTGCTTGACTATGTAAGGGAGCGTGTTTCATCCAACTAAAAATAAAGTTTTGAAAACTGTAGTGCTGAATCAAAGTGCTAAAAGATTAGGTAGTGTATTGTAGAAGTGTATTATTGGTTTCAATTTAATTTAGATGTTGAATATAATTAGATTCATTACAGATTTGTCAACATGCCATTACTAAAGTGTTTGTGGCTAACCACATGTTGGATTATACAACATATAGGAACATTGGTCTTTTGTAGGCTATTGAAGAATATTGTATACAAACTCAAATGTTTTCCTATAGTTAAAAAATTGGAAATGCAAATTTGTCGATATGAGTTTTCCTTTTGGTCTAACATTTGACATATTAATGTGACATGCCTTTTTGTTGTTTACAGATTCTAAAAAGCTCATGATATAATTTATTTATTTTTCATTCGACCTAACACTTTTGTGTCTTTGGTTCTTTAAATAAAAACTCATTTTCAATAAATTAAAATATTTTCATAAACAAAATGGAAAAGTAGAAAGAAATCAGGATTGACATAATTTCTTTGTGATTAAAATTCATTGCAAAAGAATTCTAAACTAAATAGGAATTTGGCATAAAAAAGAGAGGGTAAAAGATCTAGTCAAAAGTCATTAATTTTTAAAAACCCTTAAGGTGTTATGCTTTAAGGGTTCAGTTAGGTCTCTTTGACTTAATTTTTTTAGCTAATCTTTTAGTAGAATGTACCTTTTAAGTGCTACATCATTTACACTTTGAAACACATGTAATTTTGCTTGATGTGTTTGGTCTCTGAATTACTTAATATTCTTATCAAACATCATTTTAGTGTTTCCGTATGTAATCATTTGGAATATGAGCCGTCCAAATTTACTTGTACTTATACTTCAACTCTATTAGTTATCTAGCATTAGAAAATGCATGTTTCAGTTATGTTTCTGTTTTTTTTATGCAAGAATGAGAACATTATGATTTTGTTCATTTTCAGGATCGGAGAATTGCTGGAATTTAGGAAGTCCTGCATGTGGTAGAACCATCTAGAGGTTTGTGTAATTAACACACTTATGACTGAAATATGGTACTTCTGTTGTCACTTAGAAAGAAAACTAAGATGAATGTCTTACAAGGGTAGTAATGTAGAAATGAACACAATGCTGAAAACTGTAAAAATAAAAAATAAAAATAAAATAAAAATAAAAATAAAAAAATGTTAAGTAGGTACACCTGGATTTTAATTGCAGTGATGATGGGTCCCAACTCATGAATGTTTTACATCCCTAAAAGTTACAAGGCTCAATAAAGAAAAGCAAACAACAAAATACCTATTCTGTTGTGCATGAATTATGTATTGAATCACCACTTGTCCATGTAATAATTTATCCTATTATTTGGAGGCACTGCCTCCCTTGATCCACTATTTTGCCCTTGAAGCCATATTTTTGTTAAAAGCATGAGATTCTAGCTCTCCTTCTACAACTGGTTTATCTCTTTAATTGACAATTGTTATTTATCCAGATTGCTAGTTATTTTTATTGAAGGTATAATGCTTCTAATTTATTTTTTTGGCTATATTAGATTAAAAAACCGTCCTTTGGCTCTGTTTTGATCTCTATGGTTCTCTTGTTTTTTTCTTCTATATTTCTTTTCAGAAATAAAATTTTCTACTACTATTTATTTATTTATTTATATTTTCTCTCTTTGGATAGTTCTTAAGCCTTTTATCTATAGTTATTGATTTGGTCATTGGAAGCTTGCTAAAATAGTAAGACATCATAGTTGTTAGCAATTTTGTTGTGGTACAATTTAGGAATTATTATTGGATTGGTTAGAAGCTAGGCACTCAGGCATTTTATAGATATTGGTCATTTTTTTTCTCTCCTCTGTAAACAAATAACTATGAAGTTAATCCTCTTTAACTGATACTTTCTCTTCTAGTTGTTGCTGGATAGAGATTGTTATTGAGACTTGAGAGCTTTAATCTTAATTGATGGAGATTTTAATAAAAATTCCCTTTGCGTTTTAGAGTATCTTTTGACGTTGTTGGGCTGTGGAAGCTTGCTAACTTGTGAAACAATAAATAGAGAACATTCAACTTAACACACCAAAGCTTTAATTCTGACTACTTAGGGTTGGATACATGGCTTCTTTTTCACATTTCATCTTTATCTATGAAGAATTTGTTCAAAAGTTTGGGATTTTGTATTTAAACTGTAGGAATATCGTTGGTTTGGTTAAAGATATCTTTCTAGGAAACTATTTGTGTGTTTTTATATAATTAACTTTTCTTTCTTGTCTTTCTAGAAGAGAAGAAAGTATATAGGGGTGGGGTAGTGTTATGATTGGAAATTTTTTGTTTTCACTCTTTTTGTCTATCTCCTTGTTGTTGTACTATGAAAGTCTGAATTTTAGTTATATAATTTTACAGCAACCAATGAATGGACGGATTTTATGTTATCATTTTTTCTCTGATGACAAAGTTTAAAAAGATCTTGTGGAAATATATTTAATCTCTTGGATGGATATTGATTCTTTATTTTATCCTGTACTTGAAATAATATAAGCTGATTATTTTCTCATAATAAATTTGTGCTTTAATTTTTTTTATTTTTTTTTGGGATGAGAGGTGTTGGGAGGAAGTAGATGGTGGGGATGAGTGGTGTATGAAGATCTAATTCTCCTTGTTTTGTTTATTATCTCAGTAAAAGGTACAAGAAAACTTTGTACTTCTATGAGTCCTGGCATTTGACTCCCAATATTTTTTACACCTAATTTTGCTACTCAAAGAGTGATATTTTAATGTTGTTCCAAGATGTAGAAGATGGACACAAACTTTTGTCTTTACTCATTATTAAAGTTATGGAATATTTTTATTAACTGAAGTTGTCCTAAGATCAGAAAAAAAAATTATAGCGACATTGTTGTTGAGATAAGAAAAAAATATTTTTATTAACTGAAGTTGTCCTAGGAAAATAAAAAATTTTGAAAATTGAGATCATTGTTGTTGTTAACAGTTTATTACAGAAGCAGCCTATAAAATGAGTTTCTGCCTATTTAATTCCAAATACTACACCTTGAAATGCCTTACAAAAGAGTGTCTTTGTAGAAATCAATACAAAGCATTAGGGAAGTCAACTTAAAAGTGAATGGATTTTACAGCGACATTTATGCATGTTTAAGAAGTGATTATGGAAAGACAGGCATTATTTTTATTTTCTGGTCAATTCTGATGATGTAAAATGCTTATTGAATGGGTTGTTTTGGAACATTTGTGGTGATCATCTATTAGCTTGGGATCAAGATTATTATTATTATTATTATTATTATTAATACTACTCTCACCACTACTGCTGCTATCACTTCTACCATTTATTATTGTTGTTGTTATTGTTCTTTGAACCCAGAAACTCCCAGTTCCTCATGCCAACCCCTTGCCATTTGAGGTGGGCCTCAAGGATATTTATGAATTAAGATCACTGGGAAATAGATTTTCCTTTGTGTGAAGGCAGCAAAAACAAGCAACATTTCTTGACTTCTGAATTTTAATGCTTTAGCTTCTTCTTCTTTCTATCTCTTTTCTTTTTTGATAAGTATATTCTTTTTCTCTTTCTTACTTTCTTCTTCTTCTTCTTATCATTTTATTTTTATTTATTTATGTTCCGTCTTTTACAAATCATCATCTAGCTATATTGTGCCCTTGTTGGTGTGGCGGGGTTGGGGCGGGACATCATTTACGTTGTAGGTGCTCTCTCCTCAAATTTCTATTGCAATTGACTTAACATATTCAATTTGTGAATTTTAGGGGAAAAGGTGCAATGCAGAAGAGGGTGAGTGCCCTTCGTGATTTAAGGCGTCTATTATCAAGATCCGAATTCCCTCCAATTGAAGTTGGTCTTTAAGCTGGAGCAGTTTCTGTTCTTGTGCAGTGTCTTTCATTTGGTTCTCCAGATGAGCAGGTTCTAAGAATTTCTCATATTTTTGTAGAGTTCATCCATCGAAGGGATAGAAAAGGTGAACCATTTTAAACACGAATCAGTTCAGTCATGTTTGAGTAACAGTCTAGGAATTTAAAGATTCAATAATATAAAAAATAAAGTTGAATGGAGTTTGGCTGCAGATCCACTAATTTCATTCAATAACCATTTTCATTGTTGATTCAGTGGCCTTATGAAGCTGCTGCTGTGGCTTTTGAGGCTATACCACGGACATTGGCATAGAATTGTGGGGTTAATGTGATACGGACCATGACTGCACTCCAAGGAAAGGTAAAAAAAAATAAAAATTAAATTATTCTCCCCATAACTAATTCCTTTTTCTTTTTTGTTTGAATATTAATAATGATTCCATTTCCTCCTAAACGCTGATCTCTCTCTTCATTGCTCTCATATTTTAATAAAAGCATGCAAATGGTGAAAATGCATGGATGGGCATAGATGGGAACACGGGTGCAATCACTGATATGAAAGAGCGCAAGGTAAGAGCTTAATCATCTTTTGCTTTCTCTCTTTGTGGAATTTTTTAAATAAATAATAGTTCAATAGTACCATACTGAGAATTTCTCATATTTTTGTATAGTTGTTGTGTCATTCATTTCTTGGTCTGAAATTTTGTCATATGCATGCAAATGTTTTCTAAGTAGGCATCAAGTGTTTTTCCATAATAAAAATGAGAAAGGAAGTGGATGAAGTTGCAGATCTTAGTTCTTTTAGGTGCCCATCCTCTATCAACTAGTCTTCTCTGCATTAAGAATGACACTTTTTATCTTCCTATGATTTAGAGTTCGCTTGAAAAGAGAATGCATCTGTGTGGATTACTGTTTGTCTTACCATTTAAAATTGGCATGGGAGAACTAAAAGAAAACTTTCTGATTATTATCACAATTATAATTACAATTGTTATATTGCAGTTGCTTGAGGCAGCTTGGTGCCTTACAAATATTGCAGCTGGAAAACCAGAAGAAACAAAAGCTTTGTTGCCTGCATTACCACTGCTTATTGCTCATTTGGGAGGTTTGTAATGGTTTCTGCATTCCCTTTTGATATGAATGATCTGCTCTTTCTTCTTACAAGTAAAATTTTGATCAATCTTTTGAGCTGAAAGGTCTAAGAACATTATAAGATAACTTGAGTGATTATAAAAGTCCATTTGAAAATCAGTTGTTGAAAGAAAAAAAATAAAAAGACCACTTGAAAGTTGATAATTCAAACCAAGAAATGATGGGAGACCATTGCCAATACATTGAGTCCACTCTTCAATAAGGCACAAATCCTTAAGGTTTTAACAGGTTTTGCTACCTGTGCATACCGATAAATAACCATTTTAGCAAACATGGGGTTGAGTTTTTTTCCTATCACTGGTACTGGTTTACCCTTGGTCCTAACCTAGTGTAGGATCTTGTTCATGAACACTTCAGTAGACCATTTTCCTTGTTATGAACAATACTTTATTACAAAAAGAAGACAGTGAAACCACTGTCTTTTAGATAATTCTCCCAATTTTATACATGTTTTTCGTCGATGTTTGAAACAAAGCTTCTGTTCCTGCAGTGCCACAATAGACACACACTATGTTCAAGTTGTAAAGCAAGGGTATTCAACAAATGTCCCACTTGTAGGCAACAGCTCGATGATATAAGGTGTCTAGCTTTGGAGAAGATGGCTGAATCTCTTGAACTGCATTGCAAGAATGAGGAGTTTGGATGCCCTGAGATCATCCCTTACCACACCAAGCTTATGCATGAAGACTCGTCTAACTTCCAACCATACAACTGTTGACATATTAGGAATGCTTTCCTTATATCATTTAGTGTTGAGATATTAGGAATGTTTAGATATTAGGAAAGTTGGGATATTATGAATATTGAGATATTAGGAATATTGAGATACTAGGAATATTGAGATATTAGGAATATTGAGATATTAGGAAAGTTGAGATATTAGGATATTAGTTGTTATTTCCTTATATCATTCTTTCCCATTCTTAGAATGGTGATTACCCTCTATATATACTCTGTACATGAACGAATGAAAGTATGAATGACAAAAACTACCATTTATCAATTTGAAGATGGTATCAGAGCCATGGAACTGAAATCCTGGATATTTTGTCGCTATGGTAGTCCGACGGTGATCAACCATCCTAAGACAAGCCCTAATATTGATAAATCAACCTTCAAATGCACTCACTGCAATAAGACTGGTCCCACCAGTCTGGATATCCCATAATTTCAAAGCAACGACTCTTGGTATGACCAGGAAAACAATAAGGAACCGAGGGTTTGAACCATGGACCTTTAGATCATGTTTAGGCTATCAACACTTTGTTATTAATTATAATAATTGTGATCAACGGAAGAAGGATTCCAAGAAAACCTCGACTGCAACTGTTGCCGAAATAAAAACAGAGGCTAATGTTGCTGAGAAAGCCTCTACATTGGTAGCCGCTACTGATCATGGTGGTAAGTTTTTAAATACTTTTACACCTGTTATTAATAGTGCATGGATAATTGATTCTGTTGCTACAGATCATATGACTTTTGATTCTAGACAGATTTCACTCCTTAGACCTTCCTCACAAAAAATTGTTTCCACAGCCAATGGTAACACAACCCCAGTCATTGGGGAAGGATCCTTAACTCTTACTGATACTTTGAATTTGGATTCTGTTTTAGTTGTTCCATCTTTAGATTACAATCTTTTGTCAGTTTCTCAAATCACTGCAGCCTTATCTTGTATTGTCATTTTTTACCTGGATTTTGTGTGATTAAGGACATCCAAACAAGACAGACGATTGGTTGTGGTATTAAACGGGGAAAACTCTATTACTTGGACTTGCAGTCAAAGGATTCAAATAAGTTGCAACAAGCCTTGATGGCAAATGGATCTGAGAGGGAGAAGAAAAAGTCTGAAATTTGGTTGTGGCATCGACGTCTGGGACATGCTTCCTTTGGTTATTTAAAAAATTGTTTCCTAGTTTGTTTGCAAAGAGTGATATTTCTGGTTTCCGTTGTGAAATTTGTGAATTGGCTAAAAGTCATCGTGTTTCATTTCCGTTAATTTTGAATAAAAGTCCGTTTCCTTTTATGGTTATACATTCTGATGTTTGGGGCCCATCCAAAGTCCCAACTTTGAGTGGCTCACGTTGGTTTGTTACTTTTATTGATGATTGTACCAGAATGACATGGTTATGCTTGATGAAGACCAAAGATGAAGTGAACTTGTTGTTTCAAAAATTTCATAAAATGATTGAAACTCAGTACAATGCAAAGGTTCGGGTTCTGCGTAGTGATAATGGTGGAGAATATCAAAGTTCTGATCTTCAAAAGTATTTGGAAGGACATGGCATCATTCATCAGACTACTTGTTCCAATACACCCTAGCAAAATGGAGTCACTGAATGAAAAAATCAACACTTGTTAGAGGTTGTTCGTGCTTCCTTGATAGCAGCAAAAACACCGATATCTTATTGGGGAGAAGCAATCACATCTGCCGCATACTTGATCAATCGGGTACCTTCTAGCTCACTTAACTTTCAAACACCTCTCCAAGCTCTTACTAATGTCGTAGTTGCCCCAACCGTCCCAAATCTACCTCCTCGTGTTTTTGGTTGCATGGCATTTGTGCATCTACACAAGCACCAACACTCCAAGTTAACTTCCCATGCATTGCAATGTGTGTTTGTTGGATATGCATTGCACAAAAAGAGATATCGATGTTACCATCCTCCAACTCAACAAATGTATATTACAATGGATGTGGTGTTTCATGAAGATTCAATGTATTTTTCATCTGAGTCTGAACTTCAGGGGGAGTACCATAAGGAAATTCAGACTCTCGATTATGATTATCATATCTCTGAGGAAGATGAATCTGGACAATCTGAACTAGTGAACCAAGAAGTGGGTGAGTTGGATATGAGTGGTCAACAATTTGGGTCCGAAGATGTCTTCACTAAAATACCAAACCAATCATCGTCTGTTGAGGGTGTTCTTAATTTGGAACCTGATCCATTCATGAAACGGTTACCACATCGTCATAATAGAGGTATTCTTAAACCCACATATGAACCTGAATTGTCTACTAAAGTCAAATATCCCATGAGCAACTATGTGTCTACCTATCGTTTGTCTGAATCAAATAAGTCATTTGTAAATCAATTATCTACTGTAGCTATTCCTAACAGTGTGCAGGAAGCCTTAGCTGATCCAAGGTGGAAAGCAGCCATGAATGAAGAGATGAAATCATTGCAGAAGAATGAAACATGAGAACTCGTAGAATATCCACCAGGAAAGAAGCCAGTTGGGTGTCGTTGGATCTATACTATGAAGTATAAGGAAGATGGTAGTATTGAACGATTTAAAGCAAAACTGGTAGCAAAAGGGTACACTCAAACTTATGGAATTGACTACACAGAGACATTTGTACCTGTAGCTAAGATCAACACAATTCGAGTATTACTGTCTTTAGCTGCAAACCTAAATTGGTCATTACAACAATTTGATGTGAAAAATGCCTTTCTGCATGGCGAGTTATCTGAAGAAGTATATATGGATCTTCCACCAGGATGCATGGTGTCAGAAAAGCAATGTCAAAAGGTGTGCAAATTGAAGAAGTCATTGTATGGGTTGAAGCAATCCCCGAGAGCATGGTTTGGAAGGTTCACAAAGTCAATGAGAGCTTTTGGCTATCGTCAAAGTAATTCAGATCACACTTTGTTCCTAAAAAAGCAACATGGTAAGATTACGACACTCATCGTATATGTGGATGACATGGTAGTTACAGGAAGTGATCCTGAAGAAAGAAAAGCTCTGCAAAATTATCTATCTAGAGAATTCGAAATGAAAGATCTAGGTCCTCTGAAATACTTTCTTGGGATTGAAGTTTCTCGATCAAGTGAAGGAATTTTTCTGTCTCAAAGAAAGTATGCCTTAGATCTTTTACAGAAGACTAGAATGTCGGGATGTCAACCTGTTAATACACCAATAGAAGAAGGTCTGAAATTGTGTGTTGAGCCTAATCAAGTATCAACTGATAAGGGAAGATACCAGAGACTTGTGGGGAGATTAATATACTTAGCTCATACAAGACCAGATCTTGCTTATGCATTGAGTGTAGTGAGTCAATACATGCATAATCCTGGAGAGCAACATATGAATGCAGTCATGCGTATTTTGAGGTATTTGAAGAATGCTCATGGGAAGGGAATTTTGTTCGCTAAAAATGTTGATCATCAGAGTATAGAAGTATATACTGATGCTGATTTGGCCGGTGCAGTGGATGATAGGCGATCTACATCTGGTTACTTTACCTTTGTAGGTGGTAATCTTGTGACATGGAAAAGTAAGAAGCAGAATGTCGTCGCTCGTTCAAGTGCATAAGCGGAATTTAGAGGTATGACTCTAGGACTTTGTGAGGCATTATGGCTAAGACTCCTCTTACAGGATTTAGGTTACCTATCTAGGCAACCAATCCAATTGTTTTGTGACAATAAAGCCGCATGTGACATTGCTCATAATCCAGTACAACATGATCGTACAAAGCATGTCGAGGTGGATAGATTCTTCATTAAGGAAAAGTTGGATGATAAGATTGTGGAATTGCCTAAGATTCGATCAGAAGATCAATTGGCCGATATCCTTACCAAAGCTGTCTCAAGTCAAGTGTTCTCAAAATTTTTAGACAAGTTGGGCATGTGTGACATCTATGCACCAACTTGAGGGGGAGTGTTGAGATATTAGGAATGCTTTCCTTATATCATTCTTTCCTTATATCATTTAGTGTTGAGATATTAGGAATGTTTAGATATTAGGAAAGTTGAGATATTATGAATATTGAGATATTAGGAATATTGAGATATTAGGAAAGTTGAGATATTAGGATATTAGTTGTTATTTCCTTATATCATTCTTTCCTTGTATCATTCTTTCCCATTCTTAGAATGGTGATTACCCTCTATATATACTCTGTACATGAACGAATGAAAGTATGAATGACAAAAACTACCATTTATCAATTTGAAGAACAACTGCCCATGGTATGGATGTCCGTGCTCTGTTCTTGGGGATATTCCACTCCTTGTTTCTCACTTGACAAATTATCACAAGGCAATCATGCTCTATGGCTACAAGTTCAAACTTGAATTTTTTATAGAAGATCTCTATAAATACCAAAGCTACAAATGGGATGTAACTGTAAGTACTTTTTTTACATTGCCATAAATTTAGATTCATAAAACGTAACCTTTAGATAAGCACCTTGGCACCATACATTAAGAGTGATGCCAAAAATAGTGCATACATGATTCATAGGCTACTGAAAAACAGTCCCAGTAGGATAACATGGTTGGTTGTTAGATTATGGCAAATAACATAATTTTCTCTTTTGCCCTTTCAGATCATCAATTGTTTTGACAAATACTTCTATCACCATGCTGAAGCCTTCCTTATAGGGTCGACTCCCATTTACATGGCATTCCTTAGCCTGATAGGCAACCAAGCAGAGGCCGACAACTACAGCTACAGCCTAGAGATAGGTGGAAATGGGGGGAAGCTTACTGTAAAGGCCATCCCATGAAGCATTAGAGAGAGTAAGAGGAGTAGCTTGGAGAGTGCGAACAACCTCATTGTGCTGGGACGCATGGTGTTTTCCTTAGGAGGGGAGACGAGAATGCCCATGCTTCGGGTTACAGGTCGGATATGGAAAGCCCAGATTCCAGGATAAAACTGGTTGATTGATTGATATAAGGGTTTTTGAGATTTATCCCTCTGTAATTTTTCTTATTTTCACTCTGTAAACATGTAATTTATCTTCTTTTCACTATGTAAACAAAGACGAAGAATCATGAACAGAATATGAAACAACTTATTGTGTAGATTCGTGGATTGAATTAATCCATTCAATGACACATGATATAAAAAATTTTGATTTTACAAATATTTATATTAATTTTTTCCTATAGTACTTATTTCATGTTTTATATAAAATTGTTGAGTTTACAAATATTATTTTTTTGCAGTGAGTATTGATGAGTGCATGTCTTGGATTCTGATTTTATGTTGTTGAACTCTATTAAAATGCTATTTATTTAAGAAACATGTATATTTGGGAGGTCTTGCTTACTAGGTTTTGGACTCAAAAATGGGTTTTTAATAATTCAATAATAGGAGACATTTCACCTGTTCAACCAGGTTGTGCTTCCACTAGAGGGTGCTTCTTTTGACACATCTCATGCTTTACATCATGATAATTTTAAAGTATCTTATTTGGAGCTTTCCACCATTTTTTATTTTACACATTTGTGTAAAATTGTTCAGTCTTATCATCCTAACCTTAATTAATAGATGTCTTCTTCTAGGACCCTGAAATTTTAATTTTTATCTTCTGTTCATGTATGTACAAAACAAGTTGGTCAAGGTTAGATCTTGTAATTATCCAATTAGTTAAAGTTTTCATACGGGGATGTGCAAGATGGAATATGGAACTATAGGATGAAAGTGATGGTTAGAAGCTGATTTCCTTGAGTTTGAGGACATGTTGGAAGTGGATTCCTTCAAGAAACAGATCAAAACTCCTTCTCTCTTATTTAACTTATCCTGCTTTGACTTTTCAGCCTATGTGTTTTTTTATGACTGTTGCTCCAAGCCCTGGTTGCCGGATAACCATTACTTTTTCTTCCACTTTCTACTTGGCTTGATTTCCTTGATTTTTGTCCTATTTGTTTGATTGAGCAGGGGTAATGCAAACTTCTTTAAGAGAAGAGTGGGTGATTATCAAAAGGCATTTGTAATGTCAAGCCTAGATGGTGGAAAGAATTATGTCTTCAAGATAGATGAGGAATTTTAGTCATCAATTCATCAATCCCTCAAGTATATTGAATGGATGCTGAAGCTGGGCATCAAAATTTTGTTACTATTCTTTGTGGTAACATTTGCTTACAGTAAACTTTGTTTTCACTTGTTTTCATCCCCTACCTACCCTAACCACCTTACTTTTTTAAGGGCACTGTCCCACAATGTATAGAACAGTGGGCAAAAATCTGAAAAGAGAGGGTTGGGATTGTATTTGAGTGTTTGGGGTTTGGTGGTGGGCACTATGAGGAAGATGAGGGAAAGAAAAACCTAAAAGATTGGCTGATGATTTATGGTTTGAACTTTGAAGAGGCTGCTCACTTTATTTCCTCATAGGGAAAGAACTTGTTTCATGGCTTGTCATACAAGTATATACATTTTTTTTCCCGTTTTTTCATTCAATTTTATTCCTTGTCCTCATTCATTTTGTTTATAATTTAAAGGGCCAATGTACTACAATGGAGTTTACCATATGTTATATCACTACAATTCTTATGTTGCAGTATGGGGTAACATTACATGGGCCCATTCCATATCTTATGTTCTTGTCAAATGGGTTAATCTTGGTCATGCTCTTAATTGAACTAATCCTTGTGACATCAATGGTTGTTGGACTGGTTCTGCCACAATACTTCCCGGAGAAGAACTTGTCATTATATACATTGGAGCAGATACTGAAATCCGACAATTCTAAAACAGGGCATTGGCCAAGAACATATCTGGTCCACTCCATAGAGAATGGATGAAATCACCCCATAATCCTATAATGACTCCTATTGATGGCATTGATGCAAGCAATATCAGAAACCCTGTCACTGCTTGGCAAGCCTTTCTCAAAGTATGAGAATTCTTGATGGAAGCCTAAGAAATGGTCATGGCACAACACTTTTTTTTCAAAGTAGAGACTTTGTGAACTGGAAGAAGAGCCAAACCCCTCTTCATTCATCCAATAACACTGGAATGTGGGAGTGTGCAGACTTCTATTCATTGTCGAATGTGCATAAATTGTTTACTTTTAACTGATTCATGCCTAATTGGTGTCTCAACTGATTTGTATCCAGCTGGTGCTCCTTGATGGCGGGAGTAATCAACAAAATTTATACCTATTACACCATGAACTAGGGTAGCAAAGAAAAAGCTACTATAGCATAGTGGCTCTAGGATCGTTCCACTGGGAAGGGTACTCAAGTTGAAAATGATACCAATTCAAAGTGAATTGGTGCTGTTTCATTTCAAGATTAGCTTAAGAAATAAAACACAAACTTTGGTTGAAAAAGGGTTAAGCTTAGGTTAACAACACAGCAAGTGATGAAAATTACTTAAGAAGAAAAACATTCCTTGGAGATTCAGGTTTACAGGGGAGGTTCCTCATGCAAAAGCATAGCTCCGGTCAGTTGGTTCATTTCCTCACATTAGAGAATTAACATAAAGTCAATTCTCTAACAAGTGCTGCACAAATGCATCCCTCAATTGGATTTTAGCTCTAATTCTCTCACTGATGCAACTTGCAATGGTTTGAGCCTCTCACTTAGCCTTTACCATTCAAGGTGATCTTTAACCTTGGATTACCCATCAAAAGCTCGCAAGAGATAACTAATGGATGTCTCCTTAGAGTCCAAAAGCTTACCAAGTGTTGGCTATTCTAGAAAATCCTACCTTCAAGTCACCTACCAGAGGCTCGCAAGGGGTAAACTAGTGCATCTCCATGGTTAGAGATCACTTGCCGTACCAAGTGTTGGCCCATGTGACTCCAAGGTGTTTTAAGTTAACTAAAAACATTAGAAACCATTCATGGGACACAATTTCTCTTCATTCTTAGCTGAAACCACAAAGCTTCTGATTCATGCACTTGGAACCTTTCCCGACAACCTTAACTCCAAGGAACTAAAAAGTTTAGCTACTCATTCTCTGGGGAAAACTCCTCAGAGAGTGCATAACTTAGTAAAATAAGTAAAAACACAATCAAAGTGAGAAGGTAAAGCAGAGCTCAAGCTCAAGCTCTGTGTATTTCTTCCTTTGAAACTTTTACAAAAGGTTCATCACCCTCAGAACAGGCTCCTCGGGCTCTCTTTATACCAAAATCACATTTACAGCTATTACATAGATATTTTTGCCAAATTCCTAACTTAAAAACTAAGGAATCCTATCATTGGTGACTTACAAGGAGAATTTGGGCATTTAAGCAACAAAAATCTAATGAAAAATATCTCCAAGTGTCGGTTACAAATATCGGGAAGCACTAAGGACCACTTCGCAGGTGAAAAGTGAGGTCTGCGAAATTTCGCAGGTGCACAAGAAGAGCTACGAAATTTCTTTGCAGCAAAAGGCTGATTCAACACCTTTGCGAAGTTGACTTCTATCTTGTGGTGTTTGGCTTCCATCGCGGCGTGAAGCTTTAGGGGAAATCCATAGCACTGTGCAAAAGTGTTGCGAAATATCTCGCAACAAAAGGCTGATTCCGCAGCACTTTTCTGAATCCTTCCATCAGCTTGGAGAAGTTGCCTTCCAAAGGTTGTAACTTCCTCAATTCAGCTCCAAATTGCACACGGTTTGAAGCATTGGATTCTTGACTTCCTAATCTTTCAAATGACATATAGCATGCATAATTTGGACTTCAGGAAGTACTCCAAAAGTGGCTGCAGTGACTGTCATCAAAAATGTTTCATGGCTGGATTCTCTTTGCTTTCCCTTGCATTCCCACTTTGCTATGGCAAAAGTGCTTCAAAGCTTTGATTCTTCATGCCTCTAAGATTCCCATTGCTTTCCAAGGATTCCATAAAACTCTCCTCAATCATATAATGCTTTGGTGATCAAAATACTAACAAAAACACCAAAACTTACACAATTTGATTAGAATTGATTGAAAGGGGCCTTAACATGCTAATTGGGTTAAAAGGCACTAACTACTACTCAAAAGTGTTTAAAAAGATTAATTAAAAACTATCAAATAGCACTTTTTGAGTAGTAATCATTAACCCTTATAGCTCTAAAATGTGTATATAAAATTAAGAAGAACCCATATATTTATATATAGCATCTCAAGCTTTTTTTTCATATCTAATCTAATATAGGATATCACACATCCCTTCCAATGAACCACTGTAACAAATGAAAAATGATACATGGCATCGGTGTGTTCATTTGCAATGAAGATCGTCTGATTCACTAATAAAATATATTATTGTTAAACCTAGTATGCTCTTTTACATAAAGTATATTTATGTTATGAATTTTGATTTCAATGAGCATAGCAAATGGAAAATGCCATCATTCACTATGAACCATTTCTCACTTTCCTATATACATTTACTATTTTACAACAGAAAATGGTAAGCCTACAAAGTAGATGTACAATTGAGATGAACCATTTCTCCACTGGTCTAACTAGACATAATGAAAATCAAGAAATTCATGCAACATCTAGCATTACATGTTAGCTTAAGTATAAATTTCAAATATGCTAAAATTTAATTTGGAAAGATTTTAAATTTAATTTCCATACATATAGTTGGTAGCTTTACATTGCAAATAAAATAGATTTGAAGATAAAGCACATAAGAGGGTGGTGTAAGGGTAGGAGAGGAAGGCGCGAGGCTTGGGAGATGTTGAGTTGAGGTTTAGCTAAGCTAGTACATAGGGGCCCTTAAGGTAGTACCTAAAGGCCACTAAGGTAGTACCTAAGGTACAATCCCTAAAAAGCACTTGGGGACCACTTGAGAACTCAAGCAAAGCACATAAGGGGATGGTGTAAGGGTAGGAGAGGAAGACCCGAGGCTTGGGAGAGGTTGAGTTGAGGTTTAGCTAAGGTAGTACCTAGGGGCCCTTAAGGTAGTACCTAAAGGCCACTAAGGTAGGACCTCAAGGCCACTAAGGTAGTACCTCAAGGCCACTAAGGTAGTATCTAAGGTACAATCCCTAAAAAACACTTGTGGACCACTTGAGCACTTGAGCGAAGCACATAATGGCATTGTGTAAGGATAAGAGAGGAAGGCCCGAGGCTTGGGAGAGGTTGAGTTGAGGTCTAGCTAAGGTAGTACCTAGGGTCCCTTAAGGTAGTACCTCAAGGTCACTAAGGTAGTACCTTAAGGCCACTAAGGTAGTACCTAAGGAACAGTAGCAAAAAACCATTGGTGGACCACTTGAGGACTCAAGAGAAGCATATAATGGCATGGTCTAAGGGTCACAAAGGAAGACCCGAGGATTGGGAGAGGTTGAGTTGAAGTTTAGCTAAGGTAGTACCTAGGGTCCCTTAAGGTAGTACCTAAAGGCCACTAAGGTAGTACCTAAGGGCCATTAAGGTAGTACCTAAGGAACAGTAGCAAAAAACCATTGGTGGACCACTTGAGGACTCAAGAGAAGCATATAAAGGCATGGTCTAAGGGTGACAAAGGAAGACCCGAGGCTTGGGAGAGGTTGAGTTGAAGTTTTGGTAAGGTAGTACCTAGGGGCCCTTAAGGTAGTACCTGAAGGCCACTAAGGTAGTACCTAAAGGCCATTAAGGTAGTACCTAAGGAAGAGTAGCAAAAAACCATTGGTGGACCACTTGAGGACTCAAGAGAAGCATATAATGGCATGGTCTAAGGGTGACAAAGGAAGACCCGAGGCTTGGGAGAAGTTGAGTTGAAGTTTAGCTAAGGTAGTACCTAGGGTCCCTTAAGGCAGTACCTGAAGACCATTAAGGTAGTACCTAAAGGCCATTAAGGTAGTACCTAAGGAACAGTAGCAAAAAACCATTGGTGGACCACTTTACTCAAGAGAAGCATATAATGACATGGTCTAAGGGTCACAAATGAAAAACCAAGGCTTGGGAGAGGTTGAGTTGAAGTTTAGCTAAGGTATTACCTAGGATCCCTTAAGGTAGTACCTCAAGGCCACTAAGGTAGTACCTTAAGGCCATTAAGGTAGTACCTAAGGAATAGTAGCAAAAAACCATTGGTGAACCACTTGAGGACTCAAGAGAAGCATATAATGGCATGGTCTAAGGGTAACAAAGGAAGACCCGAGGCTTGGGAGAGGTTGAGTTCAAGTTTAGCTAAAGTAGTACCTGGGGTCCCTTAAGGTAGTATCTGAAGGCCACTAAGGTAGTACCTAAAGGCCTTTAAGGTAGTACCTAAGGAACAATA
This sequence comes from Vitis riparia, assembly GCF_004353265.1. Taxonomy (NCBI): domain Eukaryota; kingdom Viridiplantae; phylum Streptophyta; class Magnoliopsida; order Vitales; family Vitaceae; genus Vitis; species Vitis riparia. The sequence goes on from NC_048444.1 coordinate 25,798,362, forward strand.
GCAAAAAACCATTGGTGGACCACTTGAGGACTCAAGAGAAGCATATAATGGCATCGTCTAAGGGTCACAAAGGAAGACCCGAGGCTTGGGAGAGGTTGAATTGAAGTTTTGGTAAGGTAGTACCTAGGGGCCCTTAAGGGAGTACCTGAAGGCCACTAAGGTAGTACCTAAAGGCCATTAAGGTAGTACCTAAGGAACAGTAGCAAAAAACCATTGGTCGACCACTTGAGGACTCAAGACAAGCATATAATGGCATGGTCTAAGGGTGACAAAGGAAGACCCGAGGCTTGGGAGAGGTTGAGTTGAAGTTTAGCTAAGGTAGTACCTAGGGTCCCTTAAGGTAGTATCTGAAGGCCACTGAGGTAGTACCTAAAGGCCATTAAGGTAGTACCTAAGGAACAGTAGCAAAAAACCATTGGTGGACCACTTGAGGACTCAAGAGAAGCATATAATGGCATGGTCTAAGGGTCACAAAGGAAGACCCGAGGCTCAGGAGAGGTTGAGTTGAAGTTTAGCTAAGGTATACCTAGGGCCCTTAAGGTAGTACCTGAAGGCCACTAAGGTAGTACCTAAAGGCCATTAAGGTAGTACCTAAGGAACAGTAGCAAAAAACCATTGGTGGACCACTTGAGGACTCAAGAGAAGCATATAATGGCATGGTCTAAGGGTGACAAAGGAAGACTCGAGGCTTGGGAGAGGTTGAGTTGAAGTTTAGCTAAGGTAGTACCTAGGGTCCCTTAAGGTAGTACCTGAAGGCCACTAAGGTAGTACCTAAAGGCATTAAGGTAGTATCTAAGGAACAGTAGCAAAAAACCATTGGTGGACAACTTGAGGACTCAAGAGAAGCATATAATGGCATGGTTTAAGGTACAAAGGAAGACCCGAGGCTTGGGAGAGGTTGAGTTGAAGTTTAGCTAAAGTAATACCTAGGGTCCCTTAAGGTAGTATCTGAAGGCCACTAAGGTAGTACCTAAAGGCCATTAAGGTAGTACCTAAGGAACAGTAGCAAAAAACCATTGGTGGACCACTTGAAGACTCAAGAGAAGCATATAATGGCATGGTCTGAGGGTGACAAAGGAAGACCCGAGGCTTGGGAGAGGTTGAGTTGAAGTTTTGGTAAGGTAGTACCTAGGGGCCCTTAAGGTAGTACCTCAAGGTCACTAAGGTAGTACCTTAAGGCCACTAAGGTAGTACCTAAGGAACAGTAGCAAAAAACCATTGGTGGACCACTTGAGGACTCAAGAGAAGCATTTAATGGCATGGTCTAAGGGTCACAAAGGAAGACCCGAGATTGGGAGAGATTGAGTTGAAGTTTAGCTAAGGTAGTACCTAGGGTCCCTTAAAGTAGTACCTAAAGGCCACTAAGGTAGTACCTAGGGCCTTAAGGTAGTACTCAAGGTCACTAAGGTAGTACCTTAAGGCCACTAAGGTAGTACCTAAGGAACAGTAGCAAAAAACCATTGGTGGACCACTTGAGGACTCAAGAGAAGCATTTAATGGCATGGTCTAAGGGTCACAAAGGAAGACCCGAGGATTGGGAGAGGTTGAGTTGAGGTTTAGCTAAGGTAGTACCTAGGGACCCTGAAGGTAGTACCTAAAGGCCACTAAGGTAGGACCTCAAGGCCACTAAGGTAGTACCTCAAGGCCACTAAGGTAGTATCTAAGGTACAATCCCTAAAAAACACTTGTGGACCACTTGAGCACTTGAGCGAAGCACATAATGGCATGGTGTAAGGATAGGAGAGGAAGGCCCGAGGCTTGGGAGAGGTTGAGTTGAGGTTTAGCTAAGGTAGTACCTAGGGTCCCTTAAGGTAGTACCTCAAGGTCACTAAGGTAGTACCTTAAGGCTACTAAGGTAGTACCTAAGGAACAGTAGCAAAAAACCATTGGTGGACCACTTGAGGACTCAAGAGAAGCATATAATGGCATGGTCTAAGGGTCACAAAGGAAGACCCGAGGATTGGGAGAGGTTGAGTTGAAGTTTAGCTAAGGTAGTACCTAAAGGCCACTAAGGTAGTACCTAAGGGCCATTAAGGTAGTACCTAAGGAACAGTAGCAAAAAACCATTGGTGGACCACTTAAGGACTCAAGAGAAGCATATAATGGCATGGTCTAAGGGTGACAAAGGAAGACCCGAGGCTTGGGAGAGGTTGAGTTGAAGTTTTGGTAAGGTAGTACCTAGGGGCCCTTAAGGTAGTACCTGAAGGCCACTAAGGTAGTACCTAAAGGCCATTAAGGTAGTACCTAAGGAAGAGTAGCAAAAAAACCATTGGTGGACCACTTGAGGACTCAAGAGAAGCATATAATGGCATGGTCTAAGGGTGACAAAGGAAGACCCGAGGCTTGGGAGAAGTTGAGTTGAAGTTTAGCTAAGGTAGTACCTAGGGTCCCTTAAGGCAGTACCTGAAGACCATTAAGGTAGTACCTAAGGAACAGTAGCAAAAAACCATTGGTGGACCACTTTACTCAAGAGAAGCATATAATGACATGGTCTAAGGGTCACAAATGAAAAACCAAGGCTTGGGAGAGGTTGAGTTGAAGTTTAGCTAAGGTATTACCTAGGATCCCTTAAGGTAGTACCTCAAGGCCACTAAGGTAGTACCTTAAGGCCATTAAGGTAGTACCTAAGGAATAGTAGCAAAACACCATTGGTGAACCACTTGAGGACTCAAGAGAAGCATATAATGGCATGGTCTAAGGGTGACAAAGGAAGACCCGAGGCTTGGGAGAGGTTGAGTTGAAGTTTAGCTAAGGTAGTACCTAAGGTCCCTTAAAGTAGTACCTAAAGGCCATTAAGGTAGTACCTAAGGAACAGTAGCAAAATACCATTGGTGGACCACTGGAGGACTCAAGAGAAGTATATAATGGCATGGTCTGAGAGTGACAAAGGAAGACCCGAGGCTTGGGAGAGGTTGAGTTGAAGTTTTGGTAAGGTAGTACCTAGGGGCCCTGAAGGTAGTACCTCAAGGTCACTAATGTAGTACCTTAAGGCCACTAAGGTAGTACCTAAGGAACAGTAGCAAAAAACCATTGGTAGACCACTTGAGGACTCAAGAGAAGCATTTAATGGCATGGTCTAAGGGTCACAAAGGAAGACCCGAGGATTGGGAGAGGTTGAGTTGAAGTTTAGCTAAGGTAGTACCTAGGGTCCCTTAAAGTAGTACCTAAAGGCCACTAAGGTAGTACCTAAGGGCCATTAAGGTAGTACCTAAGGAACAGTAGCAAAAAACCATTGGTGGACCACTTGAAGACTCAAGAGAAGCATATAATGGCATGGTCTAAGGGTGACAAAGGAAGACCCGAGGCTTGGGAGAGGTTGAGTTGAAGTTTGGTAAGGTAGTACCTAGGGGCCCTGAAGGTAGTACCTGAAGGCCACTAAGGTAGTACCTAAAGGCCATTAAGGTAGTACCTAAGGAAGAGTAGCAAAAAAACCATTGGTGGACCACTGGAGGACTCAAGAGAAGCATATAATGGCATGGTCTTAGGGTGACAATGGAAGACTCGAGGCTTCGGAGAAGTTGAGTTGAAGTTTAGCTAAGGTAGTACCTAGGGTCCCTTAAGGCAGTACCTGAAGACCATTAAGGTAGTACCTAAAGGCCATTAAGGTAGTACCTAAGGAACAGTAGCAAAAAACCATTGCTGGACCACTTTACTCAAGAGAAGCATATAATGACATGATCTAAGGGTCACAAATGAAAAACCAAGGCTTGGGAGAGGTTGAGTTGAAGTTTAGCTAAGGTAGTACCTAGGGTCCCTTAAGGTAGTACCTGAAGGCCACTATGGTAGTACCTAAAGGCAATTAAGGTAGTACCTAAGGAACAGTAGCAAAAAAGCATTGGTGGACAACTTGATGACTCAAGAGAAGCATATAATGGCATGGTGTAAGGGTAACAAAGGAAGACCCGAGGCTTGGGAGAGATTGAGTTGAAGTTTAGCTAAGGTAGTACGTAGAGGCCCTTAAGGTAGTACCTGAAGGCCACTAAGGTAGTACCTAAAGGCCATTAACGTAGTACCTAAGGAACAGTAGCAAAAAACCATTGGTGGACAACTTGAGGACTCAAGAGAAGCATATAATGACATGGTCTAAGGGTGACAAAGGAAGACTTGAGTCTTGGGAGAGGTGGAGTTAAGTTTGGTAAGGTAGTACCTAGGGGCCCTTAAGGTAGTACCTGAAGGCCACTAAGGTAGTACCTTAAGGCCATTAAGGTAGTACCTAAGGAATAGTAGCAAAAAACCATTGGTGAACCACTTGAGGACTCAAGAGAAGCATATAATGGCATGGTCTAAGGGTAACAAAGGAAGACCCGAGGCTTGGGAGAGGTTGAGTTGAAGTTTAGCTAAATTAGTACCTAGGGTCCCTTAAGGTAGTATCTGAAGGCCACTAAGGTAGTACCTAAAGGCCATTAAGGTAGTACCTAAGGAACAATAGCAAAAAACCATTGGTGGACCACTTGAGGACTCAAGAGAAGCATATAATGGCATGGTCTAAGGGTCACAAAGGAAGACCCGAGGCTCAGGAGAGGTTGAGTTGAAGTTTAGCTAAGGTACTACCTAGGGGCCCTTAAGGTAGTACCTGAAGGCCTTTTAGGTAGTACCTAAAGGCCATTAGGGTAGTACCTAAGGAACAGTAGCAAAAAAACCGTTGGTGGACTACTTGAGGACTCAAAAGAAGCATATAATGGCATGGTCTAAGGGTGACAAAGGAAGACTCGAGGCTTGGGAGAGGTTGAGTTGAAGTTTAGCTAAGGTAGTACCTAGGGTCCCTTAAGGTAGTACCTGAAGGCCACTATGGTAATACCTAAAGGCAATTAAGGTAGTACCTAAGGAACAGTAGCAAAAAAGCATTGGTGGACAACTTGATGACTCAAGAGAAGCATTTAATGGCATGGTCTAAGGGTCACAAAGGAAGACCCGAGGATTGGGAGAGGTTGAGTTGAAGTTTAGCTAAGGTAGTACCTAGGGTCCCTTAAAGTAGTACCTAAAGGCCACTAAGGTAGTACCTAAGGGCCATTAAGGTAGTACCTAAGGAACAGTAGCAAAAAACCATTGGTGGACCACTTGAAGACTCAAGAGAAGCATATAATGGCATGGTCTAAGGGTGACAAAGGAAGACCCGAGGCTTGGGAGAGGTTGAGTTGAAGTTTTGGTAAGGTAGTACCTAGGGGCCCTGAAGGTAGTACCTGAAGGCCACTAAGGTAGTACCTAAAGGCCATTAAGGTAGTACCTAAGGAAGAGTAGCAAAAAAACCATTGGTGGACCACTGGAGGACTCAAGAGAAGCATATAATGGCATGGTCTTAGGGTGACAATGGAAGACTCGAGGCTTGGGAGAAGTTGAGTTGAAGTTTAGCTAAGGTAGTACCTAGGGTCCCTTAAGGCAGTACCTGAAGACCATTAAGGTAGTACCTAAAGGCCATTAAGGTAGTACCTAAGGAACAGTAGCAAAAAACCATTGCTGGACCACTTTACTCAAGAGAAGCATATAATGACATGATCTAAGGGTCACAAATGAAAACCAAGGCTTGGGAGAGGTTGAGTTGAAGTTTAGCTAAGGTATACCTAGGGTCCCTTAAGGTAGTACCTGAAGGCCACTAAGGTAGTACCTTAAGGCCATTAAGGTAGTACCTAAGGAATAGTAGCAAAAAACCATTGGTGAACCACTTGAGGACTCAAGAGAAGCATATAATGGCATGGTCTAAGGGTCACAAAGGAAGACCCGAGGATTGGGAGAGGTTGAGGTGAAGTTTAGCTAAGGTAGTACCTAGGGTCCCTTAAGTAGTACCTAAAGGCCACTAAGGTAGTACCTAAGGCCATTAAGGTAGTACCTAAGGAACAGTAGCAAAAACCATTGGTGGACCACTTGAAGACTCAAGAGAAGCATATAATGGCATGGTCTAAGGGTGACAAAGGAAGACCCGAGGCTTGGGAGAGGTTGAGTTGAAGTTTGGTAAGGTAGTACCTAGGGGCCCTGAAGGTAGTACCTGAAGGCCACTAAGGTAGTACCTAAAGGCCATTAAGGTAGTACCTAAGGAAGAGTAGCAAAAAAACCATTGGTGGACCACTGGAGGACTCAAGAGAAGCATATAATGGCATGGTCTTAGGGTGACAATGGAAGACCCGAGGCTTGGGAGAAGTTGAGTTGAAGTTTAGCTAAGGTAGTACCTAGGGTCCCTTAAGGCAGTACCTGAAGACCATTAAGTAGTACCTAAAGGCCATTAAGGTAGTACCTAAGGAACAGTAGCAAAAAACCATTGCTGTACCACTTTACTCAAGAGAAGCATATAATGCATGATCTAAGGGTCACAAATGAAAAACCAAGGCTTGGGAGAGGTTGAGTTGAAGTTTAGCTAAGGTATTACCTAGGGTCCCTTAAGGTAGTACCTGAAGGCCACTAAGGTAGTACCTTAAGGCCATTAAGGTAGTACCTAAGGAATAGTAGCAAAAAACCATTGGTGAACCAGTTGAGGACTCAAGAGAAGCATATAATGGCATGGTCTAAGGGTAACAAAGGAAGACCCGAGGCTTGGGAGAGGTTGAGTTGAAGTTTAGCTAAATTAGTACCTAGGGTCCCTTCAGGTAGTATCTGAAGGCCACTAAGGTAGTACCTAAAGGCCATTAAGGTAGTACCTAAGGAACAGTAGCAAAAAATCATTGGTGGACCACTTGAGGACTCAAGAGAAGCATATAATGGCATGGTCTAAGGGTCATAAAGGAAGACCCGAGGCTTGGGAGAGGTTGAATTGAAGTTTTGGTAAGGTAGTACGTAGGGGCCCTTAAGGTAATACCTGAAGGCCACTAAGGTAGTACCTAAAGGCCATTAAGGTAGTACCTAAGGAAGAGTAGCAAAAAAACCATTGGTGAACCACTTGAGGACTCAAGAGAAGCATATAATGGCATGGTCTAAGGGTGACAAAGGAAGACTCGAGGCTTGGGAGAGGTTGAGTTGAAGTTTAGCTAAGGTAGTACCTAGGGTCCCTTAAGGTAGTATCTGAAGGCCACTAAGGTAGTACCTAAAGGCCATTAAGGTAGTACCTAAGGAACAATAGCAAAAAACCATTGGTGGACCACTTGAGGACTCAAGAGAAGCATATAATGGCATGGTCTAAGGGTCACAAAGGAAGACCCGAGGCTCAGGAGAGGTTGAGTTGAAGTTTAGCTAAGGTACTACCTAGGGGCCCTTAAGGTAGTACCTGAAGGCCTTTAGGTAGTACCTAAAGGCCATTAAGGTAGTACCTAAGGAACAGTAGCAAAAAACCGTTGGTGGACTACTTGAGGACTCAAAAGAAGCATATAATGGCATGGTCTAAGGGTGACAAAGGAAGACTCGAGGCTTGGGAGAGGTTGAGTTGAAGTTTAGCTAAGGTAGTACCTAGGGTCCCTTAAGGTAGTACCTGAAGGCCACTATGGTAGTACCTAAAGGCAATTAAGGTAGTACCTAAGGAACAGTAGCAAAAAAGCATTGGTGGACAACTTGATGACTCAAGAGAAGCATATAATGGCATGGTGTAAGGGTAACAAAGGAAGACCCGAGGCTTGGGAGAGATTGAGTTGAAGTTTAGCTAAGGTAGTACGTAGAGGCCCTTAAGGTAGTACCTGAAGGCCACTAAGGAAGTACCTAAAGGCCATTAAGGTAGTACCTAAGGAACAGTAGCAAAAAAACCATTGGTGGACCACTTGAGGACTCAAGAGAAGCATATAATGGCATGGTCTAAGGGTGACAAAGGAAGACTCGAGGCTTGGGAGAGGTTGAGTTGAAGTTTAGCTAAGGTAGTACCTAGGGTCCCTTAAGGTAGTACCTGAAGGCCACTAAGGTAGTACCTAAAGGCAATTAAGGTAGTACCTAAGGAACAGTAGCAAAAAACCATTGGTGGACAACTTGAGGACTCAAGAGAAGCATATAATGGCATGGTTTAAGGATAACAAAGGAAGACCCGAGGCTTGGGAGAGGTTGAGTTGAAGTTTAGCTAAGGTAGTACCTAGAGGCCCTTAAGGTAGTACCTGAAGGCCACTAAGGTAGTACCTGAAGGCCACTAAGGTATACCTAAAGGCCATTAAGGTAGTACCTAAAGAACAGTAGCAAAAAACCATTGGTGGACAACTTGAGGACTCAAGAGAAGCATATAATGGCATGGTCTAAGGGTGACAAAGGAAGACCCGAGGCTTGGGAGAGGTTGAGTTGAAGTTTAGTTAAAGTAGTACCTAGGGGCCCTTAAGGTAGTACCTGAAGGCCACTAAGGTAGTACCTAAAGGCCATTAATGTAGTACCTAAGGAACAGTAGCAAAAAACCATTGGTGGACAACTTGAGGACTCAAGAGAAGCATATAATGACATGGTCTAAGGGTGACAAAGGAAGACTTGAGTCTTGGGAGAGGTGGAGTTTAAGTTTTGGTAAGGTAGTACCTAGGGGCCCTTAAGGTAGTACCTGAAGGCCACTAAGGTAGTACCTAAAGGCCATTAAGGTAGTACCTAAGGAACAGTAGCAAAAACCATTGGTGGACAACTTGAGGAGTCAAGAGAAGCATATAATGGTATGGTCTAAGGGTCACAAAGGAAGACCCAAGGCTTGGGAGAGGTTGAGTTGAAGTTTAACTAAGGTAGTACCTAGGGTCCCTTAAGGTAGTACCTGAAGGCCACCAAGGTAGTACCTAAAGGCCATTAAGGTAGTACCTAAGCAACAGTAGCAAAAAACCATTGGTGGACAACTTGAGGACTCAAGAGAAGCATATGATGGCATGGTCTAAGGGTCACAAATGAAGACCCGAGGCTTGGGAGAGGTTGAGTTGAAGTTTAGCTAATGTGGTACCTAGGGTCCCTTAAGGTAGTACCTAAAGGCCACTAAGGTAGTACCTTAAGGCCACTAAGGTAGTACCTAAGGTACAGTCCATAAAAAGCACTTGTGGACCACTTGAGCACTAGAGAGAAGCACATAAGGAGATGGTGTATGGGTAGGAAAGGAAGGCCCGAGGCTTGGGAGAGGTTGAGTTGAGGTTTAGCTAAGGTAGTACCTAGGGGCCCTTAAGGTAGTACCTGAAGGCCACTAAGGTAGTACCTAAGGTACAATCCCTAAAAAGCACTTGGGGACCACTTGAGCACTCAAGAGAAGTACATAAAGGGATGGTGTAAGGGTAGGAGAGGAAGGTCTGAGGCTTTGGAGTGGGTGAGTTGAGGTTTAGTTAAGGTAGTACCTAGGGGCCCTTAAGGTAGTACCTAAAGGCCACTAAGGTAGTACCTAAGGTACAGTCCCTAAAAAACGAAACTACTTCCCAAAATTTCCTTCTAAAATATTATTATTGAGCTTTACTTGAAGTGGGTCATTGGATGAATGGTTCTATAATTGAGAAGTGTTCACCAAAATCATCAAATCAATTTCGACCCCATATGTAAAAGAGAGCCTTTTTTTTTTATCTACTTTCCCAAAAATACACTGAAATGTTGAATTTAAATGGTTTTCTGCTGGTTTGATTGAAGAAGAAGACAGGATTACTCCTTGAAGGTGGAAATTCGTACCAGCAGAAATGGTCTTCTTCTTCACCTTTTTTGAGGAAAAATTACAGGATTACTCCTTGAAGGTGGAAACCCACTGAACGAAGACCCACATAGCTCATGTTGTGTTCCCTCTGATCGGCTTCTTCTCGGTTCAAATTTGAGTGCTTATTACATGGAATATTTTGAAGACCAGTGGCTGCTTACATGGAGACCGTGGTGGCTACTGACAAGGAAAACAAAAGGGCAATTTTGGAATAACTTTTTGAAATTGTATTTAGTGAATAAAGCCCATATTCCACTTTCTATGGGTTTCATTCCCATATAACCTTCAAATGGACCTCCCGAAACACAACTTCCCTTTTTTTTTTTTATAAATATAGGCGCTAAAACACAAGTTTCCCTCATAATTAACCACATATGTAGACAGTTCAACTTTTCCTATCTCTCTATATTTTGTTACTTTCTTCGTCAACATATCGAAAAGAGAGCTAATAATTCACCATAGTTTTAGTTTTGAGTAGACTGTAGGACCCACGGTAATAATGCACGCCTTACACTCATTTGAAGAATACAAAGGCTGAAGATATTTTCTTTGGTTGAAAATACAAGCATGGCAAGCCGTTGTGCTTTCTAAACAATCGCCTCATCAGCATGTTTTGAACTGTTTATAAAACCATTCAGAATTTTTTTTAAAAATATATTGAAAACATTTCATATTAGACATTTATTAAATGAAAAATTATCAAATTATCATATGGATGATTCAAGCATAGGCCCATCTATTTTGATAAGTGTTCATAAGGATTCAAAATACAAAAAATCAAAAATACCTTAATAATCTCCATTTTAAAGTATAACATATCATTATTTTCTCTATTTTATCTTTTTCTTTTCTAATAATAATAATAATAATAATTTATTATTATTATTATTATTAAAATTATTTTTATTATCATCAATAACCTATCAAATAAGAATAATATTAATATTAATATTAATACATATAAATAATATAATAATTAATTATAAATTATTGTTTCATTAATTATTATTTTAAAAATATTATAAATAACTTGTCCAAAATAATAATAATAATAATTTATAATATGATAATTTCACAAATAATTGTTTCATTCTAATAATTCAAAACATAAAGTTATTATACTTTTTATTATATAGATTTCATAAATTTTGAAATGTTTAATTTTACAATATAATGTTAAAAAATATTATAGTAAAAATATTTGTCCTTATATTTCTTATTAAATAAATTTCAATAATTTTATTAATATTTTTATAACATAACTATTAAAAAATATTAAAATAAAATTTTTGTTTTTATAACTATTAAAAAACAAAATTAAAGCATGTCGTAATGTACATTACTTTAATGTACTTATATTATAAGTTCAATACATAAATATTATATCCACTTTTTACAAC